>NC_132794.1:77177605-77485355 GCF_048418805.1 Vulpes vulpes | reverse complement strand
GATGGGAATAAAACAGGGATCCCTGGGTGGCGCAGCGGTTTGGCGCCTGCCTTTGGCCCAGGGCGCGATCCTGGAGACCCGGGATCGAATCCCACATCGGGCTCCCGGTGCATGGAGCCTGCTTCTCCCTCTGCCTATGTCTCTGCCTCTCTCTCTCTCTCTCTGTATGACTATCATAAATAAATAATAAAAAAAAATTTAAAAAAAAAGATGGGAATAAAACAATACCTACTTCCCAGAGTTGATGTGAGGATTAAATGAAAGAATGCATGTAATGTCTCTTCATGGTAACTGGCACGCCGTGAGCACTTAATTCATGCTACCTGTTACTATTGAATTTTCATTGTTGTATGACCATAGAACCATTATTATTATTAGTAGTAGTAGTAGTAGTAGTAGTAATAGTATATAAGTAGTATATTAGAAATTGAATTGAGATCTTTAATATAAGAAATTGATAAATCTCTTCCCCCTCCCTTCTCCTCCCTCCCTCTCCCTCTTTCTCTTTCCCCTTCTCTCCCTCCCCTTCTCTCTCAACAGACAGGAACTAGTCACTTTGTAAAACATGTGCAGTTCACCAACTGGCCAGACCATGGCACTCCTGCCTCAGTAGATGGCTTCATAAAGTACGTGCGTTTCGCGCGGAAGAGCCACCTTACAGGACCCATCCTTGTTCACTGCAGTGCTGGCGTGGGCCGGACGGGAGTGTTCCTATGTGTGGATGTTGTGTTCTGTGCCATTGAAAAGAACTTTCCCGTAAGTGTGTGAATTAAACAGATAACCGATGCTGTTATCTGGAGACCATGACTTGACCTTCAGGAGAACTCAGTAAAGAGAAAGCCTGTGAACTTTGGGGACCTGTTTCTAAATTCAGTGCTGCAGGTTCCTGGAGGTGGCTGTGATGATTACAGAATGCGAATGAATAGCATGGAACAGTTTTGGGAACACTGTAGAGGCACAGTGAATGCGAGTTCATTTCCCTTTCCTTCCTTCTACCCACAGAGACAGATTTTTAAGTCTTGTTAAAGAATGTTGATGAAGTGTGCCTGTTTTTAATGAATACAAATGCATGCACATGAGCTTGTCAAAAAAAAAATGTAGGCCTTAGAGTTTTAATGAGAGGTCCCTAGCTTTGCCTGCCAGTTTTGCCTCATAATTTTGGTGACTTTGTGCACACTGCTCACCATCTTTGAAACCCAATTTTCTCATTTGTAAAATAAGTATAATAACATTGTTATGATGGTTTGCATCCATCATTAACAATTCTTTGCTTTCCTCCTAAATTTGGAACCAATTTTGGAGAGATAGACCCAAGCATTAGACAGATATTGATTATACTATTACCTTTACTGTTGATTAAACTGCTTAGAGAATGTAAGCTGAGATTTGTGGCCAGAACAGCTGACTCACTGAACTGTTTTTCCTGTGCTGCGGAAGTGCAAAGGGGAAGACATCTGTTTATTAGCAGGTGCCTGAGAAAATGGGCTACCAGGCATTTGCCCTGCCAGGCAAAATCCATAGTTACTTTATTATCACAGCAGTTAAATGTCTGCTCTCTTGGGTCTTCCATAATTAAACCCTAACAGTAGCAGGGGCTCTCCTATGGCAGCAGAATGGTTCTAGAACTTACCATCCTCAGGCCATATTATGTGGGCAGGTGGGAAGAGGGCCTCTCCCAGTAACTCCTTGGAGGACAGAGGGAATTTCTTTTTGTCAGAAGTTTGAGCATTCAATACCTCCCAGCATTTCACTGCTTCTGAGTTGCAGCCCCTTCCCCTGAACTAATCACTGTGGGAGACGCTGGTCTATTTAAGCCAGTCAGGACTACTCCAGGCACAAGGCTGAGAGTGAGAGAGGAATGGTTTTCCAAAGCAAACTCAGAGAATGAATGTAAACTAGAGAGCCCCCGCTACCCACACAAAAAGACCAGTGTGCTGAAAATTTAAGTAGTATAAGTCTGATACTATCCATTCCCATATGTAACGTTGTTTGATCATTTTAGCAGAAAATGTGTTAGTATAATTTTCTTTTATATATTCCCCAACATAATTTCTTAAATAATTGGTTTATGTTTGTCCTTATTTTCTTGTAAAAACTCTAAATAGGGATCCCTGGGTGGCGCAGTGGTTTGGCGCTTGCCTTTGGCCCAGGGCGCGGTCCTGGAGACCCGGGATCGAATCCCATGTCGGGCTCCCGGTGCATGGAGCCTGCTTCTCCCTCTGCCTGTGTCTCTGCCTCTCTCTCTCTCTCTCTGTGTGTGACTATCATGAATAAATAAAAAAATTAAAAAAAAATAAAATAAAAAAATAAAAACTCTAAATATTATACTTCATGATCCTAAGGAACACTGTTTTCTTTTTCATTATACCTTGTTGTTTTATTTTTTTAATTGTTTTTTGTATATATTTTTTATTGGAGTTCAATTTGCCAACATATAGCATAACACCCAGTGCTTATCCCGCCAAGTGCCCCCCTCAGTGCCTGTCAACCCAAACTCCCACCCGCCTCCCCTTCCACCACCCCTGTTCATTTCCCAGAGTTTGGAGTCTCTCATGTTCTGTCACCCTCACTGATATTTCCCACTCATTTTCTCTCCTTTCCCCTTTATTCCCTTTCACTATTTTTCATATTCCCCAAATGAATGAGACCATACACTGTTTGTCCTTCCACCACATCTTCTTTATCCATTCATCTTTCGATGGACACCAAGGCTCCTTCCACAGTTTGGCTATTGTGGACATTGCTGCCAGAAACATTGCCTTGTTGTTTTATAATGTGTTTTATAATAAGTCATCTGTCAGTTTAATTGACAATGCTTTTCTTAGTAGTACAGAAAATAATGATGCATGTGGTAATTAAGGATGCTTAGATTTGACAGAGTAATTAAAAAATAGAATATATATCCATTGTTTTCCTAACTGGCTTTCCATAGACATTTGAACTGTTAAATGTCCTTACTGATGCCCCTTTCTATTCATTTCAGAAATTTTGTCCACCATAGCTACTCAAGAGTGTAGTCTTGGACCAGCACCAATCTGTGGATGTTTGTTTTCTACAGTAAGATAAGTTCCTAGAATTTGAGAGTAAGCATTTAGAAACTTCCAAAGCAGCTTGCTGTATTGCTATGATATCCAAGAGCATGACCAGTGGATTGGTCTTAGCAAATAGGGTGTAGACCAGTTTGTGTGTTGTGGAACTCACATAAGGAGGTGTATATTGCAGCAAGCTGCATACCAGCTATGTTAGGCAGACAGCTGTGATCTGCAGCATTGCAAGATTACAACTCTAAAGGATATGAAAAGCTAAAAATATGTAACCATTTATTTCTTGTCTAATTGTTATTTTTATAGCCATTTTCATTTTTTTCTTTTTCTACATGTTATTTTATTTTTATTTTTAAATAATAAATTTATTTTTTATTGGTGTTCAATTTGCCAACATACAGAATAACACCCAGTGCTCATTCCGTCAAGTGCCCCCCTCAGTGCCCGTCACCCCTTCACCCCCACCCCCCATTCTCCTCCCCTTCCACCACCCCTAGTTCGTTTCCCAGAGTTAGGAGTCTTCATGTTCTGTCTCCCTTTCTCGTATTTCCTACCCATTTCTTCTCCCTTCCCTTCTATTCCCTTTCACTATTATTTATATTCCCCAAATGAATAAGACGATATAATGTTTGTCCTTCTCCAATTGACTTACTTCACTCAGCATAATACCCTCCAGTTCCATCCACGTTGAAGCAAATGGTGGGTATTTGTCATTTCTAGTGGCTGAGGAATATCCCATTGTATACATAAACCACATCTGCCATTTTCATTTTTAATCATGTCCACTTAAAAATTCTTAAAATATTGGAAACAAACTGGCTATTATCTTGCAGAAACACTGAGATTGCTCTGTATTTGAAACATTCTCAATCAACCTTTCCCCTCTAATAGTCTAGCATGCATGAAGAATTATTCATTATCAGTTACCATATTACCATATAATGAAGTGAATATTCCAAAATTTAGCACATTAGCCTTTATATAATGAAAAAATCTTACTAAGCCACTATGCACACTACCAAATTTACCTGGCAGGTTTTGTGTTTTGTTAGTTTTTGTTTTTTTGTAGCAAGATTCTCTTGATGAAGCCATATGATTTATCTTCTGGCAAAAATTCCTTGATCTGTGTAATACCTCAGACTGCTTTCTTGTCACTGCAGCTCTGCTACCAGAACATAATCCCTACAAAAACACAAGCTCCAAATCACATTTATTAATAATGTAATACTTTGCATTTCTACACAGTTAGGAGCTAGTTAGTCAGTAATCATGTTCAAATAACACATATACAGAAAGAATCAATGTTGGCAATATCTCTGTATTCACTAAGTTGCAGTGGTAAATACTTCGATACTTTTATTTGCTTCATAAGCTAGTATCATTACCCAGTCCCTGAATTTGTCAAGCTGCCATATCATTAGGAAATGATACTTTCTGTGGCCTCTCCCAGTTTATCCAGGCCAGTGGAGCATGCAGCCCTGAACCATTGCCCAGCCTCTCCACCAGTGGGCTGTGAGCACAGTGTGGAAGAAAAAATGGTGTTTTAACTGTATTTTTTCTGTGTTTTATGTTTTACATTCAAGTCCATAATCCATTTTGAGTTAATTTTTGTATAAGATGTGAAGTTTAAGTCAAGGTTTACTTTATTTTTTGCCTACAGATGTCTAATTTTCTAGCACCATTTGTTGAAAAAGCTGTTCTTCCTCCACCAAATTGCTTTTGCACTTTGTCAAAAATCACTGGGTATGTTTGTATGGGCCATTTTCTGGTTCTGTATTTTGTTCCATTGATCTTGGTATCCTGCCAATACCACTCCATAGATTCCTGTATACAGTCTTAACATCAGGTAGAGTAATTCCTTTATTCTTGTTTTTCAAAATTGTTTTAACTCATAGTTTCTGTGTTTTCCCATATAAATTTTAGAATTAGCTTGTCTACAGCTACAAAAAAGCTTACAGGGATTTTGATAGGAATTGCTTCAAATCTTTAGATCATTTTGGGGAGAATTGACATTTTGCTATGTTGAATCTTCCAATCCATGGACATGGTATGTCTCTCAATTTATTTACATCTTCGTTGATTTCTTTCATCAGCATTTTGTCATTTTTAGCATATAGATTCTATATGTGTTTTGTTATATTTATCATATTTCATTTTCTTGGAGCAATTGTAAATGGTATTGTGTTTTTACTATCAGCTTCCACATATTCTTTGTTAGTATATAGAAATATGATGTTTTGTGTTAATCTTGTATGCTGTGATTTTATTGAACTCACTAGTTCTAAGAGGGGTTTTTTGGGGGGAGGGTGTTTCTATTTTTTTCTGTTTCTAGATTCCTTGCTATTTTCTATGTAGATAATCTAGTTACAAATAGGGACAGATTTATCTCTTCCTTTCCAACATGTATGCCTCTTATTTATTTTTCTGGCCTTATTAAGCTACCTAGAACTTTAAGTATTAGTTTAAATACAGGTGGTGAAAGCAAAAATTCTTGCCATCACTAATATTAGGGGGAAAGCAAATTAAAATAATTCATTTTGTGAAAGACCTTTGAAGAGAATGAAAAGACAAACTGCAGATTTGGAGAAACTGCAAAATCACATATCCAACAAAGGTCTTACATTTAGAAATAAAAAGCATCCTCAAAACTCTGTAGTAAAGAACAAAAAACAAAAAGGCAGCCCAGTTAGAAAATGGGTAAAAGGAAAAAAATCACCTGCAGTACTTTCCTCCCAAATGCCTTATATGGAAGCTGCAACATCCTATTCCCCCTCATCTGTAGTCACCAGAGGGACGGGTGGGAACATACATGCCATAAATGAGTATTAGCAAGGATGCATTTTCCTCATTTGCCACATGTAGAGTGACCCAAGGCAGCCCAGGAAAATTCTGCCTAAAGTGGTACCCAAAAAGTTTTGTTAAAGGCCTTTGCTTCTCTCTACTCCAGACCAGCTATCACCTTAAAAAAAAAAAAGAAGAAAATGGGTAAAAGATACGAACAGACATTTCATCAAAGAGGATTAAAAGATGACAAATTGCCATATGAAAAGATGTTCAGCTTCATTAGCTTTTGGGAAAATGAAATTAAAACTATTTAATACTATGATGAAATATCACTAGACATCTGTCAGAAAGACTAATATAAAAAATAATGATACCACCAAACACTGGGTAAGAGATGAAGAAACTGAATTAATCATTTGTTGCTTATGGGAATATAAAATAGTATGTACCCATTCTAGAAAATATTTTTACAATTTCTTTTCTTTTTTTAGAGAGAAAGAGTGCACAAGTGCAAGGTAGGGGTAGGGGCACAGGGAAAGAGAGATGTGATCTTGCTGAACATGACTGGTCCTCAGCTTGCACCACTTGTGACTCTCCAGGCAAGTTCAGCAACACCTGAGCTGGTCTATTATCCTGTTCCACTGGTGATGCTCCTTGATGCTGCGCCACTGTCAGATTACCATAGAGTTTCTAAACACTTACTACCAGTTTCTAGACTCATATTACTGTGGAATAGTAACTGGTGCACACCTGCACCAGTTTAGCAACCTCACTGGGTAAGCTGGTCTCCATGCACAGCTGCAGAGTCTGGTATTAGGCTAACAGTGCTCGGAGTCTCTCTTGAGTTGAGAGGGCTCTTCAAATGAGAAATAGCTGTATTACTATTGTGGCCAGAAAAAAAGTATTCTATGCTTCAGACTTTTCAAGATTTTTTAAAAAGATTTTTAAAAATCTATTTATTCATAAGAGACACACACAGAGAAAGAGAGGGGGGGAGAGAGAGAGAGAGAGAGAGAGAGAGAGAGAGAGAGAGAGAGAGGCAGAGAGAGGCAGAGACACAGGCAGAGGAAGAAGCAGACTCCATGCAGGGAGCCTGACTTGGGACTCGATCCTGGGTCTCCAGGATCATGCCCTGGACCAAAGGCAGTGCTAAATCGCTGAGCCACCCAGGCTTCCCCTTTTCCAGAATTATAGTGCTGCTTTAGGTTTTCCCTTTGGAGAACAGAAAAGTAGACACAGGGGCAAATTTGTTGTTATTTCTTTGGAGAGCATTTCTCATCATAAATTATTGCTTCCTGCTTTTTCCTGGAAACCATTTTAAACTAAAGTCTTCCTTATCCATTAGATGAGGTTAAAAATAGTACATTTTCTTATAGCTGAAAATGACAGCTTTCTGGTTAAATCTTGACATCTCTTTTACTGGAAAGAATTATGGAGTACTCATTTGGCAGTCTGTGGGTTTGTGTTTTCCACCTATGTGAATAATACAAAATCACTGTCATCCTGTTGCAGTTCAACATCAGGAATATAGTGGCCCAAATGAGAGAACAGCGTTATGGCATGATTCAAACAAAGGTAAGCTCTCACTACATAAATTCTTTTTTTTTTAATTTTATTTATTTATGATAGGCACACAGTGAGAGAGAGAGAGAGAGAGGCAGAGACACAGGCAGAGGGAGAAGCGGGCTCCATGCACCGGGAGCCCGACGTGGGATTCGATCCCGGGTCTCCAGGATTGCGCCCTGGGCCAAAGGCAGGCGCTAAACTGCTGCGCCACCCAGGGATCCCCTTGCTACATAAATTCTAATAAAAAGAATAATGAATATAAAGATTAACATGTATAGCATGTTACAATTTGTAAATCTCTTTTACCTGCAGGATGTCATTGAATTCTCACTGTTTAGGGTAGACATTAATTTTTTTCTAATATTACCTTCATGTTCAGAATAATTAAGCCTGTTCTGAGGGATTATTCATATAGCATGTAGAGGAGTCAGGAGGGAAACAGGTTTCCTGATGCCCAAATGCTTTGTCCATGATGCCATGTTATTTAAGTAATATATCTAAAGTTATTCATAGGTTTCTGATAGCCTCTAAATTATAGAAGTCATAGGCTTGTCATAAAAAAGATAGCATTTATGTTACAGATTAGTTATTAATTAATCATTGGGAGGGGGAATCAAGAGAGTATGGATAATGAAAACAAACAAGAACTCCTAAATCTTTAGGTTGACCTCTTTTTAGGCCAATGTTAAATGATAAGAAGCATTTTATTTGAACTTGGGTCACCTGAGAGACCTGAGGCTACACCCAGAAAAAAAAGGTTTTAATGTAACTTATCTAGGGAAATATAAGGAGGTTGAGATTGAGGGTGTTTCCCCTCTCTTAAGTTAAACCTTGAGTTAACTCATTCTAGACCAAGCACTATATCATAATCAGTTTCTTCCTGATATTTAGAAAAAAATTTTTTTCATAATGGAACTGGAGGGTATTATGCTGAGTGAAATAAGTCAACTGGAGAAGGACAATCATATGGTTTCACTCATACGGGGAGTATATGAAATAGTGAAAGGGATTATAAGGAAAAGGAGGGGAACTGAGTGGGAAAAATTAGAGAAGGAGACAAACCATGAGAGACTCCTAACTCGAGGAAACAAACAACAAGGGGTTGTGGAAGGGTAGGTGGGTGGGGGGAATGGGGTAACTGGGTGATGGGCACTGAAGATGGCACTTAATGGGATAAGCACTGGATGTTATACTATATGTTGGCAAATTGAATTTAAATAAACACATGTAAAATATATTTTTTCATGAATAAGTTCTTCGTTAAACATTTGCTCTTTTTAGGAGCTTTCCTTTATGGTTCAAAATTACAGCTATGTCTTCTGAAAATGGATATTAGTATTCAACTACTTAACATTCTGTTGTTTTTCATATATATGTATTTAGGAGCAGTATTTCTTTTGTTATAAAGTTGTGCTTGAAGTTCTTCAGAAGCTTCTGACTTTCGATTAAGAAAGACTTTTGTTGCCTCACTCTTGAAATTACCCAGTGACTTGGAGCTGCCTCATAAAGGACATGTTCTAGCTGTGCTGAAGGGCTTTGCTGATGCACACAATGTGCTTTTTTGGTGTATCATTTGACTTTCTTTCTGACAACTTCCTGAGGGCAGCATCATTTGGTTTGGGGTGAACAGTGTTTATCCATTAATCTTACTTAGATAATATCAAAATACCCTCCCACATTTTCCAGTGAAACAAAAGTTGCATAAAACAACTGCAGCCTATTTGGCTGCAGGGATTATGGAACCCAATAAAGGACTTAAACTATATTCATTAATATGTTATTTGGACAGGCAGCTAAAGGGAACTGAGAGTTTCCAGGACCTTATAAAGCCCGTAATCTGGGGGAAATACAGGGCCAATAAATGCAGGATCACATCACAAGGTCTTACAGGCCTTTTCAAGATGGATACTTCTCCATGTTTTTTAGCTAGAGTCTCTACTTTTAGCCGGTATTTGAATAACTCAGTTCCCTAATTAGGATGGATTGACTTTCTACACACATTGAATTCCATTTTCCTATAGTTTCATGCTCTTAGGGTGGGGCGGGGGGGGGGGGGAGCGGGGGTTCCAGGGACCTCAGAGGACAAGCTGCCTTGCTAGAGCAGCTGCACAAGGACCTGTTGGTCTGGGAAGTATTTCATGGGTGGGCAGAGTTCCTCTGCTCCATCACATGAGCTCACTGATGAACAGTCCAAAACTAAAATAGATGTTTATATAGAAAAGTCCAAGAGGAGATTTTTGCCCAGCTTGAGCTCTTTCCTATCCCACCCTAACACTTGACATATTACTCAGTCTGCTTTGTTAAAAACACATATTACATTTTACTTGCTTCTTACTCTTTGCCCTTTATCTAACCAATAAACTTTGATATAAGCATTATTACATAATTCTGTGTATCTCTTACACCAGATATATTTCTCAAACTAAGATCTATAATAGTTTTTTTTTTCAGAGTTCCATGAAGTCATTCCTTTCCATTACTGCCCCACCTCTGCTGTAACATTTAAAAGTTGGCTTTGGGAGGCAGGTTTTGGAAAACCAAAGTCATAGTTGTGAAAATGAAAACTTCCATATTCTCTTATTGAAAATATGTGGCTGTTATTACATCCATATTATTATAGAACTTTGCCTCATATAATTACAGTGATATTTTGGTCAAGGAATTTTAGTGATCAGTTATACCTGATTATAAGCTATAAAGCATTTGCTACATGTCTTTGTACAATGTAATTCAGTGGAGATCAGAATATTCTGTATTATATTGAGAAAATTTCTAATATTAATGTAAATCTTGAATTTTTAAGAGGCTTATTTTATTCCCTTGGCTGAATGAATATTTGAATTTGTTGAATTAAACTTGATAATTTTCATTTTAGAAATCCAGAAATGTATTTTATATTAAATCAAATTGATAATTCTACCTATTTATGTTGTTCATTTAAATAATAGTCTATGCTAAACATTAATTTCATTTTGATGATTGGCCCTTAATATTTGTATACCAAATTTTATTTTCTCTCTGTTACTGTAAAATAATAGATATAATGTATTCCTGAGAAGGTTCTATGCTGTTATTTAAATGAAGAGACTTACTATGTATTGCCTGAAGTATTTTTATTATCTAGGTCTTGAAATGTTCTTGTAAAGAAAAATGCCACAATTTTGATGGTAAACATGTTTCTTCTTTAATGTGTGCCTCATATTTTTATAGCTGGGATAATTTTTAGCTTTTCAGGTAAATTAAATAAGATAATGTGGAAATACTGATTGCACTTGTTTTATTTAATTTTTGGAAAGTGAACTCCAAATTGAAAACTTTTGACTAATTGAAATACTAAGTTTCCTACCAATAATAAATCAATGTTAGCCTAGGATATGAATATGAAACTCCCACTGACACCTTTGTGAGTATATGAAAGCTTATTTAGATGAACTTTTAAACTATTTAAATAAAAGCATATATGCATTTATTAACTTTCAACTTTAAATATATATCTTTAAAGTTGCATATGCTTGATGGACTTACATGTTGGGCCAAAGCTTTTCAGAAATAAACATTGTAGGTTTTATTCTCATATAAGTCTTGGTAATTTATTTTTACCTGGGATTTTCACCCCTAATCTATCTAGAACATTATTGAATTTTCAATTAACTTTACATTTACTACTCAAAGGTCATTTTAGTGATTTATTCTTACTGAAAAATCTTAAATGAAAATCCCTTAAGTAACTCTAAAACATAACGGTTTCATTTCTGACTTATTTTTTCATAATCCCTGGGAAGAATTACTTTTCTTATATGTTGTCTTGAGGATTAAGGAATGGAACCAGAAAATTTGGAAAGTATTCATTAAGTAGAAACAGGTCAGTGGCACTCAGTGGAGTACCCCCTTTGTCTACAACTATAATAATCAAAAAGCAGTGAGTAACCTCATCATGAAACAATTTGAATTACAAGGGATCTTAAAACATACCTAATGTAACTACTGTATCTGAAACTTGAACGTGATAAAGAACATTTTTTAAAATAGACTAATAGCAACATCATATTGGGAGGTGAAAAAAATAGAGCCTTCTCATTAGCAAAACAGTAACTCCTGTTAGCACTATAGGATTGCTCTAGAGTTGGATAGCCACTGCAGAAGAACTACAAAAAGTAATAACTGGTATAAATATTGGAAAGTTAGAACAGAATGATCTTTTGTTTGTATATTTGCGCACATAGAAATAATAGACTCAACTAAAATGTGTTATTGGAAATATCATTCTGATATCTGGAGACAAGATGACTGTAAAAATTAATCTTTTTCTATATCAGGGTCATCAGATTATGGCTTACATGTCAAATCTGACAATGACTTTTTGCCTGTTTTGTAAATAAAGTTTTATGCCCATTTGTTTATATATTGTCTATGGCTGCTTTTGTGCTATAGTGGCAATGGCCAGTTAACAGTGGCAGAGATCATATGGCCCATAAAGCCCAAAACTCTTTACCATCTGGCCCTTTAAAGGAAAAGTCAGCCACCCTCTGTTCTATATCTTCAATAGGAAAAATGCCTCTGAGCAACAGGAAGATGTAAAATATATAAAATACTTAAGATTTAAGACTTAACTTTCCAAGACCTTGACCCCTTGGTGCTCGCATTCTAAATGAACAGGAAATACATGAAAAGATATAAGATATTTTTGAAAAAGAAGAGGTTAAGTAGATTGAATTTAAATTTTAAATTTTTTTAAGAAAAGAAAAAGCGAAGGTAATTGCGGGAGAGAGCAATAATCAAAGTATTATCTAAAGGCACAGTTAATTCAAACCATGTGATTCTGGCTCAAGGATATACAAATGGATCAATGGAATGAAATAGTCAAGAAGGAGACTCAACAGACTCATATATATTTGTGAATCTATTGTATGCTAAAGGTAGCATTTCAAATCCAGAGCTTCAAAATTTATGAAGCAAAAACTGATAGAACTGATAAAACTAGAAAGATAGACAAGGCCACAATTGTATTTGGAGATTTCACCATTCCTTTCTTAGTAATTGATAGACTAAGTAAAAAAAAAAACCTCAGTAAAGATATAAAAGATTTGAATAACACTCTAAACCAGTTTGAACTAATTGACATTTCTAGAGCACTGCACCAAAGTACAGCAGAATACACATTTTTTCAAGCGCATGTGGGACATTCACCAAGAGTGATTATATGTTTGGGTCATAAAATAAACCTCAATATAATTCACAGGAAAGGAACTATAGAAGTATGCTTATGGACTTAACTAGAAATCAATAACATAAAGATATTTCAAAAATTCCAAAATATTTGGAAGTTAGACAGTATACTGCTAAATAACTTATGAGTCAAAGAAAAAAATCACAAGAGAAGTTAGAAAATATTTTGAAATAAATGAAAATAAAAACAGAACATGTGGAGTGCAGTGACATATTTTCATTTATTTTGGAGAGAGTCATTTGCTTAACTTAGGCCATGCTGAATTTGTTATGCTTATGGAGGGACCTCCAAATGGCTCTATAAGTCTGGCCTGAAGACCTAGATCCTGAACAATGTTTGCCTTGAAAGCAATACTTGAAAGTATGGGAATAGATGAGCTCCCCAAAGAAAGTGAGATGGAGACCAAGGGCAGAGTC
Organism: Vulpes vulpes; assembly: GCF_048418805.1. Taxonomy (NCBI): domain Eukaryota; kingdom Metazoa; phylum Chordata; class Mammalia; order Carnivora; family Canidae; genus Vulpes; species Vulpes vulpes. The sequence continues at coordinate 77,472,318 of NC_132794.1, read as the reverse complement.
CTGGAGCATGTCAACATTCATTCCTTGACTGCCCTTCATGGCCCAGCCTAAAAGCCACCTCTTCCATGAAGCCTCCTAATACTCATCTCTCCTTCCTCTGATTCCTTCATCAGTGTTTCTCAAACTCTGTCATAAAGAACTCACTTTATTTACAAACAGATGGACCCCCAACAGCCAAAATACCCATCAGATATTTACTGGAAATGTGGTGGGCTAATTTGAGGATAGAAGCTGAAGCTAGAGGATTGTCTACTTCAAAAGTGAGTAAGTGTCAGGAGCACTTGGTAAAGACTACAGGGATTGAGATAATCTAACTTTTATCTATTCTAAAAGCTCATCAGCTAAACTCCCTTCCATAACCAAGTCCCACACTGAGGAGAAACTGTGGAATCAAGATTGAGCAAAACAGGGGTAATATTGGTGAAATGAAGAGAAGGCCCATATAAAAGTGAACAGGGGAACAGAGGCAGAAAACATCAGAAGGTAAGCTCAATGAAGTTACCAGAGCTATACAGACAAACCACCTAAAATTTCAGGAGAATTAAATTCACATAAAAATAGCACTAGAAAAGTATCATGATTAAATTCCATACAAATTACTAAAATAGCATCCCTCTAGGTAACGAAGGTACAGCAGAAAGACATGACCAAAAAGCAGATTAAAACTATAACATAGGGGCTTCTGCCTGGCTCACTGGTTTAGCATCTGCCTTTGGCTCAGGTGGAGATCCCCGGTCCTGGGATCCAGTCCTGCATCAGGCTCCCCTCAGGGGAGCTTCTCCCTCTGTCTGTGTCTCCTCTCTCTCTGTGTCTCTCATGAATGAATAAATAAAATCTTTAAAGAAACAATCCAGAAGTGGACCCTCAACTTTATGGTCAACTAATATTCGACAAAGGAGGAAAGACTATCCACTGGAAAAAAGACAGTCTCTTGAATAAATGGTGCTGGGAAAATTGGACATCCACATGCAAAAGAATGAAACTAGACCACTCTCTTTCACCATACACAAAGATAAACTCAAAATGGATGAAAGATCTTAATGTGAGACAAGATTTGAAAAATCCTAGAGGAGAACACAAGCAACATCCTTTTTGAACTTGGCCACAGTAACTTCTTGCAAGATTCATCCATGAAAGCAAGAGAAACAAAAGCAAAAATGAACAATTGGGACTTCATCAAGATAAGAAGCTCTTGCACCGCAAAAGAAATGGAGAAAACAGACAACACCCTTTTTGAACTTGGCCACAGTAACTTCTTGCAAGATACATCCATGAAGGCAAAAGAAACAAAAGCAAAAATGAACTATTGGGACTTCATCAAGATAAAAAGCTTTTGCACAGCAAAGGATACAGTCAACAAAACTAAAAGACAACCTACAGAATGGGAGAAGATATTTGCAAATGATGTATCAGATGAAGGACTAGTTTCCAAGATCTATAAAGAACTTCTTAAACTCAACACCAAAGAAACAAACAATCCAATCATGAAATGGGCAAAAGACATGAAGAGAAATCTCACAGAGGAAGACATAGACATGGCCAACATGCATATGAGAAAATGCTCCGCATCACTTGCCATCAGGGAAATACAAATCAAAAGCACAATGAGATACCGCCTCACACCAGTGAGAATGGGGAAAATTAACAAGGCAGGAAACTACAAATGTTGGAGAGGATGTGGAGAAAGGGGAACCCTCTTACACCGTTGGTGGGAATGTGAACTGGTGCAGCCACTCTGGAAAACTGTGTGGAGGTTCCTCAAAGAGTTAAAAATAGACCTGCCCTACCACCCAGCAATTGCACTGTTGGGGCTTTACCCCAAAGATTCAGATGCAATGAAACGCTGGGACACCTGCACCCCGATGTTTCTAGCAGCAATGTCCACAATAGCCAAACTGTGGAAGGAGCCTCGATGTCCATTGAAAGATGAATGGATAAAGAAGATGTGGTCTATATATACAATGGAATATTGCTCAGCCATTAGAAACGACAAATTTGCTTCAACATGGTTGGAACTGGAGCGTATTATGCTGAGTGAAATAAGTCAATCAGAGAAGGACAAACATTATATGGTCTCATTCACTTGGGGAATATATAAAATATTGAAAGGGAATAAAGGGGAAAGGAGAAAAAATGAGTGGGAGATATCAGGAAGGGAGACAGAACATGAAAGACTCCTAACTCTGCGAAACGAGCTAGGGGTGGTGGAAGGGGAGGTGGGCGGGGGGTGGGGGTGACTGGGTGACGGGCACTGAGGGGGGCACTTGACAGGACGAGCACTGGATGTTATTCTATATGTTGGCAAATTGAACACCAATAAAAAATAAATTTATTATTAAAAATAAATTTAAAAAAGAAAAATAAATAAAAATAAAACATTCTAAGGTCCTTGCATTCTTCAAGAGAAGGGTAAATTTACCAGTTAGTGTTACATTTTGATAACTTTAAAAAGCTTTTTATGATATCTATTATAGCTGCTAAAAGAATAGAAAAAGAGCATGTAATCTACTAAGAAGAATAACAATGGGCAGGACAGAAAAAAAAGAAAAGAAAGATAGAGGGTGGTGCAAATAAAAAGCATGTAAGAGAATAGCTTGAAGCCCAAAGACATCAGTTATTACAATAAGTGATATGTGGGTCAAGTGCTTAAGGTAAATTATGAAAAACATCAAGAGACAAATCTAAAACACAAAGACATGAAAAGACTGAAAATAAAAGTAAAAAAAAAAAATGATGCAAACACCAGCCAAAAGAAAGTTGGTGTAGTATGCTACTTTTAGACAGCATGGAATTCAGGCAAAAGGCATTATTAGAGAGGTTCACTGGAAGTATATGACCATTCTAAATTTGCATATGCCTAATAACAGGACCTTAAAATACATAAAGCATATATACAAAATTCTACAGGTAAGGATGCCGGGGTGGCTCAGTGGTTGAACGTCTGCTTTTGACTCAGGGTGTGATCCCAGGGTCCGGGATCAAGTCTCACCTCGGGCTCCTACATAGAGCCTGCTTCTCTCCCTGCCTATCTCTCTCTCTCTCTCTCTCTCTCTCTCTCTCTCTCTCTCATAAATAAAATTTTAAAAAAGAAAATTCTACATGTAGACTTACAGTTTTTGTTCTTTCATATCTCTTGATTTCTTGGGGGCTTCAGAATTATTTGATAACTATCTAGCTGTGTTGGAGGTATGAGACAAGCATAGGGTCTGTGTGTGTGCATGTGTGTGTGCATGTGTGTGTGTGTGTGTGTGTCCCATCTTAACTCCTCTCTCTAAAACTAGAAAATTCTAAAGAGATAGACAAGTACAAATAATGGTTGGAGATTTTCACCAGTCTCTCTTAGTAGGTAATAGAACAAGTGAACAAAAATTATTGAAACTACAGGGATGCCTGGGGTGGCCCACTGGTTGAGCATCTGCCTTTGGCTCAGGGTGTGATCCTGGGGTCCAGAGATCTAGTTCAATATCCTGCTCCTTATTAGGAGCCTGATTTTCCCTCTACCTATGCGTCTCTATGTCTCTCATGAATAAATAAATAAAATCTTTAAAAAATATATTGAAACTACAGAGAGAAGATAGACCTCTACACACCAAAGAGAAAGCCTCAAAGAAATCAATCCTACCGGCACGTTGTTCTTGGACCTTTAGCCAACCAAAGAACATATAGAGTAGCTGCACACAACTACTGCAGAATGTAAATGTTTTCAAACCCTTGTGACTCATATAGTATGCTCCCACCAAAATGACCATACCTTGGAACATAATGTAAGTTCCAATTTATTCCAAAACTCATATTGAAATCATAGGCATTTTCTAAACGAAATGCAATTATGCTAGACATTAGTACTGATAACTGGGAAGGCTCCATATAATTGAAACTTAAGAAATGTATTTTCAAATAATAGAACAAAAGAATAATCATAATCAAATCACTCTTAAACTGGTAATGAAAATATTACATTGAGAAACTTATGAGACCGCTAAACCAGTATTTAGAAGAGAATTTAGAATCTTAAATACATATATAGAAAAGACACCATTATTTGTAATAGCCAAGGTATGAAAACAACCCAAGTGATTATCAATGGATGAATGAATAAAGATGTGATACACACACACACACACACACACACACACACACACACGAATACAATACAGACACATAAAATGAAATTTTCCTATTTGTGACAACATGGATGGACCTTCAGGGCATTATGCTAAGTGGAATAAGTCAGAAAGATTAATACGATATGGACTCATCTATACGTGGAATTTAAACAAAACCAAACTCATAGAAAACAGATTGGTGGCTGTTATAGGGAGGGTTAGAGGTAGGCGAAATAGGTAAAGGGGATCAAATGAGGTACAAAATTTCCATTATAAAAGAAGTCTAGGCGATTTAATGTACAGCAGAGTGACTGGAGTTAATAATACTGTGTTACACATTTGAAAATCATTAAAAGAGTAGATCTTAAAAGTCCTAATCCAAGAAAAAAAATTTAACTATGTTTGGTGATGGACGTTAACGGAACTTACTGTGATGATTGTTCTGCAGGATATACAAATACTGAATCATTATGTATATCTGAAACTATTATGCTGTTTTGTCACATATATCTCAAATTTTTATAAATTTATTTTTTTATTGGTGTTCAATTTGCCAACGTAAAGAGTAACACCCAGTGCTCATCCCATGAAGTGCCCCCCTCAGCCTGTCACCCAGTCACCCCTCCCCCCGCCTCACCTTCCACCACCCCTAGTTCATTTCCCAGAGTTAGGAGTCTTCATGTTCTGTCTCCCTTTCTGATATTTCCCACTCATTTTTCTCCATTTCCCTTTATTCCCTTTCACTATTTTTTATATTTCCCAAAAGAATGAGACCATATAATGTTTGTCCTTCTCCAATTGATTTACTTCACTCAGCATAATACCCTCCAGTTCCATCCACGTCAAAGCAAATAGTGGGTATTTGTAGTTTCTAATGGCTGAGTAATATTCCACTGTATACATAAACCACATCTTTTTTTTTTAAATAAATTTTTTATTGGTGTTCAATTTGCCAACATACAGAATAGCACCTAGTGCTCATCCCGTCAAGTGCCCCCTTCAGTGCCCATCACCCATTCACTCCCACCCCCCACACTCCGCCCCTTCCACCACCCCTAGTTCATTTCCCAGAGTTAGGAGTCTTCATGTTCTGTCTCCCTTTCTGATATTTCCTACCCATTTCTTCTCCCTTCCCTTCTATTCCCTTTTAATATTAAATAATTCCCCAAATGAATGAGAGATATGTTGGTCCATCTCCAAATGACTCATTTCACTCAGCATAATACCCTCCAGTTCCATCCACGTCGAAGCAAATGGTGGGTATTTGTCATTTCTAATGGCTGAGTAATATTCCATTGTATACATAAACCACAATTCTTTTTCCATTCATCTTTCAATGGACATCGAGGCTCCTTCCACAGGTTGGCTATTGTTGACATTGCTGCTAGAAACATCGGGGTGCAGGTGTCCCGGCGTTTCATTGCATCTGAATCTTTGGGGTAAAGCCCCAGCAGTGCAATTGCTGGGTTGTACGGCAGGTCTATTTTTAACTATTTGAGGAACCTCCACACAGTTTCCAGAGTGGCTGCACCAGTTCACATTCCCACCAACAGCGCAAGAGGGTTCCCCTTTCTCCACATCCTCTCCAACATTTGTGGTTTCCTGCGTTGTTAATTTTCCCCATTCTCACTGGTGTGAGGTGGTATCTCATTGTCGTTTTGATTTGTATTTCCCTGATGGCCAGTGATGCAGAGCGTTTTCTCATGCGCATGTTGGCCATGTCTATGTCTTCCTCTGTGAGATTTCTGTTCATGTCTTTTGCACATTTCATGATGAGATTGTTTGTTTCATTGCCATTGAGTATAATAAGTTCGTTATAGACTTTGGAAACTAGCCCTTTATCTGATATGTCATTTTCAAATATCTTCTCCCATTCTGTAGGTTGTCTTTTAGTTTTGTTGACTGTATCCTTTGCTGTGCAAAAGCTTCTTATCTTGATGAGGTCCCAATAGTTCATTTTTGCTTTTGTTTCTTTTGCCTTCATGGATGTATCTTGCAAGAAGTTACTGTGGCCGAGTTCAAAAAGGGTATTGCCTGTGTTCTCCTCTAGGATATTGATAGAATCTTGTCTCACATTTAGATCTTTCATCCATTTTGAGTTTACCTTTGTGTATGGTGAAAGAGAGTGGTCTAGTTTCATTCTTCTGCATGTGGATGTCCAATTTTCCCAGCACCATTTATTGAAGAGACTGTCTTTCTTCCAGTGGATAGTATTTCTTCCTTTGTCAAATATTAGTTGGCCATAAAGTTGAGGGTCCACGTCTGGATTCTCTATTCTGTTCCATTGATCTATGTGTCTGTTTTTGTGCCAGTACCACACTGTCTTGATGACCACAGCTTTGTAGTACAACCTGAAATCTGACATTGTGATGCCCCCAGCCATGGTTTTCTTTTTTAAAATTCACCTGGCTATTCAGGTCTTTTCTGATTCCACACAAATCTTAAAATATTTGTTCTAACTCTCTGAAGAAAGTCCATGGTATTTTGATAGGGATTGCATTAAAAGTATAAATTGCCCTGGGTAACATTGACATTTCACAATATTAATTCTGCCAATCCATGAGCATGGAATATTTTTCCATCTCTTTGTGTCTTCTTCAATTTCTTTCAGAAGTGGTCTGTAGTTTTTAGGGTATAGATCCTTTACCTCTTTGGTTAGGTTTATTCCTAGGTATCTTATGCTTTTGGGTGCAATTGTAAATGGGATTGACTCCTTAATTTCTCTTTCTTCAGTCTCATTGTTAGTGTATAAAATGCCACTGACTTCTGAGCATTGATTTTGTATCCTGCCACACTGCCAAATTGCTGTATGAGTTCTAGCAATCTTGAGGTGGAGGCTTTTGGGTTTTCTATGTAGAGTATCATGTCATCGGCGAAGAGGGAGAGTTTGACTTCTTCTTTGCCAATTTGAATGCCTTTTATTTCTTTTTGTTGTCTGATTGCTGAGCCTTGGATTTCCAGTACTATGTTGAATAGCAGTGGTGAGAGTGGACATCCCTGTCTTGCTCCTGATCTTAGGGGAAAGGCTCCAAGTGCTTCCCCATTGAGAATGATATTTGCTGTGGGCTTTTTGTAGATGGCTTTTAAGATGTTGAGGAATGTTCCCATTATCCCTACTCTGAAGACTTTTGATCAGGAATGGATGCTGTATTTTGTCAAATGCTTTCTCTGCATCTATTGAGAGGATCATATGGTTCTTGGTTTTTCTCTTGCTGATATGATGAATCATACTGATTGTTTTACAAGTGTTGAACCAGCCTTGCATCATGGGGATAAATCCTACTTGGTCATGGTGAATAATTTTCTTAATGTACTGTTGGATCCTATTGCCTAGTGTCTTGTTGAGAATTTTTGCATCCATGTTCATCAGGGATATTGGTCTGTAATTCTCCTTTTTGGTGGGGTCTTTGTCTGGTTTTGGAATAAAGGTGATGCTGGCCTCATAGAACGAATTTAGAAGTACTCCATCTCTTTCTATCTTTCCAAACAGCTTTAGTTGAATAGGTATGGTTTCTTCTTTAAACGTTTGATAGAATTCCCCTGGGAAACCATCTGGCCCTGGACTTTTGTGTCTTGGGAGGTTTTTGATGACTGCCTTAATTTCCTCGCTGGTTATTGGCCTGTTCAGGTTTTCTATTCTTCGTGTTCCAGTTGGTAGTTTGTGGCTTTCCAGAAAAGCGTCCATATCTTCTAGATTGCCTAATTTATTGGCATAGAGCTGTTCATAATATGTTTTTAAATTTTTTTGTATTTCCTTGGTGTTGGTAGTGATCTCTCCTTTCTCATTCACGATTCTATTAATCTGAGTCTTCTCTCTCTTCTTTTCAATAAGGCTGGCTAATGGTTTATCTATCTTATTAATTCTTTCAAAGAACCAACTCCTGGTTTTGTTGATCTGTTCCACAGTTCTTCTGGTCTCGATTTCGTTGAGTTCTGCTCAAATCTTTATTAACTCTCTTCTTCTGCTGGGTGTAGGATCTATTTGCTGTTTTTTCTCTAGCTCCTTTATGTGTAAGGTGAGCTCTTGTATTTGATTTCTTTCCAGTTTTTGAATGGATGCTTGTATTGTGATGTATTTCCCCCTCAGGACTGCTTTTGCTACATCCCTTAGATTTTGAATGGTTTTATCTTATTCTCATTAGTTTCCATGACTTTTCAATTCTTCCTTAATTTCCTGGTTGACCTTTTCATCTTTTAGCAGGATGGTCCTTAACCTCCACGTGTTTGAAGTCCTTCCAATCTTCTTGTGGTGATTTAGTCTAATTCCAAGGTATTATGGTCTGAGAATATGCAGGGGACGATCCCAATCTTTTGATATCGGTTCAGACCTGATTTCTGACCCAGTATGTGGTCTATTCTGGAGAAAGTTCCATGTGCATTTGAAAAGAATGTGCATTCAGTTGAGTTTGGATGTAAAGTTCTGTAGATAGCTGTGAAATCCATCTGGTCCAGTGTATCATTTAAAGCTCTCGTTTCTTTGAATATGTTGTGCTTAGAAGACATATCGAGGGTAGAAAGAGCTAGATTGAAGTCACCAAGTATAAGTGTATTATCATCTAGGTATGTCTTAATTTTGGTTATTAATTGATTGATATATTTGGCAGCTCCCACATTCGGGGCATATATATTGAGGATTGTTAAGTCCTCTTGTTGGACAGATCCTTTAAGTATGATATAGTGTTCCTCTTCATCTCTCACTACAGTCTTCGGGGTAAATTTTAGTTTATCTGTTATAAGGATGGCTACCCCTGCTTTCTTTTGAGGACCATTTGAATGGTAAATGGTTCTCCAACCTTTTATTTTCAGGCTGTAGGTGTCCTTATGTCTAAAATGAGTCTCTTGTAGACAGCAAATAGATGGGTCCTGCCTTTTTATCCAGTCTGAAACCCTGTGCCTTTTGATGGGGTCATTAAGCCCATTCACGTTCAGAGTTACTATTGACAGATATGAGTTTAGTGTCATCATGATATCTATTCAGTCCTTGTTTTTGTGGATTCTTCCACTGACTTCTTCTTAAGGGAGAATTTTAAGAGTCCCCCTTAAAATTTCTTGCAGAGCTGGCTTGGAGGTCACATATTCTTTCAGTTCCTGCCTGTCTTGGAAGCTCTTTATCTCTCCTTCCATTTTGAATGAGAGCTTTGCTGGATAAAGTATTCTTGGTTGCATGTTTTTCTCATTTAGGACCCTGAATATATCCTGCCAGCCCTTTCTGGCCTGCCAGGTCTCTGTGGAGAGGTCTTACCCTAATACTCCTCACCATAAAAGTCAGGAATTTTTTGTCTCTTGCTGCTTTAGAGATCTTCTCTTTATCTTTGGGATTTGCAAGCTTCACTATTAAATGTCAAAGTGTTGAACGGTTTTTATTGATTTTAGAGGGGGATCTCTCTATTTCCTGGATACAAATGCCTGTTTCACTTCCCAGATTAGGAAAGTTTCCAGTTATGATTTGTTCAAATACATATTCTGGACCTCTGTCCTTTTTGGCACCCTCGGGAACCCCAATTAAACGTAGGTTTTTCTTCCTCAGGCTGTCATCTATTTCCCTTAATATATTCTCATGGCCTTTTAATTGTTTGTGTCTTTTTTCCTCAGTTTCCCTTCTGGGAAATCTTCTGGTCTACTTTTGCTAATATGCATTTAATAAAAAATACACAAAAAACAAGGTAATGGTACTATTATGGCTTGACCCAGAATTCAAGTTGTGCAGCAAAGGGGGTACTTAGGCGACCGAAGCATGCCTGCAGGGAGGCTTTCAGGCCAGGAACCTGGGTGCTGGCTAAGCCTTCAGGCCTGTGTGTGAAGGTGCAACAGCAGCTCCTTTGAGCTCTTCCCTAGAAAGTGGGGGTGAGGGGGTGGCTGCCTCCCTGAGTCTGCTCCTCCTCCCTGCTGACATCTGGGGCTTTGACCCTTTCTTTTTTAATCTACTTTTGCTAAAACGCATTTAATGAAAAAATACACACACAAAAAAAAAACAAAATGCAAAACTATTTCCCTTGCCTCTTGGGCTTCTGGGATGTCATCACCTCCAGTTTATTGGGTTTGTTTCCAGTTGTTAATAAAGTATTGAAACAGTAAAAAAAAAAAAAAAACTTGCCATCAACTTGCCAACTTTGCCATCAACTTGTCTTCTATGTCACTCACTCGTTCTTCCACCTTGTTAACCCTCGTCATTAGGACTTCTAGTTTGGATTGCATCTCATTCAACTGATTTTTAATTTCTGCCTGATTAGATCTAAATTGTACAGTCATGAATTCTCTTGAGTCCTTTATCCCTTTTTCTAGAGCCACCAGTAGCTTTATAATAGTGCTTCTGAATTGGCTTTCTGACATTGAATTGTAATCCAAATTTTGTAACTCTTTGGGAGAGATGACTGTTTCTGATTCTTTCTTTTGAGGTGAGGTTTTCCTTCTAGTCATTTTGCTCAGTGCAGATTGGCCAAAAACAAGTTGTATTTGGAAAAGGAGAAAAAGAGAGGAGAGAAAGAAGGTAAGAAAAGAGAAAAAGAAAAAAGGAACAAGAAAAAGAGAGAAGAAAAAGAAAGAAAGCAAAAAGAAAAGGGTGGGGGAAGCAAACAGAAATGAAAAAGCAAAAAAAAAAAAAAAAAAAAACCACGGGGGAGTATCTTCTGATTCTGTATACTTTAAGTCCCTTGACTTCCCCTGGAACTTGTCCATCTAGCTGGTCTTCTGGGGGAGGGGCTTGTTGTGCTGAATTTCAGGTGTTAGCACTTAGGGAAGCTGCTCTGCCCCTGCCTGGTGCAGGGCTCAGTGGGGGTTGTTTACCCCATGAGGCCCCAGGAGGAACAACCCCAGTGGCGGGGCCAGCTCTGCAACCCTGGAGTCAGCCCCTGCAGTTAACTCCGGGGCTCTCCGTCTGCAGGGCCTGGAGGCTCCGGGGCGGGACCGCTGATCTGCTCAGCTCGGGGCATGAGCGTCCTTGCTGTCCTGGGCCCTCCCGGCCTCTGCCTGTCCTGGGGGGAGGCGGATCCTGGGCTGTATCCCGGTGCCCTGTGCTCTGGGGCCTGCGCTGTTGGATTCGCGCTCCCCGCCGTGTAGCCCCCTCCGCAGAGCCGCCGCCCGAGCCCCTCCGAGCTGCTCCTGGGTCAAGCTGAACTGCTCCCGGGGCCAGCCGTGTGCCCGCTGCAGCTCTTTAGGGAGGTCAGCGCACTCTCCCCGCGGCGCAGGTGTCTGTTTATTTTTTATTATTATTTTTTAATTATTTATTTATTTATGATAGTCACACACACACAGAGAGAGAGAGAGAGAGAGGCAGAGACACAGGCAGAGAGAGAAGGAGGCTCCATGCACCGGGAGCCCAACGTGGGACTCGATCCCGGGTCTCCAGGATCCCGCCCTGGGCCAAAGGCAGGCGCCAAACTGCTGCGCCACCCACGGATCCCCGGTGCAGGTGTCTGTTAGTGTCCCAGGGAGCCTGAGGGCATCCCCACCCCTCCTGGGGTCCCGCTCCAACTCCCTGCAAGCACCTTTCTGTCCGGGAAGGTTGGTGCAGCTCCTGCTTCTCCAGGCGGGGCTGTCCTGTCCTGGGGACACTCGCCCTGGCCTCTGGCTGGCTCCTCGCGGGGCCCCTCCCCCTTGGTGGCCTTTTGTTTCTTTATTTCTTTTTCCCCGTCTTCCTACCTTGATAGAAGCGCAAACTCTTCTCACTGTAGCATTCCAGCTGTTCTCTCTTTAAATCTCAGGCCGAATTCGTAGATTTTCAGGATGATTTGAAGGTTATCTAGTTAATTTGGTGGGGACAGGTGACTTGGGGACCCTACTCTTCGCCATCTTGCCCCACATCTCCACATCTTCTTTATTCATTCATCTTTCACATCTTCTTTATTCATTCATCTTTCGATGGAAACCGAGGCTCCTTCCACAGTTTGGCTATTGTGGACATTGCTGCTAGAAACATCGGGGTGCAGGTGTCCCGGCGTTTCATTGCATCTGCATCTTTGGGGTAAATCCCCAACACTGCAATTGCTGTGTTGTAGGGCAGATCTATTTTTAACTCTGAGGAACCTCCACACAGTTTTCCAGAGTAAAATACTAAAAAGACAAAATGAAAGAATACTATAAGTCTATGCCAATAAATTTGAAATGGACATATTCCTGGAATAGTACTAAAATTAACACAATCAAAATGGAAAACTTGGGGGGCAGGGCAAGATGGCGGAAGAGTAGGGTCCCCAAGTCCCCTGTCCCCACCAAATTACCTAGACAACCTTCAAATCATGCTGAAAATCTACGAATTCAGCCTGAGATTTAAAGAGAAAATAGCTGGAATGCTACTGTGAGAAGAGTTCACGCTTCTTTCAAGGTAGGAAGATGGGGAAAAATAAATAAGGAAACAAAAGGCATCCAAGGGGGAGGGACCCTGCGAGGAGCTGGGCTAAGGCCGGGGCGAGTGTCCCCAGGACAGGAAGGCCCAGGTCTGGAGAAGCAGGAGCTGCACCAATCTTCCCGGACAGAAAGGCCTCGCAGGGAGCTCGGGCAGGATCCCAGGAGGACGGGGATGCCCTCAGGCTCCCAGGGACACTAACAGACACCTGCCCCCGGGGAGAGTGCGCCGAGCTCCTAAAGGGCTGCAGCGCGCGCCGGATGGACCCAGGAGCAGCTCAGAGGGGCTCAGCCAGAGGCTCAGCTCGGAGAGGGCCTGCGCAGGCCAGAGCGCGAATCCAACAGCGCAGGCCCAGGACCACAGAACGCCTGGGACACAGCCCAAGATCCAGTGCTCCCCCTGGGACAGGCAGCAGCCAAGAGGGCACAGGATAGCAAGGACGCTCCTGTCCCGAGCTGAGCAGATCAGCAGCCCCGCCCCGGAGCCTCCAGGCCCCTGGAGACTGAGAGCTCCGTAGTTACTGCGGGAGCTGAATCCAAGGCTCCAGAGCTGGCCTCCGCCACTGTGGTTGTTCCTCCTGGGGCGTCACAGGATAAACAACCCCTACTGAGCCTCACAGTGGCCTCACAGGATAAACAGCTTAAACATCTTTTACTGAGCCCTGCACCAGGCAGGGCGCTGAGCAGCTCCCCCAAGTGCTAACACCTGAAAATCCGCCCAGTAGGCCCCTCTCCCAGAGGACCAGCTAGACGGACAGGGGAAAAACAAATTATTGACCATGCAGCACTGGAAAGTTCCAGGGGAAGTCAAGGGTCTTACAGTATACAGAATCAGAGGATACTCTCCCTTGTTTTTTCAGTTTTTGATTTCTGTTTGCTTCCCTCCCTTTTTTTTTCTTTTTTTTTTCTTCTCTTTTTTCTTTTTTCTGTTTTTCTTTTTCTTTCCTTCTTTTTCTTCTCTCTTTTCCTCCTTTTCCCAATACAACTTGTTTTTGGCCACTCTGCACTGAGCAAAATTACTAGAAGGAAAACCTCACCTCAAAAGAAAGAATAGAAACAGCCCGCTCTCCCACAGAGTTACAAAATTTGGATTACAATTCAATGTCAGAAAGCCAATTCAGAAGCACTATTATTGTTGTGCCCAGGATTGCGAATCCGAGAAACCACCGAGGAACCGACACCGATGCAAACACACGAGGGTTTATTAACAAGCTCGAGCCTGGGTCCAAGTATATCCGACACAGCGGAGCAGGGACTTGGACCCAGGCTCGAGCTTGTAAATAAACCCTCGTGTGTTTGCATCGGTGTCGGTTCCTCGGTGGTTTCTCGGATTCGCAATCTTGGGCACAACATTTGGGGGTTCGTCCGGGATCCGAGAGACCTCCAGGACCCCATCCGGAGGGTTTCATGCGTGGTGAATGCTCTCAACTTTTCCACCTTTTGCGTGCATATTCTGAGAGCTCTAAACTGTACTTTACCTGTAGGAATTCCAATCTGTATTGGGTCGGCATTGGCTTAAGGGGGCGCTGGCGGGCTGTCGACTGGGGGTCTTGAGGAGACGTCCCTTGCCCCTGCCTCGAGGGCAGGGTCCTCATCTGTAAGGAGGACGGGGTCCTGTGTCAGGAGGGCCGGCTGCCAGCTCTTCGGGTTACCTTCTGTTTCGTCTCCGCAGCCGCCCTGGAACGTTTGCCTGTGTTCTTGTGTTCTTGTTACCTGTTTTGTGCGCTTGTCTGTATTACTGTGTCTTTAACTGTCATAACTGTCTGCATAAGGAGAGGGGGCAGCAGGCGATGGCGACGGCTCGTCTAGGCTGGTTGCTCGCCGCGCTGTGCCTGGGCATCGCCGCCGGGGAAGCCGCGTCGGGCCCGCGAGTGCTGGGCGTCTGTCTGGAGGAAGACGGAGACGCGGACGCGGGGTGGGCGTGCGGAGGAGAGGCGCGGGCCGCCCCGAGGCCGCCTTCCACCTGCGCCTCTTCGGCTTGGGCTTGGCCAACAGCTCCTGGTCCTGGGTGGCCCCCGAGGGGGCGGGTGGCTCCCGGGCGGCCCCCGAGGGGGCGGGTGGCTCCCAGGCGGCTGGCGGCGGCGGCGGCGGCCCCCGCGGGCAAGTGGCACGCGATGCTGCGCCTGCCCGCCGAGGCTGTGCGCCCGCATTCGGCGCTGCTGGCCGGGCGCGTGGAGCCGGGCGGCGCGGCCCCGGAGGAGGCGCCTCGCCCTGGGCGCTGGGCCTGGGGGCGGCGGGGCTGCTGGCGCTGGCAGCGCCGGCGAGGGGCCTGCAGCTGAGCACACTGGCCCGGCCCCCCGAGGTGCAGGCGCTGCGCCAGAGCGGCACGGACGCCGAGGGTGCGGGGCGCAGCGCCTGGAGCCTGCGCGGGCCCTGGGCGCTCTGTTGCTGCTGTACCGCGCGGCCGACCAGCGCGCCACGCCCGCCGTGCTGGGCCGCGCGGGCTCGTGTTCCTCGTGGGCGAGGTGGTGCCGGCCGCCGGGAGCGCTGCTGCTCAGCCGCCTGGCGGTGCTGCTGAGCCTGCCGGTGGCGCTGCCCGTGGGCCAGCTGCTGGAGCTGGCGGCGCGGCCTGGGCGGCTGCGCGAGCGCATACTGGGGCCCGTGGCGGCGGCGACCCTACAGCGACCTCAGCAGGGCGTGCTGCGCTGTCGGACCCTGGAGGATGTGCTCACGCCGCTGGAGGACTGCTTCATGCTGGACTTCGGCGTCCGGGCCAGCATCATGCAGAGCGGCCACACGCGCATTCTGCTGTACGAGGAGGAGCGCTCCAACATTGTGGACATGCTGTACCTCAAGGACTTGGCCTTCGTGGATCCCGAAGACTGCACGCTGCTCAGCACCATCACCCGCTTTTACAACCATCCGCTCCACTTTGTCTTCAACGACACCAAGCTGGACGCCGTCCTGGAGGAGTTCAAATGAGGGAAGTCTCACCTGGCCATCGTGCAAAAGGTGAACCAGGAGGGTGAAGGTGACCCCTTTTACGAGGTGCTGGGCCTCGTCACCCTGGAGGATGTCATTGAGGAGAACATCAAGTCTGAGATCCTGGATGAGTCTGAGGACTACCTACATGCCACCGTCAGGAAGAAGCCTGCTCCTCTGAGTGCCCCTCTCTGGCGAAAAGAGGAATTCTTGTTCAAGATGAATATAAAGTGAAAATCTCGCCTCAGCTGCTCTTGGCCACCCAGCGCTTCCCGTCTGGAGAGGTGGATGTATTCAGCCCCCTGCGAATCTCCGAGAAGGTCCTGCTGCACCTGCTGAAGCATCCCAGCGTCAACCAGGAAGTGAGGTTTGACGAGAGCAACGTGTGGCTGCACACCATTACCTGTACCAGGGCAGCCAGCCAGTGGATTATTTCATTCTCATCCTGCAGGGCAGGATTGAGGTAGAGATCGGGAAAGAGGGCCTAAGTTCGAGAATGGAGCCTTCCTACTACGGAGTGTCTGCCCTGACAGCGCCCTTCTCGGTTCACCAGTCCCCAGTGTCCTCGCTCCAGTCCGTCCACCACGACCCGCAGCCAGAGCCAGCCGATGGCGCTCGCTTGTCTGCATACTGTCCTGACTACACCGTGAGGGCCCTCTCCAACCTGCAGCTCATCAAGGTCACGTGGCTGCAGTACCTCAATGCACTCCTGGCCACTCGAGCCCAGACCCATTTGGGGGTGGCAAGAGGGCTGGGGGATGGTTGGTGGTAGGCTTTCTACTTTGCCTTTTTCTCTTTATGCCCCCTTAGGGAGGGGCGGGAGCTCTGGCGGCAGCTCCGGGGTGAGGAGACAAGCCCCGGAGTAGGAAGAGCTGGGTCTGCTTCGGGGCCTAGCCACCAGCTGGCCGAGTGACCTTAGGCAAATCACTCTGTAATTTGTCAGCGCCTCAGTTTCCTCCTCTGCCTATCAATGTTTGTGGGGTTGAAAGCACTTTGTGAAGTATAAAGCGTCGGTATGTACATAAGGAATGATTATTGTTTGTAAACGGGGTTTTTTTTTTGTTGTTGTTGTTGTTGTTGTAAGAAAAATTAGCAATTGCCCAGTTCTTGGATTTTGAACCTGGGAACCTTGGATTGAAGTTGGAGATCCCCCTAAACTCCTTGAAATTGTATGCAGAAATAGTGAGAGTGTGCATTTTTGGGGAATAAAGATCCATCGCCAGCAAGTTTTCAAAGGGGGCTGTGACCCAGAAGAGTTAAGAACTATGATTATTTTACTAAGATGGCTAAAATGCTTCTTTGTTGTCAGCTGCTTTTATCAAATTCCAGACCATTGTCCAGCAAACACTATAGAAATGTTTGAACAGTTGGATTTCAAACATTTTTATTTTGTGGGGTGATGCTTACCAATGGTACAGCTCTAAGCAAGTGAACATAAACACATGTAAGTGTATTTTGTCTGGTTAGGGGTTTATCTGTTTTGCTATTCCATACTAATGTCTGAGAGGCAACAGTGTCCGATGAAAGCAAATTGTTTGGAAACCATGCCTTTCTCCTTGGCTTTGCTATGCCATAATCCCTTGTTTTCCATACTTGGAATCCTATTTCCATCCATATTGTTGAACTATCTGACGTGAAGCTATGAGAGCTATGGCCTAGCCCCCTTTCTGCAGGCCGATTGCCCCCGGCAGACTGATCTGTAGAGTGCAGGGCTCTTGGGGCAGTCCCGTGGGTCCTGCCTCATGTGGTGTGTCCACCTGGCATATGTGAGCACGTGCACACTTGGCAGTCCCTTTGCCCCGTCCCCATGTTCCCTGTGGCAGCAGAACCCACAGGCTTCAGGAAGAGCAGTTGTACTTGCTGGCTTTGCTGATGGAAACGACCCTTCTTTCGTGTATCTGGTATCCCCATTCCGTTCATGTACATGACATGCCTCTTCTGGATTTGGCGTCCTGGCCTCTTTAGCAGCCTGCTCCTTTTGTGTTGGCCTGATCAAGGCATCTCTGATGCCCTTCTTCAAAAAGTGGAAAGCCGAATCTCATGCGGTTTGAATGTTGAGATTCCCAAAAGGAAGCAATGCAGAGAGTAGTTTTCTCCAACTTTGGCTCTCAAGGCCTCCTGGGAGGGCTTCTTGCAGAACCACGTTGCCTCCAGCCATCCTTCCATGCTTCTGATTAGCTTCAGAGCCTGGGCAAGGTATGAGCATGTGACCATCTTGCAAGAAGGGAACCGAGGATCGCAAACACCTGATTTTCTTCAGGCCACACCGCCAGTTGGTGGCAGGGCTGGGCAGGGCTCGGCAGAGGTACGCCACGCTCCCCGAGGTCTCCTAGAATGATGGAAAGACTCACATCGCCTACTGTGGTGCCTCCAACTACAGGATGGCCGAAGGCCCTGTGGATTGCCCATGGCACGTTTCTCTTCAGGGGCCAGGTATACAACTAGTCCCCATGCCGCAGTGCTGGCAACTGAGGGTCTGAAAGGACTTTGTGTAGGCCACAGGACAAAGAAGTGTCAGACGTCTGAGTGGGACCTGGAGAGCCGGGACCCGGAACCCATGCTCCTGGGTGGGATAGAGTGGAGGTTTCCCGGCACGCAGAGATGCTGCCTGGTCCATGTCCTCCCAGGTGGGGCGGCGTCTTGTCTGAGGTCACCCTGAGGCCACAACAGTGCACTGCTTTGTGGTCCCCTCTCAGAAAGGATGTGATGGCCTTGGGGGTTGCGTGCAGGTAGAGGCCTCATGAGTGAAGGTCTCATGGGTCAGTCGTATGCCCGGAAGCCTGCATATGAGTGGATGTTGAAAGTGGCAGCTCCTCCACGTTGGCATCTGGCCTGAGATTGCCACGGCCAAAAGCAGAAGTTGGGGACTTGCACGCTCCCCTCCTGTGAAGTGGAGTGTCTTCACTTCTTGCCAGAGGATCTGGCCACAAGTGGTGCTGCAGCCATTGGCCCTTCACTCAACAAGGCGATGTCAACGGGCTGAGGCTCAGCAAGATGGGGCAGAGAGCCTGTGCCAGCCATTGCCGGCCTCCCAGGGGTTTCGCC
The DNA here is from genome assembly GCF_048418805.1 of Vulpes vulpes. NCBI lineage: Eukaryota > Metazoa > Chordata > Mammalia > Carnivora > Canidae > Vulpes > Vulpes vulpes. The sequence goes on along the minus strand of NC_132794.1, from coordinate 77,453,905 downwards.
AAGCTCAGGAGGCAAGGGGACGAGACAACATTTCCCTTTGCCTTGGGCCGCTTGCCAGGAGCTTCAGGGCCTCTGCCGGCCCTCAGGGCCAGCCCAGCAGTAAACTCATTGCAGACACAGTGCGTGAGTGGTCTTCAAACCTCTGCAAGAGGAGAGGCTCTCTGGGAAGGCCAGCCTGGTGTCCCAAGATGGTTGTGTTCGGACGCCTGCTGCCAGGCAGGCACTGCAGAGAGGATCTGTTATCGACGCCTTCTCTGATGATGATGAGGCACTCACCACTACCACCACCAGCACCCTGTCCCCCTTCCGGAGAAAGCTGTGGGAACTCAGAGCTGTGGGGCTTTGTCCTTCCTGCACATTCTTGGCCACTCCAAAGGCTCGCGCGTTTGTGTGGCCAAAGAGGGTGTTCTTCTTTGGTCACAGCATCCCGAGGGTGGATTCCTTGCTCCTGACCGGACCTGTGGACATGGCTGTGCTTCCAGGGGAGTCCCATGGAGTCACTTGTTCTCCCGAGGTTGATGTGAAAATAAACTTTTTGGTACAGTCAGGGCAATTTGCCCCATCCCCGAGTTCACTTTGGCAGATGAAAACAGACGTCTAGGAAAGCTTGCATGCTGTTCTTAGATTTGGCACTTCAGACCCTTTGGCTTTCCTGTGTGTGGAATCCTAATTCCATTGATATTGTTGAAATCTCTCTCATGAGCCCGCTCCCTGCCCTCCTTGTACTCAGGCTTTTTCCTGGCCCCAGCCTGATCTGTGATCCATTCTAGTGCCTCTGCGGATTCCCCTGGGTCCTGCTGACCAGCCATCCCACCAGGGATAATGTGAGAAGACAAGTGTACCTACGTTCAGGGCATGTCTTCTTATCCCCAGGTTCGCTGAGGCCGATAAAACCAAGGTATTGGGAAAGCTCGCATGGTCTCCGTGGCTTTGGTGCTCCAGAGTCCTTTGTTTTCTTCTGTTTGAAAAACTAACTCCATTGATATTGTTGAGCTGAAACTATTTAGTCACAACAAAGGCCCAATTTTTTCCTCGAGTGTGCATTTCATTTCTTCAGTTAAGGCCTTCAGAGACATGGTAAATTTGGACCAGGGGATTTTTAGTTACCAACATTGAAGAAACCCTAAGGTTTAAGAACAGACTCTCCATAACCCATGAGCAGGTGTGGCCTAAGCTGAGGGCCCTCTATGAGACTGGGCTACCCCCGGACCCCCATCGATATCAGCCAGGTGACTGGGTATACGTGTGGAGATACCAACACCAGACACTTCAACCTCGCTGGAAGGGACCCTACATCATGATCCTGACCACTCCCACTGCTCTCAAGGTTGATGGGATTACTCCCTGGGTCCACTACACCAACGTCCGGCCAGCTGACCCACACACCATTCTCAAGGACTTTGTTCCAGAATTGAAAAGCCAACTGGACAAGGACAATCCCCTAAAGCTAAGACTGCACGGATCTCACTTATTTCCCACCTCCAAGACTCCCTAGTCCGAGGTTGTCCTCTAAAACAGAAGGGGATTAGACTTAGTCTTCTTACAACAAAGGGTGGGGGGGGGGGGGTTATTTGCTGCCTTAAATGTAAATAAGAGCGAGAACAGCAACAAGGTTGGTGAGAATCCTGGTTTAATAATTCCCCCTGGCTCACTCTGAGAGCAACCTGGACTCATGATTGGGTCCCTCATAGGATCCTCTGAAAAAGGGGGGAATGTGGGACCCAGGAAATTTAACAAAAATCCCCTACCCCTGGACAAGCAGAGCAGGACTGACTCCATTTTGTGCTGCACCTGCTTTGTGCTGACCTGCTTATTGCTTAGGGCACTGCCCCACCCTAGTCAAGCCCAGGACACACCCTAATCAGAAATCGGCTCAGAGATAGGCCAGTTCAAATGGATACTTTAGGGTAAAATGTAATTCAATCGGCCATCTGCCTGTGGACCAATATGACTGTGCAACTTTCTGCATATCCCATTGGCCACTGGTCCCTATAAAGCTGCTACACCTCTTAGGCTCGGGGTCCAAGTCACTGCTCCGCTGTGTCGGGTATACTTGGACCCAAGCTCGAGCTTCTAAATAAACCCTCGTGTGTTTGCATCAGTGTCAGCTCCGTGGTGGTTTCTCAGATTTGCAATCTTGGGCACAACAATTATAAAGCTACTGGTGGCTCTAGAGAAAAGCAAAAAGGACTCAAGAGACTTCATGACTGCAGAACTTAGATCTAATCAGGCAGAAATTAAAAATCAATTAAATGAGATGCAATCCAAACTAGAGGTCCTAACGATGACAGTTAACGAGGTGGAAGAATGAGTGACATAGAAGACAAGTTGATGGCAACGAGGGAAACTGAGGGAAAAAGAGACAGGCAATTAAAAGATCATGAGGATAGATTAAGGGAAATAAGTGACAGCCTGAGGAAGAAAAACCTACATTTAATTGGGGTTCCCGAGGGTGCTGAAAGGGACAGAGGGCAAGAATATGTATTTGAGCAAATCATAGCTGAAAACTTTCCTAATCTGGGAAGGGAAACAGGCATTCAGATCCAGGAAATAGAGAGATTCTCCCCCTAAAATCAATAAAAACCGTTCAACACCTCGACATTTAATAGTGAAGCTTGCAAATCCCAAACATAAAGAGAAGATCCTTAAAGCAGCAAGAGACAAGAGATCCCTAACTTATATGGGGCAAAATATCAGATTAACAGCAGATCTCTCCACAGAGACCTGGCAGGCCAGAAAGGGCTGGCAGGATATATTCAGGGTCCTAAATGAGAAAAACATGCAGCCAAGAATACTTTATCCAGCAAGGCTCTCATTCAGAATAGAAGTAGAGACAAAGAGCTTCCAGGTCAGGCAGGAACTGAAAGAATATGTGACCTCCAAGCCAGCTCTGCAAGAAATTTTAAGGGGGACTCTTAAAATTCCCTTTTAATAAGAAGTCCAGTGGAACAATCCACAAAAACAGGGACTGAATAGGTATCATGATGACACTAAACACATATCTTTCAATAGTAACTCTGAATGTGAACGGGCTTAATGACCCCATCAAAAGGCACAGGGTTTCAGACTGGATAAAAAAGGCAGGACCCATCTATTTGCTGTCTCCAAGAGACTCATTTTAGACATAAGGACACTGACAGCTTGAAAATAAAAGGTTGGAGAACCATTTACCATTCAAATGGTCCTCAAAAGAAAGCAGGGGTAGCCATCCTTATAGCAGATAAACTAAAATTTACCCCGAAGACTGTAGTGAGAGATGAAGAGGGACACTATATCATACTTAAAGGATCTGTCCAACAAGAGGACTTAACAATCCTCAATACATATGCCCCGAATGTGGGAGCTGCCAAATATATCAATCAATTAATAACCAAAATTAAGACATACTTAGATGATAATACACTTATACTTGGTGACTTCAATCTAGCACTTTCTACCCTCGATAGGTCTTCTAAGCACAACGTCTCCAAGGAAACGAGAGCTCTAAATGATACACTGGACCAGATGGATTTCACAGATATCTACAGAACTTTACGTCCAAACTCAACTGAATACACATTCTTCTCACATGCACATGGAACTTTCTCCAGAATAGACCACACACTGGGTCACAAATCAGGTCTGAACCGATACCAAAAGATTGGGATCGTCCCCTGCGTATTCTCAGACCATAATACCTTGGAATTAGAACTAAATCACAACAAGAAGTTTGGAAGGACCTCAAACACGTGGAGGTTAAGGACCATCCTGCTAAAAGATGAAAGGGTCAACCAGGAAATTAAGGAATATTAAAAAGATTCATGGAAGCTAATGAGAATGAAGATACAACCGTTCAAAATCTTTGGGATGCGGAGCTCCCGGCTCGCGGGGCGCGGCGCGGGGCTGCGGAGCCCGGCCGCACGCCCGCTCCCGCTCCCGCTCCCGCTCCCGCTCCGGCTCCCGCTCCCGCTCCCGCTCCCGCTCCGGCTCCCGCTCCCGCTCCCCCTCCCCCTCCCCCTCCCGCTCCCGCTCCCGCTCCCGCTCCCCCTCCCGCTCCCGCTCCCGCTCCCGCTCCCCCTCCCCCTCCCGCTCCCCCTCCCGCTCCCGCTCCCGCTCCCGCTCCCCCTCCCCCTCCCGCTCCCGCTCCCGCCCCCGCTCGCCGCCGCCGCCGCCGGCCCTCCCGCTCGGGTTCGGAGCGGCGGGCCCCACTCTGCACCGGACTCCGATTAGGAAAGAACAAGCGGCCCTTCCTCCTCCGGGCTCCGAGGCTGGAGCTTCTGTTCGGGGAGGGCTGCAGACGGCCCGTCAGCCCCCCGCCTCCCGGGCCCGGAGAGAGGAGAGCGAGGCCGCAGGGGCTCCCGAGCCCGCCGGGGTCTGGCGCTGGGCCCTCCGCTTCCCGCCCATGCCGGCCGTGCGAGCCTGCCGCCGGGAAGTCGTGCCGCCGCCATTGTCGCGGCCGCTCCGGGGCAGGGGAGGCGGCGGCCGCCGCTTATCTAAGTCTGCCTTGGCGGGGGCCGCTGCCGCCCGCCCGGTAACGGCGGCGCTTGGGGAGCCCCGCCGCGGACGAGCAGCTGGGGCTCCGCCTCGCCCCCACCTACCCAGAGCTGGACCTGATGCTGCCAGTCACCCTCCTCTCTGTTCCCAACCTGAAAATGGGTACATGTGCAAGTGGCAGGACAAGAAAGGACTGGCGTGCCCCTGATCAGAGTTATTCTGATCTGAAGAATTTGGTGTTTAAAGCATTAAGATAATAGCCTGAGTTGTTCATGGAGTTTTTCATCAGTATGTCTGAAACCATTAAATATAATGACGATGATCATAAAACTCTGTTTCTGAAAACGCTAAATGAACAACGCCTGGAAGGAGAATTCTGTGATATTGCTATTGTGGTTGAAGATGTGAAATTCAGAGCACACCGGTGTGTTCCTGCTGCCTGCAGCACCTACTTTAAGAAGCTTTTCAAGAAGCTTGAGGTTGATAGCTCTTCAGTAATAGAAATAGATTTTCTTCGTTCTGATATATTCGAAGAGGTCCTGAACTACATGTATACAGCAAAGATTTCGGTGAAAAAAGAAGATGTTAACTTAATGATGTCATCAGGTCAGATTCTTGGTATCCGATTTTTGGATAAACTCTGTTCTCAGAAGCGTGACGTATCTAGTCCTGATGAAAATAACGGCCAGTCGAAAAGTAAGTATTGTCTCAAAATAAATCGCCCCATTGGAGATGCTGCTGACGCTCAGGATGACGATGTGGAAGAAATTGGAGACCAGGATGACAGTCCCTCTGATGACACAGCAGAAGGCACCCCCCCAAGTCAGGAGGACGGCAAGTCGCCCACAACGACGCTCAGGGTTCAGGAGGCAATCTTGAAAGAGCTGGGGAGTGAGGAAGTTCGAAAAGTAAATTGCTACGGCCAGGAAGTAGAATCCATGGAGACCCCAGAATCGAAAGATTTGGGGTCCCAGACTCCTCAAGCCTTAACATTTAACGATGGAATGAGTGAAGTGAAGGACGAACAGACACCGGGCTGGATGACGGCTGCCAGTGACATGAAGTTCGAATATTTACTTTATGGCCACCATCGGGAGCAGATTGCCTGCCAGGCGTGCGGGAAGACCTTCTCTGACGAGGGCAGGTTGAGGAAGCACGAGAAACTCCACACGGCCGATAGGCCGTTTGTTTGTGAAATGTGCACAAAAGGTTTTACTACACAGGCCCACCTGAAAGAACACCTAAAAATCCACACGGGGTATAAGCCCTATAGTTGTGAGGTGTGTGGAAAATACTTCATCCGTGCCCCAGACTTAAAGAAGCACGAGAGAGTTCACAGTAACGAGAGACCATTCGCGTGCCACATGTGTGACAAAGCCTTCAAACACAAGTCCCACCTCAAAGATCATGAACGAAGACACAGAGGGGAAAAGCCTTTTGTCTGTGGCTCTTGCACCAAGGCGTTCGCCAAGGCATTGGATCTGAAAAGGCACGAGAACAATATGCACAGTGAACGGAAGCAGGTTACCCCCAGTGCCATCCAGAGTGAGACAGAACAGTTGCAGGCAGCAGCGATGGCCGCCGAAGCGGAGCAGCAGTTGGAAACAATCGCCTGTAGCTAGAGGTGATGGGACAGGACCATTTTGCCTGAGCGCCGGAGACTGCATTGTTCATAATACATGAACGCCAGTCACTGTACTTTTGTGGAAACTTACGGAGCATTGTACTCACTGGACTTAAGGCAGTGCTTGGTTAGGTATTTTTAAAACTTTGCAAGGAAATAGTGTTCCTTGGTTCTGACCAAACAGTCTCACTGTCCCGTCTGGTGTCTAGTAGTAATGTTGCCAGTAAGCCCTCCCCCACCCTCTCTTTTTTACGATTTTAATTTGAGAACTCCTGTGTCCAGTTCAGAAGTGAGAGACTTCTATTCCATTTTTAATTCCTCTGTACGCTTGCCGCACCGGCATGTGTACTGCACAGAGTGATAATTGAGTAAATTGATTTCCTAATCATCACGCTTACATGGGACTTATGGTCAAAACAGCATTTTTAATAACTTAATAAAAGTAATTCTTGTAGATGCAGAAAATACTGATGGGTGGTTGACCAAGAACACCCCCACGGATATGAAAACAAGTTCCAGAATTGCAGAATGGTATTAGATTTATATTTGGTTTGTTAATTTTGTATTTCACAGATATCTACAGAACTTTACATCCAAACTCAACTGAATACACATTCTTCTCAAGTGCACATGGAACTTTCTCCAGAATAGACCACATACTGGGTCACAAATCGGGTCTGAACCGATACCAAAAGATCGGGATAGTCCCCTGTATATTCTCAGACCATAATGCCTTGAAATTAGAACTTAATCACAACAAGAAGTTTGGAAGGACCACAAACACATGGAGGTTAAGGACCATCCTGCTAAAAGATGAAAAGGTCAACCAGGAAATTAAGGAAGAATTGAGAAGATTCATGGAAACTAATGAAAATGAAGATACAACCGTTCAAAATCTTTGGGACGCAGCAAAAGCAGTCCTGAGGGGGAAATACATCACAATACAAGCATACATTCAAAAACTGGAAAGAACTCAAATTCAAAAGCTCACCTTACACATAAAGGAACTAGAGAAAAAGCAACAAATAGACCCCACCCCCAGCAGAAGAAGACAGTTAATTAAAATTCGAGCAGAACTAAATGATATCGAGACCAAAAGAACTGTGGAACAGATCAACAGAACCAGGAGCTAGTTCTTTGAAAGAATTAATAAGATAGATAAACCATTAGCCAACCTTATTAAAAAGAAGAGAGAGAAGACTCAAATTAATAAAATCATGAATGAGAAAGGAGAGATCACTACCAACACCAAGGAAATACAAACGATTCTAAAAACATATTATGAACAGCTGTATGCCAATAAATTAGGAAATCTAGAAGAAATGGATGCATTCCTGGAAAGCCACAAACTACCAAAACTGGAGCAGGAAGAAATAGAAAACCTGAACAGGCCAATAACCAGGGAGGAAATTGAAGCAGTCATCAAAAACCTCCCGAGACACAAGAGTCCAGGGCCAGATGGCTTCCCAGGGGAATTCTATCAAACATTTAAAGAAGAAATCATACCTATTCAACTAAAGCTGTTTGGAAAGATAGAAAGAGATGGAGTACTTCCAAATTCATTCTATGAGGCCAGCATCACCTTAATTCCGAAACCAGACAAAGACCCCACCAAAAAGGAGAATTACAGACCAATATCCCTGATGAACATGGATGCAAAAATTCTCAACAAGATACTAGCCAATAGGATCCAACAACACATTAAGAAAATTATTCACCATGACCAAGTAGGATTTATCCCCGGGACACAAGGCTGGTTCAACACTCGTAAAACCATCAATGTGATTCATCATATCAGCAAGAGAAAAACCAAGAACCATATGATCCTCTCATTAGATGCAGAGAAAGCATTTGACAAAATACAGCATCCATTCCTGATCAAAACACTTCAGAGTGTTGGGATAGAGGGAACTTTCCTCGACATCTTAAAAGCCATTTACGAAAAGCCCACAGCAAATATCATTCTCAATGGGGAAGCACTTGGAGCCTTTCCCCTAAGATCAGGAACAAGACAGGGATGTCCACTCTCACCACTGCTGTTCAACATAGTTCTGGAAGTCCTCGCCTCAGCAATCAGACAACAAAAAGACATTAAAGGCATTCAAATTGGCAAAGAAGAAGTCAAACTCTCCCTCTTCGCCGATGACATGATACTCTACATAGAAAACCCAAAAGCCTCCACCCCAAGATTGCTAGAACTCATACAGCAATTTGGTAGCGTGGCAGGATACAAAATCAATGCCCAGAAATCAATGGCATTTCTATACACTAACAATGAGACTGAAGAAAGAGAAATTAAGGAGTCAATCCCATTTACAATTGCACCCAAAAGCATAAGATACCTAGGAATAAACCTAACCAAAGAGGTAAAGGATCTATACCCTAACAACTATAGAACACTTCTGAAAGAAATTGAGGAAGACACAAAGAGATGGAAAAATATTCCATGCTCATGGATTGGTAGAATTAATATTGTGAAAATGTCAATGTTACCCAGGGCAATTTACACGTTTAATGCAATCCCTATCAAAATACCATGGACTTTCTTCAGAGAGTTAGAACAAATTATTTTAAGATTTGTGTGGAATCAGAGAAGACCCCGAATAGCCAGGGGAATTTTAAAAAAGAAAACCATATCTGGGGCATCACAATGCCAGATTTCAGGTTGTACTACAAAGCTGTGGTCATCAAGACAGTGTGGTACTGGCACAAAAACAGACACATAGATCAATGGAACAGAATAGAGAACCCAGAACTGGACCCTGAAATGTATGGTCATCTAATATTCGATAAAGGAGGAAAGACTATCCATTGGAAGAAAGACAGTCTCTTCAATAAATGGTGCTGGGAAAATTGGACATCCGCATGCAGAAGAATGAAACTGGACCACTCTCTTTCACCATACACAAAGATAAACTCAAAATGGATGAGAGATCTAAATGTGAGACAAGAGTCCATCAAAATCCTAGAGGAGAACACAGGCACCACCCTTTTTGAACTCGGCCACAGTAACTTCTTGCAAGATACATCCATGAAGGCAAAAGAAACAAAAGCAAAAATGAACTATTGGGACTTCATCAAGATAAGAAGCTTTTGCACAGCAAAGGATACAGTCAACAAAACTAAAAGACAACCTACAGAATGGGAGAAGATATTTGCAAACGACATATCAGATAAAGGGCTAGTTTCCAAAATCTATAAAGAACTTATTAAACTCAACACCAAAGAAACAAACAATCCAATCATGAATTGGGCAAAAGACATGAAGAGAAATCTCACAGAGGAAGACATGGACATGGCCAACATGCACATGAGAAAATGCTCTGCATCACTTGCCATCAGGGAAATACAAATCAAAACCACAATGAGATACCACCTCACCCCAGTGAGAATGGGGAAAATTAACAAGGCAGGAAACAACAAATGTTGGAGAGGATGCGGAGAAAAGGGAACCCTCTTACACTGTTGGTGGGAATGTGAACTGGTGCAGCCACTCTGGAAAACTGTGTGGAGGTTCCTCAAAGAGTTAAAAATAGACCTGCCCTACGACCCAGCAATTGCACTGTTGGGGATTTACCCCAAAGATTCAGATGCAATGAAACGTCGGGACACCTGCACCCCGATGTTTCTATCAGCAATGGCCACAATAGCCAAACTGTGGAAGGAGCCTCGGTGTCCATCGAGAGATGAATGGATAAAGAAGATGTGGTTTATGTATACAATGGAATATTACTCAGCAATTAGAAACGACAAATACCCACCATTTGCTTCAACGTGGATGGAACTGGAGGGTATTATGCTGAGTGAAATAAGTCAATCGGAGAAGGACAAGCAGTGTATGTTCTCATTCATTTGGGGAATATAAATAATAGTGAAAGGGAATATAAAGGAAGGGAGAAGAAATGTTGGGAAATATCAGGAAGGGAGACAGAACATCAAGACTCCTAACTCTGGGAAACGAACTAGGGGTGGTGGAAGGGGAGGAGGGCGGGTGTTGGAGGGGAATGGGTGACGGGCACTGAGGTGGACACTTGACGGGATGAGCACTGGGTGTTTTTCTGTATGTTGGTAAATTGAACACCAATAAAAATTAATTCAAAAAAAATCTTTGGGATGCAGCAAAAGCAGTCCTGAGGGGGAAATACATCGCAATACAAGCATCCATTCAAAAACTGGAAAGAACTCAAATACAAAGCTAACCTTACACATAAAGGAGCTAGAGAAAAAACAGCAAACAGATACTACACCCAGCAGAAGAAAAGAGTTAATAAAGATTTGAGCAGAACTCAATGAAATCGAGATCATAAGAACTGTGGAACAGATAGACAAAACCAGGAGTTGGTTCTTTGAAAGAATTAATAAGATAGATAAACCAGGGGATCCCTGGGTGGCTCAGTGGTTTTGCGCCTGCCTTTGGCCCAGGGCGTGATCCTGGGGTCCTGGGATCGAGTCCTGCGGCGGGCTCCTGGCATGGAGCCTGCTTCTCCCTCTGCCTGTGTCTCTGCTTCTCTCTCTCTCTCTCTCTATGTCTAACATAAATAGATAAATAAATCTTTAGATAAACCACTAGCCAGCCTTATTTAAAAAAAGAGAAAGAAGACTCAAACTAATAAAATCATGAATGAGAAAGGAGAGATCACTACCAACACCAAGGAAATACAAACGATTTTATAAACATATTATGAACAGCTCTACACCAATAAATTAAGCAATCTAGAAGAAATGGGCACATTTTGGGAAAACCACAAACTACCAAAACTGGAACTGGAAGAAATAGAAAACCTGAACAGGCCAATAACCAGGGAGGAAATTGAAGGAGTCATCAAAGACCTCCCAGACACAAAAGTCCAGGGCCAGATGGCTTCCCAGGGGAATTCTTTTTTTTTTTAATAAATTAATTTTTATTGGTCTTCAATTTACCAACATACAGAATAACACCCAGTGCTCATCCCGTCAAGTGTCCCCCTCAGTGCCCGTCACCCATTCACCCCCACCCCCCGCCCTCCTCCCCTTCCACCACCCCTAGTTCATTTCCCAGAGTTAGGAGTCTTTATGTTCTGTCTCCCTTTCTGATATTTCCCACACATTTCTTCTCCCTTCCTTTATATTCCCTTTCACTATTATTTATATTCCCCAAATGAATGAGAACATACACTGTTTGTCCTTCTCCGATTGACTTACTTCACTCAGCATAATACCCTCCAGTTCCATCCATGTTGAAGCAAATGGTGGGTATTTGTCGTTTCTAATGGATGAGGAATATTCCATTGTATACATAAACCACATCTTCTTTATCCATTCATGGACATCCATTTCGATGGACACCGAGGTTCCTTCCACAGTTTGGCTATTGTTGACATTGCTGCTAGAAACATCGGGGTGCAGGTGTCCTGGTGTTTCATTGCATCTGAATCTTTGGGGTAAATCCCCAACAGTGGAATTGCTGGGTCGTAGGGCAGGTCTATTTTTAACTCTTTGAGGAACCTCCACACAGTTTTCCAGAGTGGCTGCACCAGTTCACATTCCCACCAACAGTGTAAGGGGGTTCCCTTTTCTCCGCATCCTCTCCAACATTTGTTGTTTCATGCCTTGTTAATTTTTCCCATTCTCAATGGTGTGAGGTGGTATCTCATTGTGGTTTTGATTTGTATTTCCCTGATGGCAAGTTATCTTCCCAGGGGAATTCTACCAAACGTTTAAAGAAGAAACCATACCTATTCAACTAAAGCTGTTTGGAAAGATAGAAAGAGATGGAGTACTTCCAAATTCATTCTATGAGGCCAGCATCACTTTAATTCCAAAACCAGACAAAGATCCCACCAAAAAAGGAGAATTACAGACCAATATCCCTGATGAACATGGATGCAAAAATTCTCAACAAGATACTAGCCAATAGGATCCAAGAGTACATTAAGAAAATTATTCACCATGAGCAAGTAGGATTTATCCCCAGGATGCAAGGCTGGTTCAACACTCGTAAAACAATCAATGTGATTCATCATATCAGCAAGAGAAAAACCAAGAACCATATGATCCTTTCAATAGATGCAGAGAAAGCATTTGACAAAATACAGCATCCATTCCTGATGAAAACTCTTCAGAGTGTAGGGATAGAGGGAACATTCCTCAACATTTTAAAAGCCATCTACGAAAAGCCCACAGCAAATATAATTCTCAATGGAGAAGCACTGGGAGCCTTTCCCCTAAGATATGGAACGAGACAGGGATGTCCACTCTCACCACTGCTATTCAACATAGTAGTAGAAGTCCTCGACTCAGCAATCAGACAACAAGAAGAAATAGAAGGCATTCAAATTGGCAAAAAAGAATTAAAACTCTCCCTCTTTGCAGATGACATAGATACTGTACATTAAAAACCCAAAAGACTCCACCCCAAGATTGTTAGAACTCATACAGCAATTTGGCAGCGTGGCAGGATACAAAATCAATGCCCAGAAGTCAGTGGTATTTCTATAGACTAACAATGAGACTGAAGAAAGAGAAATTAAGGAGTCAATCCCATTTACAATTGCACCCAAAAGCATAAGATACCTAGGAATAAACCTAACCAAAGAGGTAAAGGATCTATACCCTAAAAAGTGCAGAACTCTTCTGAAAGGAATTGAGGAGGACACAAAGACATGGAAAAATATTCCATGCTCATGGATTGGCAGAATTAATATTGTGAAAATGCCAATGCTACCCAGGGCAATTTACACTTTTAATGCAATCCCTATAAAAATACCATGGACTTTCTTCAGAGAGTTAGAACAAATTATTTTAAGATTTGTATAGAATCAGAAAAGACCCCGAATAGCCAGGGGAATTTTAAAAAAGAAAACCAGAGCCGGGGGCATCACAATGCCAGATTTCAGGTTGTACTACAAAGCTGTGGTCATCAAGACAGTGTGGTACTGGCACAAAGCCTGACACACAGATCAGTGGAACAGAATAGAGAATCCAGACGTGGACCCTCAACTTTATGGTCAACTAATATTCGATAAAGGAGGAAAGACTATCCACTGTTAGGGTGGCTGTTATAAAAGAAACAAAAGAAAAGAAACAACAACAAAAAAAAAATAAGTGTTTGCAAGGAGATAGAGGCATTGGAGCCCTTGTACACTGTTCCTGGAATGTAGACCAGGCAGTGGTCATAAAGTACAGCATGGAGATTCCTCAAGGAATTAAAAAGCCACATTTGAGGAATATAAAAAATAGTGAAAGGGAATAAAGAGGAAAGGAGACAAAATGAGTGGGAAATATCAGAAAGGGAGACAGAACATGAAAGACTCCTAACTCTGAGAAATGAACTAGGGGTGGTAGAAGGGGAGGTGGGCTGGGGGTGGGGGTGACTGGGTGACAGGCACTGAGGGGGGCACTTGACGGGATGAGCACTGGGTGTTATTCTTTATGTTGACAAATTGAACACCAAAAAAATTAATTTATTTAAAAAATAGAAAACTTGTAATACGTGCAAAATTTCAAGGAAACAAATTCATAATCAAAAACATTTCAAAATAAAAACTTCAAGCAAGGTGGCTTCAGTGGCAACTTCTCTGAAGTAATGAAATGGAAATTATTTCAGTCTTATTCTGGTTCCCGTGGTTGAATTGCAAGAGGCGGTCGCACCCGACCCAGAGGCCCAGGGAGAGACTGGATTTGGTGGGGCCCAGTGAGCCACCCCAATGGTGCAGCTGCAGTAGTTACCACTAGGGGGTGATGGAGAAGAAGGAGCCACCCCGTTGCCATAAATATCAGTACTCCTTCGTGTGAGACACCCTGCCCCGCTCTTTCTCCACTCTTCTTTTTTTTTAATATAGATTTATTTTTTATTGGTGTTCAATTTGCCAACATACAGAATAACACCCAGTGCTCATCCTGTCAAGTGCCCCCCCTAGTGCCCGTCACCCATCACCCCTCCCCCTGCCCACCTCCCCTTCCACCACCCCTAGTTCGTTTCCCAGAGTTGGGAGTCTCTCATGTTCTGTCTCCCTTTCTGAGATTTCCTCTCATTTTTCTCCTTTCCCCTTATTCCCTTTCACTGTTGTTTATATTCCCCAAATGAATGAGAACATATAATGTTTGTCCTTCTCCGATTGACTTACTGCACTCAGCATAATACCCTCCAGTTCCATCCACGTTGAAGCAAATGGTGGGTATTTGTCGTTTCTAATGGCTGAGTAATACTCCATTGTATACATAGACCACATCTTCTTTATCCATTCATCTTTCCATGGACACCGAGGCTCTTCTTGCTCCCCAGCCCCTAGTGCATGAAATTGTGGCTGGGCTGGGAGGTAGAGAAGCGGTAGGAAACCCTCCCCCATGTGCTTCCTGACCTTTGATGGCCAAGAGCATATACGTTGGTACAAAAAGAGGTTCAAGAGCCCTGTTAACTCTCTAGTTCATACACTACAGATGCTCCATCCCCTGGGCAGGGGATTTGGGCTCCATTACCTCCCTGTGGGGCTCCTATGATCCGCCCCACCCCTGGGGGCCATTTCCCCACTAACCACCCCCTAGACCAAGAAAAGGTGAGGAGGAAGGGCTGTCAGTTATATTAAGGTGGTTGTTGTTGTTGTTTTAAACAAAATGGAGAAGCATAAATAAATAAAAGGGTTTATCTCAGTTGCATCGCAAAAAAAAAAAAATTATATGAGAGAAAAGGAATTAGTATATGTGCTGCCAAAGCGACAACAAGAGAAAAAGAATTAGATTGGCATAGCATCCATTCCAAAATCCCAAAAGGGAACTGTGAGAATATGACAGATTAATTTCACTTATGAGTATCTCTGCATGCATCTTCAAACAGCAGCAAATTGAATCCAGAAACAAACTGTTACAAGATAATTTTAAAAGAAAGTGTAGGGATCCCTGGGTGGCGCAGCGGTTTGGCGCCTGCCTTTGGCCCAGGGCGCGATCCTGGAGACCCGGGATCAAATCCCACTTCGGGCTCCCCGTGCATGGAGCCTGCTTCTCCCTCTGCCTGTGTCTCTGCCTCTCTCTCTCTCTCTCTCTCTCTCTCACTATCATAAATAAATAAAATTAAAAAAAATAATAGAAAGTGTAATTACTACCCTCGTAGTATTAAATATAAACAAGCCAAAGATTTTAACTCATCAATTAATGAGGAACCCATTGCTGTATCACAGGAAAAGTCAAAGAACTACACATCAATGCAGAAATTTACAAATAGATGGTAAACTGGCTTTTTTTGGAGGGGGGGGGTAGGAAGAAAGACCAACTGAACCTCCACTGGGGAGTGGGGCAACATGGTGGAGGAGTAGGGTCCCCAAGACGCCTGTCCCCACAAACTTACCTAGATAACTTTCAAAAGCATCCTGAAAACATATGAATTCCACCTGAGATTTAAAGAGAGAACAGCTGGAACCCTACAGAGAGAAGAGTTTGCACTTCTAACATGGTAGGAAGGTGAAAAAAAAAAAAAAGAATTCAGTGGGGAAGGGGCAACAGCCTCCAGGACAGGAAAGCCCAGCCCAGGAGAAGCAGGAACCTTAAAAATTGCAACCAGATTCTTCCCGGACAGAAAGGCACTTTGCAAGGAACTCAGGCAGAACTGCAGGAGGGGCAGTGGAGCCTCCAGTCTCCCAGGGTCACTAACAGAGGAGGGGCACACTGGGGGAGAGCATGCCACACAGCGTGGGGCCCAGCTCGGTAAAGGGCTAGAGCGCGCCTGGCAGGGGCTCGGAAGCAGCTCAGGTGGTGGCTCCGGATGGAGGGGGCTGCATCCTGCTGCTTTGGGAGCCGCACTCTGGGAGCACAATTCCAGCAGCACCGGCCCTGGATCCCAGGGCACCGGGGGAACACAGCCTAGGATCCTGCACTCCCCCCTGGGACAGGCAGAGGTGAGGGGGACATAGGAGACCAAGGATACCCCTCCTGCTGGACACCCCCAAACTGTGCAGATCAGCAACCCTGCCCCCGGATCATCCAGGCCAGTGTGGACTGGGAGACTGTAGTAGTTACTGTGGGAGTTGACTCCAGGGCTGGAGAGCTGGCCGCGGCCAGTGTGGTTGTTCCTCCTTGTGTCACCATGTGCCTGGGATGGAGCAGGGGCCACCAGGGAACAGGGGCCACACAGGATAAACAACTCCCACTGAGCCATGCACCTGGCAGGGGGCAGAGCAGCTCCCCCAGGTGCACATACCTAAGAATCAGTACAGCAGGCACCTCCTCCAGAAGACCAAATGGAGAAGAGCAAGTTCTTGACTGAGCAGCACTGGAAGGCTCCAGAGCAAGTTGAGGGATTTACAAACCAGAGTATACCCCTCATTTTTTCCTTTTTTTCTTCCTTTTTCAAGTACAACTCGATTTTAGCCACTCTGCACTGAGCAAAATGACTAGAAAGAAGAACTCACCACAAAGGAAAGAATCAGAAACAGTACTCTCTGCCACAGAGATACAGAATTTGGATTACATTTCAATGTCAGAAAGCTCGGCCACAGTAACTTCTTGCAAGATACATCCACAAAGGCAAAAGAAACAAAAGCAAAAATGAACTATTGGGACTTCATCAAGATAAAAAGCTTTTGCACAGCAAAGGATACCGTCAACAAAACTAAAAGACAACCGACAGAATGGGAGAAGATATTTGAAAATGACATATCAGATAAATGGCTAGTTTCCAAAATCTATAAAGAACTTCTTAAACTCAACACCAAAGAAACAAACAATCCAATCATGAAATGGGCAAAAGACATGAAGAGAAATCTCACAGAGGAAGACATGGACACGGCCAACATGCACATGAGAAAATGCTCTGCATCACTTGCCATCAGGGAAAAACAAATCAAAACCACAATGAGATACCACCTCACACCAGTGAGAATGGGGAAAATTAACAAGGCAGGAAACACAAATGTTGGAGAGGCTGCGGAGAAAAGGGAACCCTCTTACACTGTTGGTGGGAATGTGAACTGGTGCAGCCACTCTGGAAAACTGTGTGGAGGTTCCTCAAAGAGTTAAAAATAGACCTGCCCTACGACCCAGCAATTGCACTGTTGGGGATTTACCCCAAAGATTCAAGTGAATGTTTCAAGCCAAGAGATCTGATGTCTCCATGTGCCATACAGCCATTTCCAAGGAACATCATCCCCTCAAATGGAGCTAGAATCTATGTCCCAGAAATCAGAAGCTAGCAGAAAGCTGGCTTCAAGGCATACTTCCTTGTGCATGATCAAGGCATGGCCACTCCCTCCCGCATGCAGACTCCCTGTAGACCTTGCTTCTAAAATCCTTAGAGTCCATGCCTGGCAGAACTTATGTGAGAGGCAAGTGAAGGTAGCAGGGATAGAAGTCTTGTGTCTCCAAGTTCAAGGCAACAATTGCCTAGAAATTCACTCACTTACAATGGAGCTAAATACGAAGTCCAATCAATGAGAGGCTAGTCAAAAACTGATTTCAACGCATCCTTACTTCTGAGAGTTGAGCACATGTCCTGTCCCTCGCAGTTCTATTCTGCCTGGGGATTTAGTATCTAACATGCTCACTTTAGAATATTCTCAGGACCTGCGTGATAGGCAACTGGCAAGCTATAGGCTGAAAGGCTTGTGTCTCCAAGTATGGTACAGCACATTTCATGGAACCACTTCACCCAGAAAGGTGCTAAGTTCTATATCCAATAAGGATGAGCTAGATGAAAGCTGGCTTCAAGACATACTTACTTCTGTGAGTTGAGCTTCCTGCAGGACCCTCCCGCATCGTGACGCCTCATAGGCTTTGCCTCGAACATCCTTAGATTAGATATCAGCAGACGGTGTGTGAAAGCATGTGGATGGAGCAAGGTTCTAATTTGCAGAAATGAGAAGCTAGCTGAATTCCGACTACAAGGCCTACTTTCTTCTGAGAGTTGAGCCAAGATGCTGTCCCTCACACTGCCACACTCCCCGTGGATTGCGTTTCCACCATCCCCATTTAGATGCCTGTCAGAAGGAGCATGAGAGGCCAATAGCAAGCTGCAAACCTGGAAGACTTGTGTCTCTGAGTACAGTACAGCGCATTTCATGGAACAGCTTCACCCAGAAAGGTGCGAGGTTCTAACTGCAATAAGAATGAAGCTAGTGGAAAGCTGTCTTCACGCCATACTTACTGTGTGAGTTGAGCTTCCTGCAGGACCCTCCCGCATCCTGATGGCCCATGGGCATAGCTGTAAACATCCTTAATTTAGATGCTGGCAGAAGGGGTGTGATAGCATGTGGATTTGTAGGCCCAGGAGGCTGGTGTATCCAACTTCAAGACGTGTATTTCCCATGAACGTCCTCAATCGGAATGGAGCTAGGTTCTAATTTGCTGAAATGAGAGGCTAGCTGGAGTCTGTTTTCAAGGCCTAGTTACTTCTGAGACTTGAGGTGAGGTACTGTCCCTAACACTGCCACACTCCCTGCAGATTGCTATTCCACCATCCTCATTTACATGCCTGTCAGAAGGAGCATGAGAGGCAAATAGCACGCTGCATTTCTGGAAGCCTTGAGTCTCCAATGTCGATACAGCTTTTGCCAAGGCAAATCCTAGGGCAGAATGAAGTCAGCCACTACCTCCCAGAGGATCAAGCTACGTGTAAGCTGGCTTCAAGGCGTACTACCTTCTGAGGGTTGAGCTTATGGCCTGGACCTCCGGCATCCTGGTTGCCTGTACAGTTACCGTCTCACATATTTATGTTTAAAGCATGACAGTAGCCATGTGAGACGAACGTGAAAGTTACAGGTCCAGAAGACTTGTGTCTCCATGCTCAGTACAGCGATTTCCTAGGACCCTCCTCCCTAGGAATGGAGCTAGATTCTGAATCCCATTGATGAGAGGCTGGTAAAAGCTGGCTTCAAGACATATTTCCTTCTGACAGTTGGACACCAGTACTGTCCTTCACAGCTCCACCCTGCCAGTGCAATCCATTTTTAACATCCTCATTTTAGATGATCGTCAGAAGCTGCAGGAGAAGCGAGTGGCAAGCTCCGAGCATGGAAGGTTTTACCCTCTGTTACTCTGGAGTGCTTTCCATGGAAGACACCTAGAAAGCTGCTAGGTTCTAACTCCCATAATAAGGAATCTAGCTGAAATCTGGCTTTGAGGCATAATTACATCTGAGTGTTGAGCAATGGGCCTATCCCTCAAGGTACAACACTGCATGTGTAATTATCTTCCAAATCCCGTATAGGACATGTCTGTCAGAAGTTGTGTGAGAGGCAAGTGAATGTTTCAAGCCAAGAGATCTGGTGTCTTCATGTGCCATTCAGCCATTTCCAAAGAACATTGTCCCTTCGAATGGAGCTAGTTTCTAAGTCCCAGAAATGAGAGACTAGTGGAAGCCTGGCTTATAAGCATATTTCCTGCATGAGTTCAGCTTATGGCCGGACTCTCCCTCGACCAGACTCCCTATAGACTCTGCTTCTAAAATCCTTATAATCCATGCCTGACAAAACCTGTGTGAGAGGCAAGTGAAAGTAGCAGAGAAAGAAGTCTTGTATCTCCAAGTTAGCATGAGAGGCAGTGATTTCATAGAAATTGACTCATTTAAAATGGAGCTAAATACAAAGTCCCATCAACCAGAGGCTAGTCCAAAACTTACTCAAACGCATCCTTATGACTGAGAGTTAAGCACAATACCTGTCCCTCTCAGTTCTACCCTGCCTGGGGATTTAGTTTCTAACATGCTCATTTTAAATGAATGTCAGAAGCAGTGTAAGAGACAAGCGGCAACCAGTGGGCCTGGAAGGATTGGGTCTCCGAGGACAGTACAGCGTATCTCATACAACCGCCTCACCCAGAAAAGCTGCTAGGTTCTACCTCGAAGAAAAATGAAGCTAGTGGAAAACTGCCTTCACCACATACTTACTTCTGTGAGGGGAGGTTCCTGCAGGACCCTCCTACATCCTGAGAGGCCAAAGGCACAGTTGCGAACATCCTTAGTTTAGATGCTAGCAGACGGTGTGTGAAAGCATGTGGATGTTGCAAAGCCAGAAGCCTTGGTGTATCCAAGTTCAAGACCGGGATTTCCCAGGAACAATCTCTTTCAGAATTCAATTAGGTTCTAATTGGCCATAGGCATAGCTGTGAACATCCATAGTTTAGATGCTGGCAGAAGGTGTATAATAGCATTTGGATTTTTCGGGCCCAGAACGCTGGTGTATCCATTTCAAGTCTATAATTTCCCAGGAACATCCTCAATCAGAGTGGAGCTGAGCTGTAGTTCACAGAAATGAGAGGCTAGCTGATTTTGGCTTCAAGGCCTACTCACTTGTGAGAGTTGAGCCGAGGTGCTGTCCCTCACACTGCTATACTGCCTGTGGATAGCGTTTCGACCACCTGCATTTACATGCCTTTCACAAGGACCATGAGAGGCAAATAGCAGGCTGAAGGCCTAGATGGCTTGTTGCTCCGAGTACGGTACAGCGCATATCGTGGAACCGCCTCACCCAGAATCAAGCTGGCTTCTAACACTAAGAAGAATGAGGCTAGTGGAAAGCTGCCTTGACGCCGTATCTACTTCTGTGAGATGAGCTTCCTGCAGGACCCTCCCGCATCCTAACAGTCTGTAGGCGTAGTTGCCAACATCCTTAGTTTCGATGCTGGCAGAAGGTGTGTGAAAGCATGTGGATGTCCCGAGCCCACGAGCCATGGTGTATCTGAGGTCAAGACAGTGATTTCCAGGGAACATGCTCAACCGGAATGGAGCTAATTTCTAATTTGCCAAAACGAGAGGCTAGCTGAGCGGTTCTTCAAGGCGTACTTAACTTCTGACAGTTGAGCCGAGCTGCTGTCCCTCACACTGCATGGCAATTGTGTTTCCACCATCCGCATTAGATGCCTGTGTGAAGTAGCATGAGCGGCAAAGAGCAGCCTGCAGGCCTGTATGGCTTGTTTCTCCTCTTAGAGTACAGCGCAATTCATGGAAACGCCTCAGTCAGAATCGAGCCTGGTTCTCACCCAAAGAAGAATGAAGCTAGTGGAAAGCTGACTTCACCACATACTTAACCTCTGTGAGTGGAGCTTCCTGCAGGACCCTCCCGCATCGTGACCCCTGTAGGCTTTGCCTCGATCATCCTTAGATTAGATGCCAGCAGATGGTGTGTGAAAGCATGTGGATGTTGCAAGGCCAGAAGCCTTGGTGTATCCGAGTTCAAGACCGGGATTTCCCAGGAACACGCTCTTTCATAATGCAACTTGGTTCCAATTCGCCGAAATGAGAGGCTAGCTGAGATGTGTCTTCAAGGCGCCCTCACTTGTGAGAGTTGAGCCGAGGTGCTGCCCCTCTCACTGCTACACTTCCTGTGGATAGTGTTTCGACCATCTGCATTTGGATGCCTGTCAGAAGGTGCATGAGACACAAGTAGCAGGCTGCAGGCCTGGATGGCTTTTTTCTGCGAGAACACTACAGCCCATCCATGGCACCGCTTCAGCCAGAATCGAGCTGGGTTCCAACTCTAGTAAGAATGAAGCTAGTGGAAAGCTGACTTCACCACATACTTACTTCTGGTAGTTGAGCTTCCTGCAGGAGCCTCCCGAGTCCTGACAGCGCGTAGGCATAGGTGCAAACATCCTTTGTTTCAATGCTGGCAGATGGTGTGTGAAAGCATGTGGATTTCGTGGGCCCATGAGACATGGTACATCCAAGGTCAAGACATGGATTTCCCAGGAACGTGCTCAAGCGGAATGCAGCTAATTTCTAATTTGCTGAAATGAGAGGCTAGCTGACATGGGTCTTCAAGGCAAGGTCTCACGGCTGAGATGTTACTGGGGAATACCTTTCTTTAATTAATTCATCAAGCAGTATTCTGATGCCGCACTTGGAGACCTAATTCGAGGTCTTTTAGGATGCTTCATGAAATGTAACTAGCTGGCAGAAGAAAGACTACTTTGGTTGAATGTTTTATTGAGCTAAAATGACACTAATTCTAGGTGAGCCTGAAGCTGTGACGTTAACATTTTGTGGTCGTTTAAAGAACTCTGGACCAGAATCGAGTCTTGGCTTTGTCCCTTGCCACCCGTGTGACCCTGAGCAGTGTGCATTACTTCTCTTGTCTTCTCAGTTTCCTTATCTGTTAGTTGAGGGGATCACTTTCTATACCGTTCATTAACTCTTTGTTTTTAATGACAATCATGGATTTGTCATTATTGGACCATCACTAATAAATATCACAAAAAGTGAATTCATTTCTCTTTCTTCCTCTCCCTCTTTTTTTACATTTTTCCATTCTGGAACTTTGATTTCCTTTTCAGAATACTTATTTATTTGAACTGGGGAAGAGTTTCAGGTCATTTTTCATTCACATTCATAACTTTTTTATGATCTACTGAAGGCCATTTCATAAATGAATTGCTGAGGACGGCTGAGCTGTCCAGTACCATTTTTTAATTTAAATTTAAATTTAAAAAAATTTTTTATTTAAGTTCAATTTGTCAACATG
Organism: Vulpes vulpes; assembly: GCF_048418805.1. Classification (NCBI taxonomy): domain Eukaryota; kingdom Metazoa; phylum Chordata; class Mammalia; order Carnivora; family Canidae; genus Vulpes; species Vulpes vulpes. Next base: position 77,431,387 of record NC_132794.1, on the reverse strand, counting down.
TAGTATAATACGCAGTGCTCATCACATCACATGCCCTCCTTAATGCCCATCCCCCAGTTACACTAAGCTCCCACCCACCTCCCCTTCCGCAATCCTTTGTTTGTTTCCCCTAGTTAGGAGTCTCTCATAGTTTATCTTCTGTGGGACCCAGGAAATTTAACAAAAATCCCCTACCCTTGGACAAGGAGAGCAGGACTGATTCCATTTTGTGGAATCCTCCTGTATGACCCCCACATAACCTGCTTATTGCTTAAGGCACGGCCCCACCCTAGTCAAGCCACTGGGCACACCCTAATCGGAAATCGGCTCATAACAATGTAACCCTGCCTTGTGCCCGCCAAAACTGCGCGCCGATTCTGACCACAGTAATAGGCCAGCTCAAATGGATACTATAGGGTAAGATGTAATTCAATCGGCCACCTGCGTGTGGACCGACATGACTGTGCAACTTTCTGCGTGTCCCATGGGCCACTGGCCCCTATAAAGCTGCTACGCCTCTTAGTCTCAGGGTCCAAGTCCCTGCTCCGCTGTGTCAGGTGCACTTGGACCCAAGCTCGAGCTTGTAAATAAACCCTCGTGTGTTTGCACCAGTGTCGGCTCCTTGGTGGTTTCTCGGATTCGCAATCTTGGGCACAACACTTCCTCTCTAAATTTTCTCCACTCAGTTTCCCTCCCCTCCCTTATGATCCTCTTCACTGTTTCTTACATTCGACATAAGAGTGAAAACGTATGATAATTCTTTCTCCAAGTGGCTTATTTTATTCAGCATAATACCCTCCAGTTCCATGTCCATGAAAATGGTAGGTATTCATCCTTGCAGATGGCTAAATAATAATCCATTGTATATATAGACCACATCTTCTTTATCCATTCATCTGTTGAAGGACATCAAGGTTCCTTCCACAGTTTGGCTATTAACATTGCTGCTGTGAACATTGGGGTGCAAGTGTCCGGTCATTTCACTACATCTGTGTCTTTGGGGTAAATACCCAGTAGTGCAATTGATGGGTTGTAGTATAGCTCCATTTCCAGCTTTTTGAGGAACCTCCACACTGTTTTCCAGAGTGGCTGCTCCAGTTCACATCCCACCCAGAATGCAAGAGGGTTCCCCTTTCTCCACATCCTCTCCAACATTTGTTGTTTCCCGTCTTGTTAATCTTCCCCATTCTCACTGGTGTGAGGTGGTATCTCATTGTGGGTTTGATTTCTATCTCCCTGATGAAAAGTGACGTGGAGCATTTTTTCATGTGCTTGCTCGCTCTGTGTAGGTCTTCTTTGGAGAAACGGCTGGTACCTTTAAGTTGGAGAAGAGATGGCATCTCAAGGAGTGTTATTTCCTGTCATGGCCACATACCAGAAGGCTCTTGAGTATGTGTGTGTGCGTTTGCCTGTGCCTGTGAGGAGAGGTTGTTGGATAGAATTTTAAAGCAGATCCTCTCCATATTTATAGGTCTATATCTATTTCTCTCTCTTTCTGCACACATCTATTTCTAACCATTTTGTCTCTATCTCTATAGGGAGATCTATATATGGACTTATAGAGATTAGATATAGAAATATTTATTATGCATATTTAAATATAAATATATAGTTCTGTTTATAGATAATAATTATTATATTATCAGTAATACATTTAATAATAAATATATTAAGTGGAAACATAGATTTATGTTTATATGTTTGTTTATATAAACATCTATTTATGTTCCTGGGATTGATCTATCAGTAGATCTATCACTCCATCATCTACCTAGCTAGCTAGCTATATCCCAGGAATAGAAAAATCCAGATCGAACAGATGGGAATGTCCCCCTCCAGAATTTGTCATACAAGAAGATAGGCAAAAATCTTCTGTACTTTCCTGATGTGCTGATGCAATTAACTCAGAGGTGTACCTGTGATGTACTGTGGGCCAGGAGCCAGTGGTCAGAGAGAATCCTTGAGACATTTTCCATGCAAAAAGGTGTTTTTATTAAAGTATGGGGACAGGACCCCTGGGCATGAAGAGCTTCACCAGGATTATGAGGATCCTTGGTTATAAACTTTAAAGTTGCTGTGTGGGGTGGGGACTCTAGAGATAAAAGAAGTTTCCAAAAGGATTTTCACACATACAAGATTTACAGGATCCTGGAGGTCTGGCTATCAGCAAACAAATGTTGCTTTTGGCCTCTAGCAAAGCATTAACATTCAGGCAGCTGTGAATTCTTTGAAGAATGTCCCACTCTGTCGGTTTCAAGTATTTGTTTATGGACTGCAAGTTTGTTAGGAAATGTAATTGTAGGGATGCCTGGGTGGCTCAGTGGTTGAGCATCTGCCTTTGGCTCAGGGCATGATCCTGGGGTCCTAGGATGGGGTCCCACATTGGGCTTCCTGCAGGGAGCCTGCTTTTCCCTTTGTCTCTGTCTCTGCCTCTCTCTCTTTCTCTCTCTTTCTCTGTGTCTCTCATGAGTAAATAAACAAAATTTTTTTTTAAAAAAAGCAGATGTAATTTTAATCTATATTTCTTTGGCCTTAGTTCCCCCTATCACCTGGGTCTTCTCTCCCTCCCTGCATCTCTTGGTTCGTTGGCCTTTGGTGGTGAAGAATCCAAAGGATATGAGGCAGGAGGAGAGTGAGATGGGATTAGGCCAATGAAGTAATTTCCCAGGGAGCTTGGGTAAAAGAAGTGCAGCAGGCGGAATGAAGTGAGAAAGTCAGGTTCTTGTCTCATGGAGTCGAAGAATGAATCTGGTGGACAAAGAAGAGTGAGTAAAGCGATGGGAGTTTATTAAGCAAGGATACGGAGAAAGCTCTCAGGAGTGGGAGGGGCCCAGGCTGGGTTGCCCACATGGGCCTCCACTGACAGTTTTTCATTTAGAACTGATCAGGGAGCTTGTGGCCTTCTCATTCTTGGGATGTCTTGGATTGAGTAAGGACTAGTGATAACATCTTTAATGGTTTACTTCTTTTTAGAGTCTGGTTATTCTTTGTTGGGCACAGAGGACTGTCATAAAAAAGACCCTCTCCACCCATACCTAGGGCAGGGTGGTCTTGTTTGTTTCTTTATTTCTGGTTTCCTTACATCTCAGCATCTCTAGGATCTTTGTGAGCCTGAATCTGTAGCCCCCTACCTATTCCTCCTTACCTAGACTCTCCTATCCCTCAGTCAAGAACAGGAGAGATGTGGCTCTGAGAAAAGGTGCACTAAGAAATATTTTCACAGTTTCAATATTCCCTCCCCATGATTTGTGAGACCCAATTACTTCCAAACTCCTTTTTCCTCCTTTTTGTTTTGGATGGCAATGCTTCTCTGTGACTGACCTACACAATCAATGACTCAGTAAGTATGACAACAGTTCAACTCTGTGGAGAGAACCCAAGGGTCTGCTGGGGAAGTATGAAGGAGAACTGTGGACTTGCTTGTTTTGCTTTCAGAAATCAGCATTAAGGCTCCTGATAGGAAGTTCAAAAGACTGCAGGTAGTACTCCGGGGACATAGATCGAAACCCGGTGGGGACAGAGCCTGTCTCTGTGCCTGCCATATAGAAGGCTGAATAGACGTCTTTTTGGAATGAATGGGTGTTGAATAAATAGGAGAATCTGTGTATGCCGGGTCTGTCTCAGGTCACTGATTCATACTTAGGGAGAGACATTAATCCAGGGAATGGTTCTCTGAACAAGTCCTGGGAAAATGTATCCTAAGTTATTTGAAAAGGAGTAGTAAGATAGATAAGGAGTTCAGAATTGAGAAAAATATTAAAATCGTGTGAGGAAAGTGGAGGTGTTGATCACGGAAGTGGGTTTCTTGCAATTTACTCACTTATAGCTTGTATATTCTGAACAGAAAAAATGAAAGGGAAGGAACCGCATGTGCTCGATGTCATCAATTTCATCTGTAAAAAGGAAATAACACCGCCTGTCCCGCAACACTGTTGTGAGGACTAGAAGTGATGGCTGTTGATGTAAAGAGTTGCTAGGTCCAGTCACCATAAAATGTAAAAACAACACACTTTATTAATATAGCTACCAATATAGCTGCAATATACTTTTTATTTTATTTATTTATTTATTTATTTATTTATTTATTTATTTATGAGAGAGAGAGAGAGAAAGAGAGAGAGAGGCAGAGACACTGACAGAGGGAGAAGCAGGCTCCATGCGGGGAGCCCGAAGTGGGACTCCATCCTGGGTCTCCAGGATCATGCCCTGGGCAGAAGGCAGTGCTAAATGGCTGAGCCACCCAGGCTGCCCTTTTTCAAGTCTTCTTAAAACACACAATTCGACTTCCTTCTAGCAAAGTTTTATGTGAGTTGGTGTACCTATCAATTAAAAGCTGTAGGGTATGGATCCCAGGCTGCCCCTAAGGTGCATGTTCAGAGCCCTTCCAACTCCTCCAAGTGCAGCCTGGAAACCACCAAGCTGGTCTGAGGCCACATCCACAGCTGTGGTAACCAAGTGCCAGAGGCAGTCACGATTTACTGGATCAGAAACCCAGTTCTCTCCTGAAGCATCTGAGTCAGGGAATTGGTTTTTCTCAGGGCAGGGTGAAGAAACCTTACATGATCAGGATTTCTCTGATCCCAATAAAAATGTTTAGCATTTTTTTGTTGGTTTCTTTTTTCTCATGTTGCTTGGCTGTTTCTCTTGTCACATTGCCCTACTTCCTTTGGGAATTAGTTTTGGAAAGAAATCACTCACATAATGAAAATGATCTAGAAACTCAGATTAACAAAAGTTTCTAGCCAGTGTGGATATGTGTGATTCACAGTGCTTTAAGCCGACAGAAGTTTGTTTGCACAAATTAATAACAACTTTTAATAAACGGACTTTACTGTTCACTGCTAAAAATATTCCTGTCAGAGGGGCAAGATGGCGGAAGAGTAGGGTCCCCAAGTCACCTGTCCCCACCAAATTACCTAGCTAACTTTCAAATCATCCTGAAAATCTATGAATTCAGCCTGAGATTTAAAGGAGAACAGCTAGAGTTCGCATTTCTATCAAGGCCGTTCCCACCTGGGCCTCACTTGGACCTGGTGACTGTGGTTTCCACCTGGGCTTCACCTGGGCCTAGTGACTCTGGTCCCCATCTGGGCCTCATGTGGACTTGGCAACTATAGTCCCCACCTTGGCTTCACCTGGACCTGGTGACTTTGGTCTCCACCTTGACCTCACCTGGACCTGGTGACTCTGGTCCCCACCTGGGCCTCACCTGGACATGGTAGCTATGGACTTCATCTGGACCTGGTGCCTGTGGTCCCCACCTGGGCCTCACTGTACCTGGTGACTGGGCTCTTCAGCTACAAATGACTAGGATCCAGGATGGACCCTTAGTTGCTACTGACACCGGGACCATCCCCAGGGTCTCACTTGTTCCTGGTGACTATGGTCCTTGTCTGGGCTGATCTGGCTCATCCTTGGCTCTGATCCTCTCCTGGGCCTCCCCTGCTCTTGCAAGTATGGTCCCCCCACTCTCGTGGGTGTGTAGTGTCTATGGTCCTTTCTGGGCCTCACCTAATGGTACTGGGCCACGATATTGGCCCTTTGCAAGGCCAGCAGGGTCTCCGAGTCCTCCTGCATGGTGCTGCAATCCAAACACATTCAAGAATGATGGTACATGAGAACCTTCCGAGGACACATGGGTCAGGGTGCTCCCCATGGGCAGGTCCCCCTCCGTCTGACTGGAGCCGGAGACAACCCCATAGCCCTGAGGGGCACAGGCTGGGCTGGAACATCACACACAGGCCCTCACTGCCTGTCTGTCGCTCACCCACCTTCCCAGTCACTGTCCCAGGACACGCCATCATGCTGGGATCACAGAGCGCTCCCACACCGGTATGAGGATCACATGAGCAAGGGACCCAGGAGGCTCTGGGGAACTGCCGATCTGATGCTCGGGGTGATGTCTCCCAGCCCGGGGGAGACCGAAGGTTTCTCTTAGATTCCACAAGCAAATGACCAAGGGGAGAAAGCAATGGGCTGGACTTCATCAAAATTAAAACCTGATGCCAGCAAAAGTGTGACCAAAGTCCCCACCCTGAGGGCAATGATGCGTGAATAGACTGAGGGGGGTCTGGTGGGAACACGAGGGACTCCACATTCCAGTGCGTGAGGAGCAAGCCTGCTCACTGGCCAGGGGGACCCATCAGGTCCTGACCGTCCTTTCCTGAACACAGGGTGGGGCGGGGGGGTATCACCCCTGTCAGGGTCCATGTGTCTAGGATGGGCTAGAAAGGTCATGTATTGGGTCTTCCTGCACAGCACAGGGCTTACAGGGGAGCACGGTTCCTGGGGGAGCTGCCAAAATCCAACTGCAGCCTCCTTCCCTGGACAGGGCCTTAGGGGGCCGCCCTCACCCTGTGGGGCTGTGGAAGGGCTGCAGGAGCTGCTCACGGTCATCGCACTGGTTCGGGGTGTTTTGGACCCCAGCCCGGGAGGCCAGCGCCCCCATCCAGACCCACAGGCCCCAGAGTGGCCCGTGGGGAGCAGGCATCAGCGGCCACTCACCTGTGACCTGTCCCTGTGTGAGCGTCTCCTCTTTATGCACCGCGGTACTGGGGAAAGTGGGAGAGTTGGGGTACTGAGGAGAGTGGGAGTGCTGAGCTACTGGGGAGAGCGGGAGAGTCGGGTCGCTGTGAGCCAGATCCGGAGCACGAGTGCTTCTGAAGGTCTGCGGATGCACAGTGAGCACCAGGAAGCAGTGGAACCCGGGGGTGGCACAGTTCCGCCCACAGTGGGGTCCCGCATCATGACTGTGAGCAGGCAGGGTCCAATCAGCACGTAGCCCTTCACCCTGAAGGCTGAGGGTCCTGGGGGAGGGTCCTGTCCCCATGCCAGGTGGGAAGGGGATGCAGGCACCCACCCACATCCTCAGTTCCCATCCTCGGGCCCTGCAGGCCTTCCGCCCTTCTAGGCAGACTGAGGGTCACAGATGTCCCCCCGACCCCCAGAGTTCACAGCATGGGGTTGCACTTAAGAACATTTGAGGGACTCTTGGGTGGTTCAGTCGGTTCCAGGTCGACTCTTTAGTTTGGTTCAGGTCAGGATCTCGAGGTTGTGGCATGGAGCCTCGCGTGGGGCTTGGGCTCTGGTTGGTGAGGAGTCCACTCCAGGTTCTCCCTCTCCCTCTGCCCCTCCCCACTGCATCCTCTCTCAAGTAAATCTTCTAAAAATTAACATGAAGACATGTGAGCATCTTTATCCCCTCTGCAGAGGTGCCTTCATGTGTGTAACGACCATGTAAATGCCTTTCACAGACCCATCGGGAGTCCTTCCAGAAACCCCTTTTCCTTGATATTTATTGAAGTACAGTCGACAAACAATGTGACAGTAGTTTCAGGGCTACAACTAGTGACTTGACAATTCTGTGCCTTACTCAGCTCCCCCCATGAGAAGTGGTGTCACCGTCTGTCCCCGTACAAAGTTGTCACAACAGTACTGACTCTATTCCCTAGGCTGTACTTTCTAAATTTCTGTGGCTTATTTATTTGAGAACCAGATGCTTATAGCTGTTACTATTTTTCATCTATGTTGCCCATGTCCTACCCACGGCCCCTGTGTCCATCGGTCAGCAGGATCCATCACATTAACCAGAGAAAGGACATGGGGCAGCCCAGGTGGTTCAGCAGTTTAGTGCCTGCCTTTGGGCCAGGGAGTGATCCTGGAGTCCCAGGATCGAGTCCAACGTTGGGTTCCCTACATGGAGCCGCCTTCTCCCTCTGCCTGTGTCCCTGCCTCTCTCTCTCTCTCTCTCTGCCTCTCTCTCTCTGTCTCTCAAGGATATATAAATAAAATCTTTTAAAAAAAAGAAAAACAAGAGAAAGGACAAAAAGCATACTATCCTCTCAAGAGTTGCAGAAAAAGCATTTGACAAAATACAACATCAAAAGCATAGTGGGTTTTGAGGAAATGTCTACCAACAGAATAAAGGCCTCTAGGAAGGCCCACATCTGACGTCATCCTCAAGGGTGAAAACCTGAAATCATCTCCCCTGAGCAGGAACAAGCCAAGGAGGTCCCTTCTCAGCGCTGGAAGTCCTAATGTAGTCAACAGACAGGAAACAGCAAAGGTTCCACACCTGGAAAGGGGACGTCACACTGTCCCTATTTGCTGAAGATGCGGTACTAGAAACAGGAAACCCGAGAGCCTCCACCAAAACCTGTTAGAACTAAGGAGTGAGTTCAGTAAAGTCACGGGACACAAACTGACCCTACAGAGCTCAGTAGCCTTGCTGTGTCCCGACAATGAGCACTCAGGAAGGAAATGAAGGACGTGACTCCCTTCTCAGGAGCATCACAGAGAATAACTAATGAGACTGAACCAAAGGAGCACAAGACTTGTGCACTGAGCCATACCAGGCTCTGGGAGGCCGTCCTGGGCTCGTGGGGTGGGAGCCTCATCTTGTGAAAATGTCCGCAATTCCTGAAGCCACCCTCAGTTTCAATGTCATTCCTATCAAAATCATGGTGGCAGATCTTAGAAATAGGGGGGAAAAACCTAACATCCGTCCACCCCCACAAATGACCCCGGGCAGCAAATCAGTATTGGAGAAGCAGGACAGAGCGGGACGCAGCACTTTCCTATTTCAAATGATGTCACAGAGACACAGGAGAAAGCAGTGTGGTTCTCGGGCCCCCGGCTGGCTCTGTCGGTTAAGCATCTGACTCCTGACCTCACCTCCGGTCCTGATCTCGGGGTCGTGAGTTTTAGCCCTGGGCTGGGCCATGGACGAGGCGTGGCGCCTACTTAAACAAACCAGACCCAAGGGGGTTGGTCCCAGCATAAGCTGAAGGAGCAGAACAGAGAGTCCAGAAGGAAATTTGCTCTGATACAACTGATTTTTTTAACTTAATTTAATTTAAACCCAATTAATTAACGTGTAGTGTATTATACTCTCAGAGGAAGAATTCAGGGATTCACCAGTTGGAGATAACAGCAGTGCTCCTGACATCACGTGCCCTCCTTCATGCAGGTCCCCTGTTATCCCCTCCCCCCTTCCCTCCTCTCCAGCGACCCTCAGTTTTTTTTCCTATGATTAAGAGTCTGTATTTCCTGCATCTGTTTTCATCTTCTTTGTTTTTCCTTCCCTTCACAGATCTGCCCATCTGCTTTGCCCATCTGCTTTGCTTCTTTAATTTCACCTATGAATGAAACCATACGGTAATTTTCTTACCTGACTGACTTATTTCACTTAACATGATCCCTCTAGTTCTATCCGCATCATTGCAATGGCAAGATTTCCTTCTCTTTGATAGCTGAGTACCATTCCTCTCTCTATGACAATCATCTATCTCCCATCCTCTTTATCCATCATCACAACCCTAAGTTGTGTAGGGTTAGGGCTAGGTGTTAGGGTTAGGGTTAGGGGTTAGGGTTGGGTTAGGGGTAGGGGTAGGGTTTGGGTTAGGGTTGGGGTTACATGTTACGGTTAGGGGCTATGGTTTGGGTTAGGGTCAGGATTAGGGTTAGGGTTGTTAGGTTTTGGGTTGATAGGGTTAGGGTAGTGTTGTTAAGGCTAGGGTTAGGGTTGTTATGGTTAAGGTGTTAGGGTTAGGGTTGTTAGGGTTAGGGTGTTAGGGTTAGGGTTGTTAGGCTTAGCGTTAGGATTGTTAGGGTTAGGGGTAGGGTTTTTAGGGTTAGGGTTAGGGTTAGGGTTGTTAGGGTTAGGGTTAGAGGGTTAGGGTTAGGTTTAGGGTAGGGTTGTTAAGGTTAGGCTTAGGGTTGTTAGGGTTAGGTGTATGGTTGTTAGGGTTAGGATTAGGGTTAGGGTTGTTAGGGTTATTTGTTAGGTTTAGGGTTAGATTTTTGGGTTAGGGGTAGGGGTTAGGGTAGGGTTAGTTGTTAGGGTTAGGAGTTTGGGGTAGTGTTAGGGTGAAGTTTAGGGTGAGAGTTAAGAGTTATGGTTATGGTTATGGTTAGGGTTTAGGTTTATGGTTAGGGTTAGGTTTGGGTTAGGGTTAGGGTTAGGAGTTAGGGGTAGGATTAGTGTTAGGTGGTTAGGTTTATTGGTTAGGGTAGGGTTTAGGGTTTAGTGTTAGTGTAAGTGTTAGGGGTGAGTGTTAGGGTTATGGTTAGGGGTAGATGGAGGGTTAGGGTTAGGGTTAGGGGTTATGGTTAGTGTTAGGGTTAGATTTAGGGGTTAGGGGTTAGGGTTAGGGTTAGGGTTAGGTTTAGGGTTGTTAGGGTTACTGTTAGGGTTGTTAGGGTTAGGGTGTTTAGGGTTAGGGTTAGGAATAGGGTTAGGCTTAGGCTTAGGCTTAGCTGGTTAGGGTTAGGGTTAGGTTTTGGGTTAGGTGTTAAGGTTAGGGTTAGGGCTAGGGGTTAGGGTTAGGGTTAAGTGTCAGGGGTAGGGTTTGGTTTAGGGCTAGGGTTAGGTGTTAGGGTTAGGGTTAGAGCTAGGGGTTAGGGTTAGGGTCAGGGTTAAGGTTAGTGTTATGTGTTAGGGTTAAGGGTTAGGGTTAGTGTTAGGGTTAAGATTTAGTGTTAGGGTTAGGGGTTAGGGTAGTTTTAGGGTTAGGGTTAGGGGTTTGGGATAGGGTTAGCGGTTAGGGTTTGGGTTAGTGGTTAGGGTTAAGGTTAGGGTTAGGTGTTAGGGTTATGTGTAAGGAGAATCAATTCGATTATATTCAATTCGATTCAATTATTTTCGATTCGATTTGAGTATTTTTTTTTTACTATTTTTGATTTGATTCGATTATTTCCGACTCCATTAAGGGTTTTTCTATTCGATTCGAGTATTTTCGATTCGATTCGAGTATTTTCTATTCGATTTGAGTTGATTCGATTATTTTCGATTCGATTCGAGTATTTTCGTTTCGATTCGAGTATTTTCGTTTCGATTCGAGTATTTTCGTTTCGATTCGAGCATTTTCGATTCTATTCGATTATTTTCGATTTGATTCGAGTATTTTTGATTCGATTCGATTCGACTATTTTCAATCCGACTCGATTATTTTCCATTATATTCGATTCGATTCGATTATTTTTGTTTTATTCGAGTATTTTCAATTCGGTTTGAGTATGTTCGATTCGATTGGAGTATTTTCAATTCGATTAGAATATTTTCAATTCTATTCAAGTATTTTCGATTCGATTTGAATTGATTTGAGATATTTTTGATTGGATTCGAGTATTTTCGATTCAATTTGAGTATTATCGATTTGGTTCGATTCGATTCCAGTATTTTCGATATTAGTCCACTATTTTCGTTTAGATTACAGTATGTTCGATTTTATTTGATTCGATTCGATTATTTTCAATTCGACTCGATTATTTTCGATTAGATTCGATTATTTTCAATTCAACTCGATTATTTTCGATTTGATTCGAGTATTTTCGATTCGACTTGATTATTTTCGATTCGATTCGAGTATTTTCGTTTCGATTCGAGTATTTCTGATTCGAGTATTTTTGATTCGATTCGATTATTTTCAACTCGATTCGAATATTTTCGATTCAATTAGAGTATTTTCCATTCGATTCAGGTTGATTCGATTATTTTTGATACGATTCATTTATTTGCGAATCGTTGCGATTATCTTCAATTCGATTTGAGTATTTTTTATTCGATTCGATTATTTTTGACTCGATTCGAATGTTTTCTATTCGATTCGAGTATTTTCTATTCAATTTGATTATTTTCGATTCAATTCGAATATTTTCGACTCGATTCGAATATTTTAGATTCGATTCAAGTATTTTCGATTCGATTTGATTATTTCCGACTCGATTCGCTTTTTCCATTCGATTTGAGTATTTTTGATTTGATTTGATTATTTTTGATTCGATTACAGTGTTTTCGATTCGATTTGAGTATTTTCGATTCGATTAGAATATTTTCTATTCGATTCGATTTGATTCGATTATTTTCATTACGATTCATTTATTTTCGATTCGATTCGATTATTTCACTCGATTCGAATTTTTTCGATTCCATTCGATGTTTTTCGATTCGATTCGAGTATTTTTGATTCGATTCAAGTATTTTCGATTCAATTCGAGTTTTTTCGATTTGATTTGAGTATTTTCGATTCGATTAGAGTGTTTTCGATTCAATTTGAGTATTTTCGATTCTATTAGAGTATTTTATATTCGATTCGATATGATTCGATTATTTTCGATACGATTCGTTTATTTTTTATTCAATTCGATTATTTCAGAGTCGATTCAAATTTTTTCGATTCGATTCGTGTATTTTTGATTCTATTCGAGTTTTTTCGATTCGATTCGAGTATTTTCGATTCGATTTGAGCATTATCGACTCTATTTGAGTATTTTTGTTTCGATTTGAATATTTCTATTCGATTCGATTATTCCCGATTTGATTCAATTATTTTTTATTCTATTTGATTTGATTATTTTCTATTCGACTCGATTATTTGAGAATCGATTCAATTATATTCGATTCGATTCGATTATTTTCGATTCGATTCGAGTTGTTTCGATTCAATTAGAGTATTCTCGATTCGATTTGAGTATTTTTGATTCGATTAGAATGTTTTCTAATCGATTCTATTTGATTCAATTATTTTCAATACGATTCGTTTATTTTCGATTCGATTAGATTATTTCAGAATCGATTCGAGTTTTCTCAATTCGATTCAAGCATTTTCATTTCGATTCGAGTATTTTCGATTTGGTTCATTTTGATTGAGTATTTTAGACTTATTCGAATATTTTCGATTCGATTCGATCATTTTCGATTTGATTCACATACTTTCGATTCAAATCGAGTATTTTCGTTTCGATTCTAGTATTTTCGATTCGAGTATTTTTGATTCTATTCTATTATTTCCGACTCGATTCGAAATTTTTCAATTCAATTAGAGTATTTTCTATTCGATTTGAGATTTTTTGGTTCGATTCGAGTATTTTCGATTCGATTCGTGTTTTTTCGATTCGATTCGAGTATTTTTTATTCGAATCGATTATTTTCGACTCGAATCGAATATTTTCATTTCGATTCGAGTATTTTCCATTCGATTCGAACTGATTAGATTATTTTCGATTCGATACATTCATTTTTGAATCGATTCGATTATCTTCAATTCGTTTTGAGTATTTTCGATTCGATTCGATTATTTTCGACTTGATTCGAATATTTTCGATTCGATTTGAGTATTTCCAACTCGATTCGAGTTTTTTCGATTTGATTCGAGTATTTTCTATTCAATTCGAGTATTTTGTATTCGATTTGAGTTGATTCGATTATTTTTGATACGATTCTTTTATTTTCAATTCGATTCGAGTATTTTCGATTTTATTCTACTATTTTCGATTAGATTTGAGTATGTTCGATTTGATTGAATTTGATTCGATTATTTTCAATTCGACTCGATTATTTGGACTCGATTCGATTATTTTCGATTCAATTCGAGTTCTTTCGATTCAATTCGAGTATTTTCGTTTCAATTCGAGTATTTTCTATTCGATTTGATTATTTTCGATTCGACTCGATAATTTTCGATTCGATTCGATTATTTTTTATTTGATTCAAGTACTTTCGATTTGATTCAAGTAATTTCGTTTCTATTTGAGTATTTTCGATTTGGTTTGATTCGATTCAAGTATTTTCGATTTTATTCGACTATTTTCGATTAGATTCAAGTTGTTCGATTTGATTTGATTTGATTTGATTATTTTCAATTCGACTCGATTATTTTTGATTCGATTCGATTATTTTCGATTCGTTTCGAGTATTTTCAATTCGATTCGAGTATTTAAATTCAATTTGATTTGATTTGAGATATTTTCAATATGATTCGAGTATTTTCGATTCGATTCGAGTATTTTCGATTCGATTCGAGTATTTTTGATTCGATTCGCATCGATTCTTTTATTTTCGATATGATGCAATTATTTTCGATTCAATTCGATTATTTTCAATTCAACTCGATTATTTTCGATTCGTTTCGATTATTGTCGATTCGATTCGAGTACTTTCGTTTCGAATCAAGTATTTTTGTTTCGATTCAAGCATTTTCCATTTGATTTGATTATTTTCGATTTCATTCGAGTATTTTTGATTCGATTCGACTATTTTCAATTCGACTCAATTATTTTCCATTATATTCGATTCAATTCGATTATTTTTGTTTTATTCGAGTATTTTCGATTCGGTTTGAGTATGTTTGATTCGATTGGAGTATTTTCAATTCGATTAGAATATTTTCGATTCTACTCAAGTATTTTTGATTCGATTTGAATTGATTCGAGATATTTTCGATTGGATTCGATTATTTTCTCTTCGATTTGAGTAGTATCGAATTGGTTTGATTCGATTCCAGTGTTTTTGATATTATTCTACTATTTTCGATTAGATTCCAGTATGTTCGATTTTATTCAATTCGATTCGATTATTTTCAATTCGATTCGATTATTTTCGATTCGATTCGAGTATTTTCAATTCGACTTTTTATTTTCAATTCGATTCGAGTATTTTCATTTCAATTCGAGTATTTTCGATTCTAGTATTTTCGACTCGATTTGATTATTTTCGACTCGATTCGAATATTTTCGATTCGATTCGAGTATTTTCCATTTGATTCAGGTTGATTCTATTATTTTCGATATGATTCGTTTATTTGCGAATCGTTTCGATGATCTTCAATTCGATTTGAGTATTTATGATTCGATTCGATTATTTTAGACGCGATTCGAATATTTTCGATATTATTCTAGTATTTTCGATTCGGTTCGATTATTTCCGACTCAATTCGTTTTTTTCAATTCGATTTGATTATTTTCGATTCAATTAGTGTTTTCGATTCGATTTGAGTATTTTCGATTTGATTAGAGTATTTTCTATTCGATTCGATTCGATTTGATTATTTTCGATACGATTCATTTATTTTCGATTCAATTCGATTATTTCAGACTCGATTCGAATTTTTTCAATTCCATTCGATGTTTTTCGATTCGATTCGAGTTTTTTCGATTCGATTCGAGTATTTTCTATTTGATTTGAGTATTTTCGATTCTATTAGAGTGTTTTCAAATCGATTTGAGTATTTTTGATTCGATTAGAGTACTTTATATTCGATTTGATATGATTCGATTATTTTCGATACGATTCGTTTATTTTCGATTCGATTCGATTATTTCAGAGTCGATTCGAATTTTTTCGATTCGATTTGTCTATTTTCGATTTGATTCGAGTTTTTTCGATTCGATTCGAGTATTTTCGATTTGATTTGAGCATTATCGACTCTATTCGAGCATTTTCGTTTTGATTCGAAAATTTCTATTCGATTCGATTATTCTCGATTTGATTCGATTATTTTCGATTCAATTTGATTATTTTCAATTTGAATCGATTATTTTAGAATCGATTTGATCATATTCGATTCGATTCGAGTATTTTTGATTCGATTAGAGTATTTTCGATTCTATTCAAGTATTTTCAATTTGATTCTAATTGATTCTAGATATTTCCGATTGGATTCGAGTATTTTCGATTCGATTCAAGTATTTTTGATTTGGTTCGATTTGATTAGAATATTTTCGATTTTATTCTACTATTTTCGATTTGATTTGATTATTTTCAATTCTACTCAGTTATTTTCGAATCTATTCAAGTATTTTCGATTCGATTCAAGTACTTTCGATTTGATTCGAGTATTTTCGTTTCGATTCGAGTATTTTCGATTTGGTTCGATTATTTTCAACTTGATTCAAATATTTTCGATACAATTCGAGTATTTTCCATTCGATTCGAGTTGATTCGATTATTTTCGATACGATTCGCTTATTTTCGAATCGATTCGATTATCTTCGATTCGAGTATTTTCGATTTGATTTGATTATTTCCGATTCGATTCAAATATTTTCGATTCGATTCGAGTATTTTCCATTTGAGTATTTTCAATTCCATTTGATTATTTTCGACTCGATTCCAATATTTTCGATTCGATTCAAGTATTTTCCATTCGATTCGAGCTGATTAGAATATTTTCGATATGATTCGTTTATTTTTGAATCGAATGGATTATCTTCTATTCGATTTTAGTATTTTCGATTCATTCGATTATTTTCGACTCGATTCGTATATTTTAGATTCTATTCGAGTATTTTCGATTCAAGTATTTTCGATTCGATTTGATTATTTTCGAATGATTCGAAATTTTTCGATTCGATTCGAGTATTTTCGATTCGATTTAGGTTTTTAGATTCGATTTGAGTATTTTCGATTCGATTCGAGTGTTTTCGATTTGATTCGAGTTTTAATTCTGATTGATTCGATTATTTTCGATACAATTCGCTTTTTCAAATCAATTCAATTATTTCGATTCGATTTGAGTATTTTCGATTCGATTCGATTATTTTCGACTTGATTCGAATATTTTCTATTCGATTCGAGTAGTTTCGATTCGAGTATTTTCGATTCGATTCGGTTATTTTTGACTCAATTCGAACATTTTCGATTCGATTTGAGTATTTTCCATTCGATTAGAGCTGATTAGATTATTTTCGATACGATTCATTTATTTTCGAATCAGATTATCTTTGATTCGATTTGAGTATTTCGATTCAATTCGATTATTTTTGACTCGATTCGAATATTTTCGATTCAATTCGAGTATTTTCGATTCAATTCAATTGTTTTCGACTTGATTCGAATATTTTCGATTCGACTCCATTATTTTCGATTCGTTTCGATTATTTTCGATTCGATTCAAGTACTTTCGATTCGAATCGAGTATTTTCATTTTGATTCGAGTATTTTCTATTCGTTTCGATTATTTCTGAGTCGATTCGAAATTTTTCTATTCAATTCGAGTATTTTCGATTCGATTCGAGTATTTTCGATACGAGTATTTTCTATTCGTTTCGATTATTTCCGAGTCGATTCGAAATTTTTCGATTCGATTCGAGTATTTTCGTTTCGATTCGAGCATTTTCTATTCAATTATTCACAATTTGATTCGATTATTTTCGATTTGATTCGATTTGATTATTTTCAATTCGACTCGATTATTTTAGAATCGATTTGATTATTTTTGATTCGATTCGAGTATTTTCGTTTCGATTCGAGTATTTTCGATTCGAGTATTTTCGATTCGAATATTTTCGATTTGATTCGGGTATTTTCCATTCGATACAGGTTGATTCGATTATTTTCGATACAATTCCTTTATTTGCGAATCGATTCAATTATCTTCGATTTGATTTGAGTATTTTTGATTCGATCTGATTATTTTCAACTCGATTCAAATATTTTCGATTCGATTCAAGTATTTTCGATTCGATTCGATTATTTCCGACTCGATTCACTTTTTTTCAATTCGATTCGAGTGCTTTCGATTCGATTTGATTATTTTCAATTCGACTAGAGTGCTTTCGATTCGATTTGAGTATTTTCGATTCGATTAGAGTATTTTCTATTCGATTTGATTTGATTCGATTATTTTCGATACGATTCATTTATTTTCAATTCTATTCGATTATTTCAGACTCAATTCGAATTTTTTCGATTCCATTCGAGTATTTTCGATTCCATTTGAGTTTTTTCTATTCGATTCCAAGATTTTCGATTCTATTCGAGTATTTTCGATTTGATTTGAGTATTTTCGATTCGAGTAGAGTGTTTTCGATTCGATTTGAGTGTTTTCGATTCGATTAGAGAATTTTATATTCGATTCAATATGATTCGATTATTTTCTATACAATTCGTTTATTTTCTATTCGTTTCGATTATTTACGAATCGATTCAAATTTTTTTGATTCGATTCGAGTATTTTCGATTCGATTCGAGTATTTTCGATTCAAGTATTTTCTATTCGAGTCGATTATTTTCGACTCGATTCGAATATTTTTGATTCGATTCATGTATTTTTCATTCGATTCGAGCTGATTAGATTATTTTCGATACGATTCGTTTATTTTCAAATCAGATCGATTATCTTCGATTCTATTTGAGTATTTTCCATTCGATTCGATTATTTTTGACTCGATTCGAATATTTTAGATTCGATTCGAGTATTTTCGATTCGATTCGATTATTTTCGACTTGATTCGAATATTTTCAAATCGACTCGCTTATTTTCGATTCGTTTCGATTATTTTCGATTCCATTCAAGTACTTTCGATTCAAATCGAGTAGTTTTGTTTCAATTTGAGTATTTTCGATTCGAATATTTTTGATTCGATTTATTTTCAACTAGATTTGAATATTTTCGACTTGATTCGAGTATTTTTGATTCGATTTGAGTATTTTCTATTCGATTTGTGTTGATTCGATTATTTTCGATACGATTTATTGATTTTCGATTCGATTCGAGTATTTTCCATTTTATTCTACTATTTTCAATTAGATTCGATTATGTTCGATTTTATTTGATTCGACTCGATTTTTTTCAAATCGACTCGATTATTTTCAACTCAATTCGATTATTTTTGATTCGATTCAAGTACTTTCTATTTGATTCGAGTATTTTCATTTCGATTCAAGTATTTTCAATTCGAGTATTTTTGATTCGATTCGATTATTTTCGACTCGATTAGAATATTTTCGATTCGATTCAAGTATTTTCCATACGATTCGAGCTGATTAGATGATTTTCCATACGATTCATTTATTTTCTAATCGATTCGATTATCTTCTATTCGATTTGAGTATTTTCAATTAGATTCAATTATTTTAGACTTGATTCCAATATTTTCAATTCGATTTGAGTTTTTTGATTCGAGTATTTCCGACTCGATTCGAATTTTTTCGATTTGAATATTTTCTATTCGATTCGAGTATTTTCCATTCGATTCAAGCCGATTAGATTATTTTCGATTCGATTTGATTTTTTTCGACTCGATTCAAATATTTTCGATTCGATTCGAGTATTTTCTATTCGATTTGATTATTTTCTATTCGACTCGATTATTTTGATTGGAATTGATTATTTTCGATTCGATTAGATTATTTATTATATTATTTTCGATTAGATTCGAGTTTTTCGTTTCGATTCCTGTATTTTTGATTCAATTCGAGTTGATTCGATTATTTTCGATATGATTCGTTTATGTTCGATTCGATTAGAGTATTTTCGATTCGATGTGAGTATTTTTGTTTCGATTCTGGCATTTTTGATTCGATTCGATTATTTTCGATTTGATTCGTGTATTTTCGATTCGATTCGATTCGATTATTTTCAATTTGACTCGATTATTTTCGATTACATTCATTTAGATTCGATTTTTTTCATTTCAATTCGAGTATTTTCGATTCAGTTCGAGTATGTTTCATTCTATAGGAGTATTTTCGATTCGATTAGAGTATTTTCTATTTGATTCGATTTGAATCGATTATTTTCAATACGATTCGTTTATTTTTGATTAGATTCGATTATTTCAGAATCGATTCAAATTTTTTCGATTCGATTCTAGTATTTTCAATTCGATTCGAGTTTTTTCGATTCAATCGAGCATTTTCGATTCGATTTGAGTTGATTCGATTATTTTCAATTCGATTCGAGTATTTTCTATTCCATTCGAGTTGATTCGATTATTTTCGATACGATTCGTTTATTTTCGAAACGATTAGTTTTTTCTATTCGAATCGGTTTTTTCGATTCCATTCGAGTATTTTCGATTCGATTCGAGTATTTTCTATTCGATTTGAGTTGATTTGATTATTTTTGATACAATTCATTTATTTTCTATTCGATTTGAGATTTTCGATTCGATTTGATTATTTTCGTTTCGATTCGAGCATTTTCGATTCAATTCGATTATTTTCGATTTGATTCGAGTATTTTTGATTCGATTCAATTCGATTATTTTCAATTCGACTCGATTATTTTCGATTATATTCGATTCGATTACATTACTTTCGTTTTATTCGAGTATTTTTGATTTGGTTCGAGTGTGTTCCATACGATTGGACTATCTTCAATTCGATTAGAGTATTTTTGATTCTATTCAAGTATTTTTGATTCAATTCGAATTGATTCGAGATATTTTCGATTGGATTCAAGTATTTTCGATTTGGTTCGATTGGATTTGAGTTTTTTCGATTTTATTCGACTATTTTAGATTAGATTCGAGTATGTTCAATTTGATTTGATTTGATTCAATTATTTTTAATTCGACTCAATTATTTTCGATTAGATTCGATTATTTTCAATTCGACTCGATTATTTTCGATTCGAATCGATTATTTTCAATTCGATTCGAGTACTTTCGATTTGATTCAGGTATTTTCGTTTCAATTCGAGTATTTTCGATTCGAGATTTTACGATTCTAAGCGATTATTTTCCATTCGACTCAATGATTTTTTATTTTTCTCGAATATTTTCAATTCGATTCCAGTATTTTCTATTAGATTCGAGTATTTTTGATTTGGCTTGATTTGATTCGAGTATTTTCGATATTATACAATTATTTTCGATTCGATTCAAGTACGTTCAATTTGCTTCGTTTCGATTAGATTATTTTCGATTCGATTCAATTTTTTTGATTCGATTCAAGTACTTTCGATTCAATGCGAGTATTTTTGTTTCCAGTATTCTCGATTCGAGTATTTTTTATTCGATTCGATTATTTCTGAGTCGATTCGAATTTTTTCGATTCGATTCGATTTTTTCGATTCGATTCGAGTTGTTTCAATTCGAATCGAGTATTTTCGATTCGATTTGAGTATTTTCGATTCGATTAGAGTATTTCCTATTCGACTTGATTATTTTAGAATCGATTCGATTATATTCCAATCGAATCGATTATTTTTGTTTTGATTCAAGTATTTTCGATTCGATTCAAGAATTTTTGATTCTAAGCGATTATTTTCCATTCGACTCAATGATTTTTGATTCGTTTTGAATATTTTCAATTCGATTCGAGTATTTTCGATTAGATTCGAGTATTTTGGATTTGGTTCGATTTGATTCGAGTATTTTTGATATTTTACAATTATTTTCGATTCAATTCGAGTATGTTCGAATTGATTCATTTCGATTAGATTATTTTCGATTCGATTCGATTTTTTTCGATTCGATTCAAGTACTTTCGATTCGATTTGAGTATTTTCGTTTCAATTCGAGTATTTTCGATTTGAGTATTTTCGATTCGATTCGATTATTTCTGAGTCGATTTGAATTTTTTCGATTCGATATTTTCGATTCGAATCGAGTTGTTTTGATTCGAATCGAGTATTTTCAATTCGAATCGAGTATTTTCGATTCGATTCGAGTATTTTTGATTCGGTTCGAGTATGTTTGATTCAATTGGAATATTTTCGATTTGATTCGTGTATTTTCGATTCGATTCGATTCGATTATTTTCAATTTGACTCGATTATTTTCGATTACATTCATTTAGATTCGATTTTTTTCATTTCAATTCGAGTATTTTCGATTCAGTTCGAGTATGTTTCATTCTATAGGAGTATTTTCGATTCGATTAGAGTATTTTCATTTTGGTTCGATTCGATTCGAATATTTTCGATTGTATTCTACTATTTTCAATTAGATTTGAGTATGTTCGATTCGATTCGAGTATTTTCGATTTGATTAGAGAACTTTCGATTCTATTCAAGCATTTTCAATTCGATTTGAATTGATTTGAGATATTTTAGATTGGATTATAGTATTTTCGATTTGATTCGAGTATTTTCATTTTGGTTCTATTCGATTCGAGTATTTTCGATAGTATTCTACTATTTTCAATTAGATTTGAGTATGTTTGATTAGATTCGATTAGTTTCCATTAGTTTCAATTCGACTCGATTATTTTCGATTCGATTCGAGTACTTTCGATTCAATTTGAGTATTTTCGTTTCGATTCGAGTATTTTCGATTCGATTCAGTTTTTTTCGATTCGATTAGATTATTTTCTATTTGATTTGAGTTGATTCGATTATTTTCCATACGATTCGTTTATTTTCGATTCTATTCGATTATCTTCAATTGGATTTGAGTATTTTCAATTCGATTCGATTATTTTCGACTCGATTCGAATATTTTCTATTCGAGAATTTTCGATTCGAGTATTTTCGATTCTATTCGATTATTTTCGTCTCGAATCGAATATTTTCGATTTGACTCGATTATTTTTGATTCGTTTCGATTATTTTTGATTAGATTCAAGTACTTTCGATTCGAATCGAGTGTTTTCGTTTCGATTCGAGTATTTTTGAATCGAGCATTTTCTATTCGTTTCGACTATTCTCGTTTGATTCGATTATTTTCGATTCGATTCGATTTGATTATTTTCAATTCGACTCGATTATTTTAGAATCGATTCGATTATATTCGATTTGATTTGATTGTTTTCAATTAGATTCGAGTATTTTCGATTTGATTCGAGTATGTTCGATTCGATTCGAGTATTTTCGATTTGATTAGAGTATTTTCGATTCTATTCAAGTATTTTCAGTTTGATTCGAATTGATTCGAGCTATTTTCGATTAGATTTGAGTATTTTCGATTCGATTCGAGTATTTTCATTTTGGTTCGATTCGATTCGAATATTTTCGATTGTATTCTACTATTTTCAATTAGATTTGAGTATGTTCGATTCGATTCGAGTATTTTCGATTTGATTAGAGAACTTTCGATTCTATTCAAGCATTTTCAATTCGATTTGAATTGATTTGAGATATTTTCGATTGGATTATAGTATTTTCGATTTGATTCGAGTATTTTCATTTTGGTTCTATTCGATTCGAGTATTTTCGATAGTATTCTACTATTTTCAATTAGATTTGAGTATGTTTGATTAGATTCGATTAGTTTCCATTAGTTTCAATTCGACTCAATTATTTTCGACTCGATTCAATTATTTTCGATTCGATTCGAGTACTTTCGATTCGATTTGAGTATTTTCGTTTCGATTCGAGTATTTTCGATTCGATTCAGTTTTTTTCGATTCGATTAGATTATTTTCTATTTGATTTGAGTTGATTCGATTATTTTCCATACGATTCGTTTATTTTCGATTCTATTCGATTATCTTCAATTGGATTTGAGTATTTTCAATTCGATTCGATTATTTTCGACTCGATTCGAATATTTTCTATTCGAGAATTTTCGATTCGAGTATTTTCGATTCTATTCGATTATTTTCGTCTCGAATCGAATATTTTCGATTTGACTCGATTATTTTTGATTCGTTTCGATTATTTTTGATTAGATTCAAGTACTTTCGATTCGAATCGAGTGTTTTCGTTTCGATTCGAGTATTTTTGAATCGAGCATTTTCTATTCGTTTCGACTATTCTCGTTTGATTCGATTATTTTCGATTCGATTCGATTTGATTATTTTCAATTCGACTCGATTATTTTAGAATCGATTCGATTATATTCGATTTGATTTGATTGTTTTCAATTAGATTCGAGTATTTTCGATTTGATTCGAGTATGTTCGATTCGATTCGAGTATTTTCCATTCGATTAGAGTATTTTCGATTCTATTCAAGTATTTTCAGTTCGATTCGAATTGATTCGAGGTATTTTCGATTGGATTCGATTATTTTCGATTCAATTCAAGTATTTTGTTTTGGTTCGATTCGATTCGAGTATTTTCGATTGTATTCTACTCTTTTCGATTAGATTCGAGTATGTTCGATTAGATTCGATTCGTTTCGATTAGTTTCATTTCGACTCGAATATTTTCGACTCGATTCGATTATTTTCGATTCGATATGGGTATTTTCGATTCAATTCGAGTATTTTCGTTTCGATTCGAGCATTTTCTATTCGATTCGATTATTCTCGATTGGATTTGTTTTTGATTTGTTTCAATTCGATTATTTTCAAGTCGATTCGTGTATTTTCGATTTGATTCGAGCATGTTTGATTGGATTCAAGTATTTTCAATTCGATTAGAGTATTTTCGATTCTATTCAAGTATTTTCAATTCGATTTGAATTGGTTCGAGATATTTTCGATTGGTTTTGAGTATTTTCGTTTGGATTCGAGTATTTTCGATTTGGTTCGATTGGATTCGATTATTTTCAATTCGACTCGATTATTTTCAATTCGATTCGATTATTTTCAATTCGACTCGATTATTTTCATTTAGATTCGATTATTTTCAATTCGACTCGATTATTTTCGATTCGAATCAATTATTTTCGATTTGATTTGAGTACTTTCGATCGATTCAGGTATTTTCATTTTGATTCGAGTATTTTCAATTCGACTCAATTATTTTCTTTTCTTTTTTTTTTTTTTAAATTTTTTATTTATTTATGATAGTCACAGAGAGAGAGAGAGAGAGAGAGAGGCAGAGACACAGGCAGAGGGAGAAGCAGGCTCCATGCACCGGGAGCCCGACGTGGGATTCGATCCCGGGTCTCCAGGATCGCGCCCCAGGCCAAAGGCAGGCGCCAAACCGCTGCGCCACCCAGGGATCCCGACTCAATTATTTTCAATTCGAATCAATTATTTTCGATTTGATTCGAGTAGTTTCGATTCGATTCAGGTATTTTCGTTTTGATTCGAGTATTTTTGATTCGAGTATTTTCAATTCGATTCGATTATTTCTGAGTCGATTCGAATTTTTTCGATTCGATTCGATTGTTTCGATTCGATTCGAGTTGTTTCGATTCGAATCGAGTATTTTCGATTTGATTTGAGTATTTTCTTTTCGATTAGAGTATTTTCTAT
The DNA here is from genome assembly GCF_048418805.1 of Vulpes vulpes. NCBI lineage: Eukaryota > Metazoa > Chordata > Mammalia > Carnivora > Canidae > Vulpes > Vulpes vulpes. The sequence goes on along the minus strand of NC_132794.1, from coordinate 77,406,814 downwards.
TTGATTCGATTTGATTCAGTTTTGTTTGATTCGATTCAATTTGATTATTTTCAATTCGACTTTATTATTTTAGAATCGATTCGATTATACTCAATGCAATTCAATATTTTCGATTTGATTTAAGTATTTTCAATTCAATTCGAGTATGTTCGATTCGATTCAATTATTTTCGATTCGATTAGAGTATTTTTGATTCTATTCAAGTATTTTCAATTTGATTCGAATTGATTCGAGACATTTTCGATTCGATTCTAGTAATTTTGATTAGATTCGAGTTTTTTCGATTCGATTCGTGTATTTTCGACTCGATTTGAGTATTTTCGATTCGATTCGAGTATTTTCGTTTTGATTCAAGCATTTTCTATTCGATTCGATTATTCTGCATTTGATTAGATTATTTTTGATTTGTTTTGATTTGATTATTTTCAATTTGACTCGATTATTTTAGAATCAATTCGATTATATTCAATTATTTTCGATTCGATTCGTGTATTTTTGAATCGATTCAAGCATGTTCAATTGGATTCGAGTATTTTCAATTCGATTAGAGTATTTTTGATTCTATTCAAGTATTTTCAATTCGATTTGAATTGATTCGAGATATTTTTGTTTGGTTTTGAGTATTTTCAATTGGATTCGAGTATTTTTGATTTGGCTCAATTCGATTTGAGTATTTTCGATTCAATTCGAGCATTTTCAATTAGATTTGATTATTTTTGATTTGATTCGAGTATTTTCGATTCGATTTGATTGGATGATTTTCAATTCGTCTCGATTATTTTCGATTACATTTGTTTCGATTCAATTATTTTCATTTCAATTCGAGTATTTTTTATTCGGTTTTAGTATGTTCGAATTGATTGGAGTATTTTCTATTCGATTTGAGTATTTTCGATTCGATTCGAGTATTTTCTGTTCGATTCGATTTGATTCGATTATTTTCAATAGGAGTCGTTTATTTTCGATTCGATTCGATTATTTCAGAATCGATTCGAATTTTTTCGATTCGATTCGAGTATTTTCTATTCGATTCGAGTATTTTTGATTCATTTTGAGTATTTTTGATTCGATTCGAGTATTCTCGATTTGATTCGATTATTTTCAATTCGTTTCGATTTGATTATTTTCACTTCGACTCGATTATTTTAGAATCGATTCGATTATATTCGATTCAATTCGATTATTTTCGATTCGATTCGTGTATTTTCAATTCGTTTCAAGCATGTTCGATTGGATTCGAGTATTTTTTATTCATTTTGAGTATTTTTGATTCGATTCGAGTATTCTCGATTTGATTCGATTATTTTCAATTCGTTTCAATTTGATTATTTTCACTTCGACTCGATTATTTTAGAATCGATTTGATTATATTAGATTCAATTCGATTATTTTTTATTCGATTCGTGTATTTTCAATTCGTTTCAAGCATGTTCGATTGGATTCGAGTATTTTTGATTCGATTAAAGTATTTTCGATTCGATTCAAGTATTTTCAATTCGATTTGAATTGATTCGAGATATTTTCGATTGGTTTTGAGTATTTTTGATTGGATTCGAGTATTGTCGATTTGATTCTATTCAATTCGAGTGTTTTCGATTTTATTCTAGTATTTTCGATTAGATTCGAGTGTGTTCAATTTGATTCGAGTCGATTCGATTATTTTCAATTCGACTCGATTATTTTCGACTCGATTCGATTATTTTCGATTTGATTTGAGTACTTTCGATTCGATTTGAATATTTTCGTTTCGATTCGAGTATTTTCGATTCGAGTATTTTTGAATCAATTCGATTTTTAGTCTCAATTCGAATATTTTCGATTCGATTCGAGTAGTTTCTATTCGATTCGAGTTGATTCGATTTTTTTTATACAATTCGTTTATTTTCGATTCGATTCGGGTTTTTTTTATTCGATTCTAGTATTTTCGATTCGATTCGATTATTTTCAATTCAATTAGAGTACTTTCAATTCTATTCAAGTATTTTCAATTCGATTCGAATAGATTTGAGATATTTTCTATTGGATTATAGTATTTTCGATTTGATTCGAGTATTTTCGTTTTGGTTCAATTCGATTCGAATATTTTCGATTGTATTCTACTATTATCGATTAGATTTGAGTATGTTCGATTAGATTCAATTCGTTTCCATTAGTTTCAATTCGACTCGATTATTTTCGACTCGATTTGATTATTTTCGATTCGATTCGAGTACTTTAGATTCGATTTGAGTATTTTCGTTTCGATTCGAGTATTTTCAATTTAAGTATTTTCGATTTGATTCGATTATTTTCAACTTGATTCAAATATTTTCTATTCGATTCAAGTATTTTCCATTCAATTCGAGCTGATTAGATGATTTTCGATATGATTCGTTTATTTTCGAATCGATTTGATTATCTTCGATTTGATTTGAGTATTTTTGATTTGATTCGATTATTTTCAATTCGATTCGAGTTTGTTCGATTTGATTCGTTTCGATGTGATTATTTTCGATTCGACTCGATTATTTTCGATTCGATTCCAATATTTTCGATTCGATTGAAGTACTTTTGATTCGATTCGAGTATTTTCGTTTCAATTTGAGTATTTTTGATTCGAGTATTTTCGATTCAATTTGAGTTTTTCGATATGATTCGGGTATTTTCGATTCGATTTGAGTATTTTCTATTCGATTTGAGTTGATTCGATTATTTTCGATACATTTCATTTATTTTCTATTCGATTCGAGATTTTCGATTCGATTCGAGTATTGTTTCGATTCGAGCATTTTCGATTCGATTCGATAATTTTCGATATGATTCGAGCATTTTCGATTAGATTAGATTCGATTATTTTCAATTCAACTCGATTATTTTCGATTACATTGTTGTGATTTGATCATTTTCGTTTCGATTCGAGTATTTTCGATTCGGTTCAAGTATGTTCGATTCGATTGGAGTATTTTCGATTCGATTTGAGTATTTTCAATTCGATTAGAGTATTTTCTATTCAATTTGATTTGATTCGATTATTTTCAATACGATTCGTTTATTTTCGATTCGATTCAATTATTTCAGAATCAATTCGAAATTTTTCGATTCGAATCGAGTATTTTCGATTCGATTCGAGTTTTTTCGATTCAATTCGAGTATTTTCAATTCGATTCGAGTATTTTCAATTCGATTCGAGTATTCTCTATTTGACTCGATTATTTTCTATTCGTTTCGATTTGATTATTTTCAATGCGACTCGATTATTTTAGAATCGATTCTTTTATATTCAATTCGATTATTTTCGATTCGATTTGTGTATTTTCGATTCGTTTCGAGCATGTTTGATTGGATTTGAGTATTTTCAATTCGATTAGAGTATTTTCGATTCTATTCAAGTATTTTCGATTCGATTGAATTGATTCGAGATATTTTCGATTGGTTTTGAGTATTTTCGATTGGAATCGAGTGTTTTCGATTTGGTTCGATTCGATTTGAGTATTTTTGATTTTATTCTAGTATTTTCGATTAGATTGGAGTGTGTTCGATTTGATTCAATTCGATTCGATTATTTTCAATTCGACTCCATTATTTTCGACTCGATTCGATTATTTTCTATTCGATTTGAGTAGTTTCGATTTGATTTGAATATTTTCGTTTCGATTCGAGTTTTTTCGATTCGAGTATTTTCGATTCGATTTGATTATTTAGTCTCGATTCGAATATTTTCGTTTTGATTCGAGTATTTTCTATTCGATTCGATTATCTTCGATTTGATTTGAGTATTTTTGATTCGATTCGATTATTTTCGACTCAACTCGAATATTTTCGATTCGATTCGAGTATTTTCGATTCAATTCGATTATTTCAGATTCAATTCGAATTTTTTCGATTCGCTTCGAGTATTGTCGATTCGATTCGAGTTTTTTTTATTCAATTCGAGTATTTTCTATTCGATTTGGGTATTTTCGATTTGATTCAAGTATTTTCGTTTCGATTCAAGCATTTTCTATCCGATTCGATTATTCTCGATTTGATTCGATTATTTTTGATTCGTTTCACTTCGATTATTTTCAATTCGATTCGTGTATTTTCGATTCGATTCAAGCATATTCGATTGGATTTGAGTATTTTCGATTCGATTATTTTCGATTCTATTCAAGTATTTTCAATTCGATTTGAATTGTTTCAGATATTTTCGATTTTTTTGAGTATTTTCGATTGGCTTCGAGTATTTTCAATTTGGTTCTATTCGATTCGTGTATTTTCAATTCGACTCGACTATTTGGACTCGATTCGATTATTTTCAATTCGATTCCAGTACTTTCGTTTTGATTCGAGTATTTTCATTTTGATTCGAGTATTTTCTATTAGATTTGATAATTTTCAATTCGATTTGATTATTTTCGATTTCATTCAAGTACTTTCGATTCGATTCGAGTAATTTTGTTTCAATTCGAGTATTTTCGATTTGGTTCAATTCGAGTATTTTCGATTTTATTTGACTATTTTCGATTAGATTCGAGTATGTTCGATTTGATTCGATTCGATTCGATTATTTTCAATTCGACTCAATTATTTTTGATTCGATTCGATTATTATTGATTTGATTCGAGTATTTTCAATTCGATTCGAGTATTTAAATTCAATTCGATTTGATTCGAGATATTTTTTATATGATTGGAGTATTTTCGATTCGATTCGATTGTTTTTTATTTGATTCGAGTATTTTCGATTCGATTGCATCGATTCGTTTATTTTCGATATGATCCCATTATATTCGATTCGATTCAATTATTTTTGATTCGACTCGTTTATTTTCGATTCGATTCGATTATTTTTGATTCGATTAAGTACTTTCGATTCGATTCGAGTATTGCGTTTCGATTGGAGTATTTTCGATTCAATTATTCCCGACTCAATTCGAATTTTTCGATTCGAGTATTTTCAATTCGATTTGAGTTCTTTCGATTCGAGTAGAGTATTTTCGATTCGATTTGAGTATTTTAGACTTGATTATATTATTTTTTATGTAATTCGATTTGATTCAATTATATTTGATGCAATTCGTATATTTTTGAGTCGATTCGATTATTTCAGACTCGATTTGAATTTTTTCGATTCGATTCGAGTATTTTCGATTCGATTCAAGTTTTTTGGATTCGATTAGAGTATTTTCGATTCCATTTGAGTATTTTCGATTCGATTCGTGTATTTTCGTTTCGATTTGAGCATTGTCTATTCAATTCAATTATTCTCGATTTGATTCGATTATTTTCGATTCGATTTGATTATTTTCAATTCCACATTCGATTCGAGTATTTTCAATTTGATTCGATTATTTTACACTCAATTCGAGTATTTTCGATTCGATTCGAGAATTTTCAATTCGATTAGATTATTTTCAATTCGACTCGATTATATTTGATTCGTTTTGAATATTTTCGATTCGATTTTTGTTTTTTCCATTAGATTCGATTACTTTCGATTTGGTTCGATTTGATTCGAGTATTTTCCATTTTATTCGATTTTTTGGATTCGATTCGAGTATGTTTTGATTCGTTTCAATTCGATTATTTTGGAATCGACTCGATTATTTTCTATTCGATTCGATTATTTTCTATTCCATTCAAGTACTTTCGATTTGATTCGAGTATTTTCTCTTCTATTCGAGTATTTTCGATTTGAGTATTTTCGATTTGATTCTATTATTTCTGAGTCGATTCGAATTTTTTGGATTCGATTCGAGTATTTTCGATTCGATTCGAGTTGTTTCGATTCAATTTGAGTATTTTCAATTCGATTTGAGTGGATTCCATTATTTTCGATACGATTCGTTTATTTTCGATTCGATTCGAGTATTTTCAATTTTATTCTACTATTTTCGATTAGATTCGAGTATGTTCAATTTGATTCGATTCGATTCGATTATTGTCAATTCGACTCGATTATTTGGACTCGATTCGAGTTGTTTTGATTCGATTCGAGTATTTTTGATTCGATTTGAGTATTTTCGATTCGATTATTTTCTATTTGATTCTATTTGATTCGATTATTTTCAATACGACTCGTTTATTTTCGATTCGATTCAATTATTGCGGAATCTATTCGAGTTTTTTCTATTCGATTGGAGTATTTTCGTTTCCATTCGAGTATTTTCGATTTGGTTCGATTTGATCGTGTATTTTCAATTTAATTCAAATATTTTCGATTCGACTCGATTATTTTCGATTCGATTCACATACTTTCGATTTGATTCGAGTATTTTCGTTTCGATTTGAGTATTTTCAATTCGAGTATTTTCTATTGGATTCGAATATTTCCGACTCGATTTGAAATTTTTTTATTCGATTCAAGTATTTTTTATTCGTTTCGAGTTTTTTCGGTTCGATTCGAGTATTTTCGAATCTATTCGAGTTTTTTTTATTCGATTCGAGTATTTTCGATTCGATTCGATTATTTTCGACTTGACTCGAATATTTTCGTTTCGATGTATTTTCCATTCGATTTGAACTGATTAGATTATTTTCGATACGATTCGTTTATTTTCGAATTGATTCGATTATATTCAATTCGATTTGAGTATTTTGGATTCGATTCGATTATTTTTGACTCGATTCGAATATTTTCAATTCGATTCGGGTATTTTTGATTCGAGTATTTCCAACTCGATTCGAATTTTTTCGATTCAATTCGAGTATTTTCTATTCGATTCGAGTATTTTCTATTCGATTTGAGTTGATTCAATTATTTTCAATACGATTTGTTTATTTTCGATTCGATTCGAGAATTTTTTATTTTATTCTACGATTTTCGATTAGATTCGAGTATGATCGATTTGATTCGATTCGATTTGATTATTTTCAATTCGACTCGATTATTTGGACTCGATTCGATTATTTTCGATTCAATTCCAGTACTTTCGATTCGATTCGAGTATTTTCATTTCGATTCGAGTATTTTCTATTAGAGTTGATTATTTTCGATTCGACTCAATAATTTTCGATTCGATTCGATTATTTTCGATTTGATTCAAGTACTTTTGAATTGATTCAATATATTTTCGATTGGATTCGAGTATTTTCAATTGGATTCGATTATTTTCGATTAGATTCTAGTATGTTTGATTCGATTCAATTCGATTATTTTCAATTCGACTCGATTATTTTTGATTCTTCGATTATTTTCGATTCGAATATTTTCAATTCGATTCGAGTATTTAAATTCAATTCGATTTGATTCAAGATATTTTCAATATGATTCGAGTATTTTCGATTCGATTCGAGTATTTTCGTTTCGATTCGTGTATTTTCGATTCGAGTATTTTCAATTCGATTCGATTATTTCAGACTCGATTCGAATTTTTTCGATTCGATTCGAGTATTTTCGAATCGATTCGAGTGTTTTCGATTCGATTAGGGTTTTTTCGATTTGATTTGAGTACTTTTGGTTCGATTCGAGTATTTTCTATTCAATTTGAGTTGATTCGATTAATTGCGATACGATTCGTTTATTTTCGATTCAATTCGAGTATCTTCGATTTGAATCGAGTATTTTACTTTCGATTCGAGCATTTTTGATTCGATTCGATTATTTTCGATTTGATTCCAGTATTTTCGATTCGATTCGATTTGATTATTTTCAATTTGACTCGATTATTTTCGATTATATTCAGTTCGATTCGATTATTTTCAATTTGATTCGAGTACTTTTGATTCAATTCGAGTATTTTCATTTCGATTCGAGTATTTTCGTTTTCGATTTGATTATTTTCGATTACATTAGAGTATTTTTGATTTGGTTCGATTTGATTGGAGTATTTTCGATTTATTCGATTATTTTCCATTCGACTCGATTATTTTTTATTCGATTCAAGTACTTTGTATTCGATTCGAGTATTTTCGTTTTGACTCGAGCATTTTTGATTCTATTCGATTTGATTATTCTCGATTTGATTCGACTATTTTCAAGTCGATTGGATTATTTTCAATTCAACTCGATTATTTTTTTTTTTCGAATATTTCGCTTCGATTCGAGTATTTTCTATTAGATTCGAGTATTTTAGATATATTTTCAATTCGATTCGAGTATTTTCGATTTGTTTCAATTCGATTTGATTATTTTCTATTTTAATCGACCTATTTCAATAAGATTAGAGTATGTTCGATTTGTATTGATTCGATTCGATTATTTTCAATTCGACTTGATTATTTTTGATTTGATTTATTTTCGATTCGATTCGAGTACTTTTGTTTTGATTCGAATATTTTCGTTTAGATTCGAGGATTTTCGATTCGAGTATTTTCGATACGATTTCTTTATTTTCGATTCGATTCGTGTATTTTCGATTCGATTTGATTATTTTCTATTCAACTCGAGTATTTTTGAATCGACTCGATTATTTTCTATTCGATTCAACACTTTCGATTCAATTCGATTATTTTCATTCCAATTCGAATATTTTCGATTCGATTCGATTATTTCCGACTCGATTCGAATTTTTTCGATTCGATTCATGTATTTTCGATTCGATTCGAGTTTTTTCTATTCGATTCGAGTATTTTCGATTCGATTATAGTATTTTCGATTCGATTCGCGTATTTTCTATTCGATTCGAGTTGATATGATTATTTTCGATACAATTTGTTTATTTTCGATTCGATTCGAGTATTTTCATTTCGGTTCGAGTATGTTTGATTCGATTGGAGTATTTTCGATTCAATTGGAGTATTTTTGATTCTATTCATGTTTTTTCGATTTGATTTGAATTGATTCGAGATATTTTCGATTCGATTCGAGTATTCTCAATTCGTTTCGAGTATTTTTTATTTGGTTCGATTCGATTCAACTATTTTCGATTTTATTCGACTATATTCAATTAGATTGGAGTATGTTGGATTTGATTCGATTCTATTCAATTATTTTCAATTCGACTCGATTATTTTCGATTCGATTCGAGTACTTTCGATTCGAATTGGGTACTTTCGATTCGATTCGAGTATTTTCGATTCGATTTGAATATTTTCAATTCGAATTGATTATTTTTCATTCATTTCGAATATTTTCGATTTGATTTGAGTATTTTCGATCAGATTCGAGTATTTTCCATTTGGTTCGTTTTGACTGTAGCATTTTCGATTCTTTTCGATTATTCTCAATTTAATTTGAGTATTTTCTATTGGTTTCGATTATTTTTAATTCGACTCGATTATTTATGATTTGTTTCGAATATTATCGCTTCGATTCGAGTATTTTCGATTAGATTAGAGTATTTTAGATTTGGTTCGATTCTATTCGATTATTTTCGATTCCATTCGAGTACTTTCGATTTGATTCCAGTGTTTTCGTTTCGATGCGAGTATTTTTGATTTGAGTATTTTCGATTCAATTCGATTATGTTTGACTCGATTCGAACATTTTCCTTTCGATTCAAGCATTTTCATTCGATTAGATTATTCTCGATTTGATTCGAGTATTTTCGATTCGATTATTCTCGATTTGATTCGAGTTTTTTCGATTCGTTTCAAGTTGATTCGATTATTTTCGATACGACTCATTTAATTTCTATTCGATTCGAGCATTTTCGTTTCTATTCGTGCATTTTCGATTCGATTAGATTATTCTCGATTGATTCGAGTATTTTTGATTCGATTCGATTCGATTATTTTCAATTCGACTCGATTATTTTCGAATCGATTCGATTATAGTCAATTCGATTCGATTATTTTCGTTTCAATTCGAGTATTTTTTTCGGATCGAGTATGTTCGATTCGATTGGAGTATTTTAGATTCGATTAGACTATTTTGGATTCTATTCAAGTATTTTCGATTCGATTCGAATCGATTCGAGATATTTTTGATTCGTTTCGAGTGTTTTCGATTCAATTCGATTGTTTTCGATTTGGTTCGATTCGATTTGAGGATTTCAATTTTATTTGACTATTATCGATTAGATTCGAGTATGTTCAATTTGATTCGTTTCGATTCGATTATTTTCGATTTGACTCGATTATTTTCGATTCCATTCAAGTACTTTCGATTCGATTCAAATATTTTCATTTCGATTCGAGTATTTTCGATTCGAGTATTTTCAATTCGATTCGAGTATTTTCGACTCGACTCGAAAATTTCAATTCGATTCGAATATTTTTGATTCGATTCGATTATTTTCAATTCGATTTGAGTATTTTCAATTAGAATAAATTATTTTCGATTCGACTAGATTATTTTCGATTCGATACGATTATCTTCGATTCGATTCAATTACTTTCAATTAGATTCGAGTATTTTCATTTCGATTCGAGTATTTTCGATTTGAGTATTTTCTATTCGATTTGAGTTGATTCAATTATTTTCAATACGATTCTTCTATTTTCAATTCGATTCGATTATTTCTGACTCGATTCGAATATTTTCGATTCAATTTGGGTATTTTCGATTCGACTCGAGTATTTTCTATTCAATTCGAGTTGATTCGATTATTTTCGATACTATTCGTTTATTTTCGATTCGATTCGAGTATTTTCAATTGGATCTGAGTGTTTTCTTTTCGATTCGAGCTTTATCGATACGTTTTGATTATATTCGATTTGATTCGAGTATTTTCGATTCGATTCTATTTGATTATTTTCAATTTGACTCGATTATTTTCGAATTGATTCGATTACATTCGGTTCGATTTGAGTATTTTCAAATAGATTTGAGTATTTTCGATTTGGTTCGATTCGATTCAATTATTTTCGTTTCGATTCGAGTAGTTTTGATTTGATTCCTGTATTTTCGTTTCGATTCGAGTATTTTGAATTCGAGTATTTTCAATTCGATTCGATTATTTCAGACTCGATTCGAATTTTTTCGATTTGATTCGAGTATTTTCAACTCGAGTATTTCCGACTTGATTCGATTATTTCCAACTCGATTCGAATTTTTTTGATTCGATTCGAGTATTTTCGTTTCGATTCATGTATTTTTGATTCGAGTAATTTCGATTCGATTTGATTATTTCAGACTCGATTCGAATTTTTTCGATTCGATTCGAGTATTTTCGATTTGATTCGAGTGTTTTCGATTCAATTAGGGTTTTTTCGATTCGATTTGAGTATTTTCGATTCGATTCGAGTATTTTCTATTCAATTTGAATTGATTCGATTATTTTTGATACGATTCGTTTATTTTCGATTCGATTTGAATATCTTCAATTTGAATCGGGTATTTTCCTCGATTCAAGCATTTTCGATTCGATTCGAATATTTTCGATTTGATTCGAGTATTTTTGATTCGATTCGATTTGATTATTTTCAATTCGATTTGATTATTTTCAATTATATTCGATTTGATTCGATTATTTTCGATTCGATTCGAGTACTTTGATTCGATTCGAGTATTTTCATTTCGATTCGAGTATTTTCATTTCGATTCGAGTATTTTCGATTAGATTCAAGTATTTTCGATTTGGTTCAATTTGATTCAAGTATTTTCGATTTATTCAATTATTTTCAATTCGACTCGATTATTTTCGATTCGATTCAAGTACTTTCGCTTCGATTCGAGTATTTTTTTTCGATTCGAGTATTTTCAATTTGTTTCGATTCGATTCGAGTATTTTCGATTTTATTCGACTATTTTCGATTAGATTTGAGTATGTTCGATTTGTTTCGACTCGATTCGATTGGATTCGAGTATTTTCGATTCGATTAGAATATTTTGGAATATATTCAAGTATTTTTGATTCCACTCGAGCATTTTTCTAGTATTTTCGATTGGATTTGAGTATTTTCAATTCGAATCAAGTTTTTTTGATTCGTTTCGAGTATTTTTTATTCGATTCAAGTATTTTCAATTAGATTCTATTGAATTCGGGTATTTTCGATTCGATTCCAGTATTTTTGATTCGATTTGAGTATTTTGGAATATATTCGAGTATTTTCGATTCGATTTGAAGTTTTTCGATTCGATTCGAGTATTTTCGATTCGATTCGAGTATTTTGGACTCGATTCGATTATTTTTTATTTGATTCGAGTATTTTGGACTGGATTCGAGTATTTTCAATTCGATTTGAGGATTTCTGATTCCATTCAAGGATTTTTGATTCGATTCGAGTATTTTCTATTGGATTTGTGTATATTCAATTCAAATCGAGTTTTTTTGATTCGATTCGAGTATTTTCGATTCGATTCAAGTATTTTCGATTCGATTCGAATATTTTCTATTCAATTCGAGAATTTTCGATTCGATTCTTGTATTTTCAATTTGATTTGATTCGATTCGAGTATTTTTGATTCGATTCCAGTATTTTAGATTCGATTCGAGTATTTTGGAATTTATGTGAGTATTTTCGATTCGATTTGAGGATTTTCGATTCCATTCGAGTATTTTCGATTCGATTTGATTATTTTCGATTCAAGTATTTTCGATTCGATTCAAGTATTTTTGACTCGATTTGAGTATTTTCCATTGGATTTGAGTTTTTTCCATTCGAATCGAGTTTTTTCGATTCGATTATTTTCTATTCGATTCAAGTATTTTCTATTCGAAATATTCGAATATTTTCTATTCGAAATACTCTATTCGAGTATTTTCAATTCGATTCGATTCGACTCGAGTATTTTCTAGTTGATACAGGTATTTTCGTTTCGATTCGAGTATTTTCGAAAGGATTCGAGTATTTTCCGTTCGATTTGAGGATTTTCATTTCAAATTGAGTATTTTCGATTCGATTTGAGTATTTTCATTTCTATTCAAGTTTTTTCGATTCGATTCGTGTATTTTCAATTTGATTCATGTATTTTCAATTCGATTCGCTTCGATTATTTTCTATTCCATTCGAGTATTTTCTATTCGAATCGATTGTTTTCGATTCCATTCAAATATTTTCTATTCGAATGGAGTACTTTCGATTCAATGAAAGTATTTTCGATAAGATTCAATTAATTTTGATTCGATTCCATTCGATTCGATTATTCTCAATTCGAGTGGATTAGATTTGAGTATTTTCGATTCAATTGGATTCGAGTATTTTCAAATTGATTCGATTCGACTATTTAAATTTGATTTGATTCAATTCGATTATTTTTCGATTCGATTCGAGTATTTTCAATTCAATTAGATTCGAATCGAGTATTTTCGATTCGATTCTGTATTTTCAATTCAATTCGATTCAAGTATTTTTTATTCGAATCGAGTATTTTCCATTCGATTTGAGCATTTTGGAATATATTCGCGTATTTTTGATTTGATTTTAGGATTTTTGATTCCACTCGAGTATTTTCGATTCAATTCGAGTATTTTCTATTCGATTTGAGGATTTTCTATTCCATTCGCGTATTTTTGATTCAATTTGAGTATTTTCTATTGGATTTCAGTATATTCGATTCGAATTGAGTTTTTTCGATTAGATTCGAGTATTTTCTATTTGATTCGAGTATTTTGGATTCAATTCGATTCTATTTGAGTATTTTCGAACAATTTGAGTATTTTCGATTCGATTCGTTTCAATTCGAGTATTTTCGATTCAATTAGAGTATTGTCGATTTGATTCGATTATTCTCGATTAGATGAGAGTTTTTTCAATTCAATTCGAGTGTTTTCATTTCAATTCGAGTATTTTCAATTCTATTCGAGTATTTTCAATTCAATTAGATTCTATTTGAGTATTTTCGATTGATTCGAGTATTTTCTATTCGATTCGAGTATTTTCAATTCGTTTCGAGTGTTCTCAATTTGATTCAATTCGATTCGTGTATTTTCTAGTCGATTCGAGTATTTTCGATTCGATTCAATTTTATTTGAGTATTACCCACCAGTTTGAATATTTTAGATTCGATTCGTTTCGATTCAACCATTTTCGATTCAAGTATTTTTGATTCGATTCTAGTATTTTCAATTCAATTCGATTCGATTCGAGTATTTTCGATTTGATTCGAGTGTTTTGGAACGGTTTCGAGTATTTTCGATTCGATTTGAAGATTTTCGACTCCATTAGAGTATTGTCGATTCTATTCGAGTATTTTCTATTGGATTTGAGTTTTTTCGATTCGATCGAGTTTTTTCGATTCGATTCCTGTATTTTCGATTCAATTCGAGTGTTCTCAATTCGATCGATTCAATTCGTGTATTTTCTATTCGATTCGAGTATTTTCAAATTGATTTGATTCTATTTGAGTATTTTCAATCGTATTGAGTATTTTTAAATAGTTCCGATCATTTTCAATTCGATTCGATTTGATTTGAGTATTTTCGATTCAATTTGATTCGAATATTTTCAATTGGATTCGATTCGACTATTTTCAATTTGATTTGATTTGATTCGATTATTTTCAATTCGATTCGATGATTTTCAATTCGTTTTGAGTATTTTCGATTTGATTCGAGTATTTTCGATTCGATTCGAGTATTTTGGCATGGATTCGAGTATTTTCGATTCTATTCGAGATCTTCGATGCCATTTGAGTTTTTCGATTCAATTCGAATATTTTCGATTGGATTTGAGGATTTTCATTCGATTTGAGGATTTTCGATTCCATTCGAGTTTTTTCTATTCGAATCGATTCTTTTCAATTACATTCAAATATTTTCAATTCGAATGGAGTACTTTCGATTCGATGAATGTATTTTCGTTAAGATTTGATAAATTTTGATGGATTCCATTCGATTAGATTATTTTCAATTCCATTCGAGTATTTTCCTTTGGATTCGAGTATTTTTTTGATTCATTTGACTATTTTCGGTTCTATTCAAGTATTTTCAATTTTTGCAATCGATTCCATTTGAGTCGAGTATTTTCAATTCAATTAGAGTATTGTCGATTTGATTAGATTATTCTTGATTAGATTCGAGTTTTTTTGATTCGATTCGAGTTTCTCAATACGATTCCATTCGATTCGAGTATTTTCTAGTCGATTCCTGTATTTTCGATTCGATTCAATTTGATTCGACCATTTTCGATTCGATTCAAGTATTTTCGATTCGATTCGAGGATTTTCAATTCAATTCGATTAGATTCGAGTATTTTCGATTCGATTTGAGTATTTTGGAATGGGTTCGAGTATTTTCGATTCAATTTGAGGATTTTCGATTCCATTCGAGTATTTTCGATTTGATTCAAGTATTTTCGATTCTAGTATTTTCTATTGGATTTGAGTATTTTCAATTTGAATCAGTTTTTTTTATTCGATTCGTGTATTTTCGATTCAATTCGTGTGTTCTCAATTCTATTCTATTTGATACGGTTATTTTCTATTCAATTCGAGTATTTTGGATTTGATTCGGTTCTATTTGAGTATTTTCGATCATATCGTGTATTTTCGAATAGTTTCGATTATTTTCAATTCGATTCGATTCGATTTGAGTATTTTCGATTCAATTCTATTCGAGTATTTTCAATTCGATTCGATTCAACTAATTTCAATTTGATTTGAATTGATTCAATTATTTTCGACAGTTCGATTATTTTCATTTCGTTTCGAGTATTTTTGATTAGATTTAAGTATTATCTATTTGATTTGATTCGACTATTTTCAAATCGATTCGAGTATTTTCGATTTGATTCAAGTATATTCAATTCAATTCAAATCAATTCGAGTATTTTCGATTCGATTCGAGTATTTTCAATCCCATTCGAGTAATTTCGATTCGATTCGAGTATTTTCGCTTGGATTTGAGTATTTTCCATTAGAATCAATTTTTTTCGATTCTATTCGAGTTTTTTTTATTCGATTCTAGTATTTTCAATGCTATTCTATTGAAATAGAGTATTTTCTATTCGATTCGAGTATTTTTGATTTGATTTGAGTATTTTCTATTGGATTTGAGTATTTTTGATTCAAATGAATTTTTTTGATTCGATTCGAGTATTTTCGATTCGATTCACGTATTTTCAATTCGATTCTATTGAATTCGAATATTTTCTATTCGATTCGAGTATTTTCGATTCAATTCGAGTATTTTCAATTTGATTCGAGTATTTTCGATTCATTTCGAGTATTTTCATTCGATACGATTCGATTATTTTCTATTCCATTCGAGTCTTTTCGATTCGATTCGAATATTTTGGAATGGATTCGAGTATTTTCAATTCAATTCGAGGATTTTCAATGCCATTCGAGTATTTTTGATTCGATTCGAGTATTCTCGATTCGATACGAGGGTATTCATTTCCATTCTATTCGATTCGAGTATTTTCAATGCCATTTGAGTATTTTCCATTTGAATCGATTATTTTCGATTGGATTTCAGTATTTTCGATTCGAATCAATTTTTTTCGATTCGAGTAGTTTCGATTCGTTTCAAGTATTTTCGATTCGATTCTAGTATTTTCGATTGGATTTGAGTATTTTCGGTTAGAATCAATTTTTTCGATTCAATTCGCATATTTTCGTTTCAAGTATTTTCAATTCGATTCTATTGAAATCGGGTATTCTCTATTTGATTCGAGTATTTTCATTTCGATTGGAGTATTTTCGATTGGATTTGAGTATTTTTGATTCGAATCAATTTTTTTATTCGATTCGAGTATTTTCTTTTTTTTAATATTTTTTTTTAATTTTTTTTATTTTTTATTTATGATAGTCATACAGAGAGAAAGAGAGAGAGGCAGAGACACAGGCAGAGGGAGAAGCAGGCTCCATGCGCCAGGAGCCTGACGTGGGATTCGATCCCGGGTCTCCAGGATCGCGCCCTGGGCCAAAGACAGGCGCCAAACCGCTGCGCCACCCAGGGATCCCTGATTCGAGTATTTTCAATTCGATTCAAGTATTTTCAATTCGATTCTATTGAATTCGAGCATTTTCTATTCGATTTGAGTATTTTCGATTCAATTTGAGCATTTTCAATTCGATTCGATTTGATTTGAGTATTTACGAGTCGATTCGAGGATTTTCGATTCGATTCGTGAATTTTAAATTCGATTCGATTCGATTCGATTATTTTCTATTCCATTCGAGGAGTTTCGATTCATTTCGAGTGTTTTGGAATGGATTCGAGTATTTTCGATTCGATTTGAGGATTTTCTATTCCATTCAATTATTTTCGATTCGAATCGATTCTTTTCGATTCCATTCGAATGGAGTTCCTTCGATTTGATGAATGTATTTTCGATAAGATTCGATTAATTTTGATAGATTCCTTTTGATTTGATTATTTTCAATTCGATTCGAGTATTTTTGTTTGGATTCGTATATTTTCGATTCATTTGACTATTTTTGATTCGATTCGATTATTTTCTATCTTTTCGATCGATTCGATTCGATTCGAGTATTTCGATTCGATTTGAGTATTGTCGATTTGATTCAATTATTCTCGATTCGATTCGATTTTTTTCGATTTGATTCAAGTGTTTTAAATTCGATTCGAGTATTTTCAATTCAATTCGAGTATTTTCAATTTGATTCTATTTGATTATTTTCGATCGACTCGAGTATTTTCTATTTGATTTGAGTAATTTCGATTCAATTCGGTATTTTCAATTCAATTGGATTCGATTCGAGTATTTTCGATTTGAGTCGAGTATTTTCGATTCGATTCGAGCATTTTGGAATATATTCATGTATTTTCGATTCGATTTGAGGATTTTGGATTCCATTTAAGTATTTTTGATTCGATTCAAGTATTTTTGATTCGATTCGAGTATTTCCGATTCGATTTGAGTATTTTCCATTCGATTCGAGCATTTTGGAATATATTCGTGTATTTTTTATTCAATTTGAGGATGTTCGATTCCATTCGAGTATTTTCGATTCGATTCAAGTATTGGCGATTTGATTCGAGCATTTTCGATTTGATTCGAGTATTTTTGATTCAATTCGTGTATTTTCAATTCAATTTGAGTATTTTCGAATCGATTCGAGTATTTTCTATTCGATTTGAGTATTTTCAATTCGATTCGAGTGTTCTCAATTCGATTCGATTCGATTTGAGTATTTTGTATTCGATTCGAGTATTTTCGATTCAATTCGTTTTGATTCGACCATTTTCGATTCAAGTATTTTTCTATAATCTATATATATCAAATCGAATCGAAAATGGTCGAATTGAATGGAAAACACTCAAATCGAATCGAATAAAAATTAATCGAAATAAAAAGAATCGAAAATACTTAAATCAAATAGAATATACGCAAATGAATCGAAAATACTCGAATCGAATACAAAATGCTTGAATCAAATTGAAAATAATCGAATCAAATGTAATCGATCCAAAATAATCGAATCGAATAGAAAATATTCGATCTTATTGAAAATACTTTCGTCGAATCGAAAGTACACCAATCGAATCAAAAATACATGAATCAAATCGAAAATACATAAATAAAAAATACACGAATCTAATTGAAAATACTCAAAAGAAATAGAAAATAATCGAGTCGAATGGAATAGAATTGAAAATGATCGAATCAAATCGAAAATACTTTCATCGAATCGAAACTACTCCAATGGAACCGAAAATAATCGAATCCAATCGAAAATAATTGAATCGAATCCAAAATACTCGAATCCAACTGAAAATAAATCAAGTTGAAAATACTTGAATCGATTTGAACCGAAATGAAAATATTCGAATCAAATCGATGATATTCGAATCAAAACGAAAATACTCGAATCAAATCGAATCGAATTCAACATACTCAAATCGAATGGATAAAACTCGAATTGAATCGAAAATACTCGAATCGAATCGAATTGATTTGAAAATATTCGAATCGAATAGAAAATACTTAAATCGAATAGAAAATAATCTAATCGATTCAAATCAAATGAATATAATGGAATTGAATGAAATAAAAAATACTGTAATCAATCAAATTGAATCAAAATGAAAACAATCGAAAACTTGAATCGAATCGAAAATACTCGAATCGATTCGATATGAAAATACTCGAATCGATTTGAACTGCATCGAAAACACTCAAATCCAATCAAAAATACTCGAATCCAATCGAAAAAATCTCAAATCAAAACAAATCGAATTAAAAATACTCAAATCGAAACGAAAATGCTCGAATCGAAATGATAATACGCAAATCAGATCAAAAATGCATGAATCGAATCGCAAATACTCGAATCGAATAGAAAATATTCAAATCATATTGGAAATATTCGTATCAAATCGAAAAATGAATCGAACCGGAAATACTCAAATCAAATCGAAAATACTCGAATAGAATTGAAAAAAATCGAATCGAATGGATTTGAATCGAAAATAATCTAATCGAATCGAAAAAAATTGAATCGAATGAAAATACTCAAATCGAATTGAAAAAACATAAATCATATCGGAAATACTCAAATCGAATTGATAAAACAAAAATCATATGATTCGACAATACTCGAATTGAATCAAATTGAATTGAAAACACTCCAATCAAAAATACTCGAATCGAATCAAAAATACTCGAATCACATCGAATTGAATTCAAAATACTCGAATCGAATCAAATCAAATTGAAAATAATCGAATCGATTCAAATGAAAAATACTCGAATGGAATCAAATTGAAACTAATCAAAACGAATCGAAAATGGTCAAATCCAAAAGAAAATACATGAATTGAATTGAAAAAAATCGAATTGAATGGAATCGAATCAAAATTAATCGAATCTTATCGAAAATACATTCATCGAATCGAAAGTACTCCATTTGAATCGAAAATATTCGAATGGAATCGAAAATAATTGATTCGAATAGAAAATATACGAATCGAATAGAAAATAATTGAATCGAATCTAATCGAATTGAAAATACACGAATAGTATCGAAAATACTCGAATCAAATCGAAAATACTCGAATCGAATCAAAAAAACTCGATTCGAATCGAAAATACTCAAATCCAATCGAAAATACTCTAATCGAATCAAAAATACTCGAATGGAATCGAAAATCCTCAAATCAAATGGAACATCCTCGAATCCATTCCAAAATACTCGAATCGAATCGAAAATACTCGTATCGATCAAAAATACTTGAATTGAATCGAATCTAATTGAAGATACTTGAAACGAATCGAAAATACTCGAATTGAATTGAAAATAGACTAATCAGGGATCCCTGGGTGGCGCAGCAGTTTGGCGCCTGCCTTTGGCCCAGGGCACGAGCCTGGAGACCCGGGATCGAATCCCACATCGGGCTCCCGGTGCATGGAGCCTGCTTCTCCCTCTGCCTGTGTCTCTGTCTCTGTCTCTGTCTCTCTCTGTATGACTATCATAAATAAATAAAATTTAAAAAAATTAAGAAAATAGACTAATCGAATCAAATCGAATTGAAAATACTCGAATTGAATTGAAAATACTCGAATCGAATCCAAAATACTCGAAACGAATCGAAAATATTCGAATCAAATGGAATATAATCGAATCGAATGAAATCAAATTGAAAATAGTTGAATCAAATCGAATGGAAAATACTCGAATCTAATTGAATCTAAAATACTCAAATCAAAACAAATCGAATTAAAAATAATCGAAACTATTCGAAAATACTCGAATCCATCGAAAATACTCAAAAGGAATCAAATAGAATCGAAAATACTCGAATCGAAAACACTCAAATCGAATAGAAAATACTCGAATGGAAATGAAAATCTTCAAATCGAATCGAAAATACTCGAATACATTCCCATTTACTCGAATCGATTTGAAAATACTCGAATCGGATTGAATCGAATTAAAAATACTCGAAACGAATCGAAAATTACGAATTGAATAGAAAATACTCGAATCGAATTGAATCGAATTGAAAATACACGAGTCGAATCGAAAATACTCGAATCGAATCGAAAAACTCGATTCGAATCTAAAATATTCAAATCCAATTGAAAATACTAACATTGAATCGAAAATTCTCGAATGGAAACGTAAATCCTCAAATCGAATCGAAAATAATCAAATCCATTCCAAAATACTCGAATCGAATCGAAAATACTGGAATCAACTCGAAAATACTCGAATCGAATTGAATCGAATTGAAAATACTCGAATTGAATCGAAAATACTTGAATTGAATCGAAAATACTCGAATCTAATCGAATCGATTTGAAAATACACGATTCGAATTGAAAATACTCGATTCGAATAGAATTGAATAGAAAATACACAAATTGAATAGAAAATACTCGAATCGAATTGAAAATATTTGAATCGAATCGAAAATTCTCGAATAGAATCGAACCGAATGAAAGTACTCAAATACAATCGAAAATACTCGAATCGAATCGAAAATACTCAAATCAAATCGAAAATACTCGAAACGAATTGAAAATAATCGAATTGAAAATAATCGAATCAAATCAAATCAAATTGAAAGTAGTCGAATCGAAACGAATTGAAAAAACGCAAATCGAACTGAATCGAAAATACTCAAATCGAATTGAGTTGACTTGAAAATAATTGAAACTATTCGAAAATACTCGATACGATCAAAAATACTCAAATATAATCGAATCGAATTGAAAATCCTCGAATCGAATAGAAAATACTCGAATCGAATCGAATAGATTTGAGAACACTTGAATTGAAACGAAAATACACGAATCGAATAGAAAAAACTCAGTTCGAATCGAAAACACTCAAATCCAATAGAAAATCCTCATATCTAATCAAAAATAATTGAACCCATTCCAAAATACTCGAATCGAATGGAAAATACTAGAATCGATCGAAAATAGTCAAATGAATCGAAAATACTCGAATCCAAACGAAAATACTCGAATCGAATTGAAAATAATTGAATAGATCGGAATTGAATCAAAATTAATCGAATCTTATTGAAAATACATTCATGAAATCGGAAGTATTCCATTCGAACTGAAAATATTCGAATGGAATCAATAAGAATCGATTCGAATCGAAAATACACTAATGGAATTGAAAATTCTCAAATCGAATCGAAAATACTCGAATCCATTCGAAAATACTCGAATCGAATCAAAAATACTCGAATGGAATAGAAAAAACTCGAATTGAATTGATTTGAATTGAAAATACACGAATCAAATTGAAAATACTTGAACCGAAAATACTCCAATCAAAATGAAAAATTTGATTCCCATCAAAAATACTCGAATCGTATAGAAAATACTCGAATCGAATAGAAAATACTCAAATGGAATTCAAAAACCTTGAATCGAATCGAAAATACTCGAATCCATTCCAAAATACACGAATCGAATCGAAAATACACGAATCGACTCGAATTGAATTGAAAAAAGTCAAGTCAAATCGAAAATACTCGAATCGAATCGAAAATAGTCGAATCGAATCAAATCGAATTGAAAATACTCGAATCGAATTTAAAATACTCGAATCAAATCCAAAATACTCGAAACGAATCGAAAATATTCGAATCAAATAGAAAATAATCAAATCGAATCAAATCAAATTGAAAATAGTCGAATCGAATCGAATAGAAAATACTCGAATCGAATTGAATCGAAAATACTCAAATCATACCGAATCGAATTAAAAAAAATCGAAACTATTCGAAAATACTCGAATCGATCAAAAATACTCAAATAGAGTAGAATCGAATCGAAAACACTCGAATCGAATGGAAAATACTCGAATGGAAATGAAAATCCTCAAATCGAATCGAAAATACTCGAATACATTCCAAAATACTCGAATCGAATTGAAAATACTCGAATCAACTCGAAAATACTCGAATCAGATTGAATCAAATTGAAAATACTCGAAACGAATTGAAAATTTCGAATTGAATAGAAAATACTCAATCGAATAGAATAGAATTGAAAATACACGAATCGAATCAAATATACTCGATTCAAATAGAAAAACTCAATTCGAATTGAAAATACTCAAATCCAACTGAAAATACTAAAATTGAATCGAAAATTCTCGAATGTAAACATAAATCCTCAAATCGAATCGAAAATAATCGAATCCATTCCAGAATACTCAAATCGAAATGAAAATACTGGAATCGACACGAAAATACTCGAATCGAAACAAATCAAATTGAAAATAATCGAATTGAATCGAAAATACTCGAATTGAATTCAAAATACTCGAATCGAATTGAATCGATTTGAAAATTCACGATTCGAATCGAAAATTCTCGAATCAAATCGAATTGAATAGAAAATACTCGAATCCAATCGAAAATACTCGAATAGAATCGAAAATACTCGAAAGGAATTGAAAATAGTTGAATCGAATCGAAAATAATCGAATCAAATAAAATCAAATTGAAAATAGTCGAATCGAAACGAATTGAAAATACTCAAATCGAACTGAATCGAAAATACTCAAATCGAATCGAATTGAATTGAAAATAATTGAAACTATTTGAAAATACTCGATACGATCAAAAATACTCAAATAGAATCAAATCGAATTGAAAATACTCGAATCGAATAGAAAATACTCAAATCGAATCAAATAGAATTGAGAACACTCGAATTGAAACAAAAAAACACGAATCGAAACGAAAAAACTCGATTCGAATCAAAAATACTCAAATCCAATAGAAAATACTCGAATCGAAAATACTCGAATGGAATCGAAAAACCTCAAATCGAATCGAAAATACTCGAACCCATTCCAAAATACTCGAATCGAATCGAAAATACTTGAATCGATCGAAAATAGTCAAATGAGTCGAAAATACTCGAATCCAAACGAAAATACTTGAATCAAATTGAAAATAATCGAATCGATTGGAATCAAATCAAAATTAATCGAATCTTATCAAAAATACATTCATGGAATCGAAAGTACTGCATTCGAATCGAAAATATTCGAATGGAATCAGAAAGAATCAATTCGAATGGAAAATACTCGAATGGAATCGAAAATCCTCAAATCGAATCAAAAATACTCTAATCCATTCCAAAATAATCGAATCGAATCGAAAATCCTCAAATTGAATCGAAAATACTCGAATCCCTTCCAAAATACATGAATCGAATCAAAAATACATGAATCGACTGAATTGAATTGAAAAAACTCGAGTCGAATTGAAAATACTCGAATTGAATCGAAAATAATCGAATCGAATCAAATCAAATTGAAAATAGACGAATCGAATCGAATTGAAAATACTCGAATCGAATTGATTCGAAAATAGTCAAATCGAATCGAATCGAATTGAAAATAATCGAAACTATTCGAAAATACTCGAATCGATCAAAAATACTCAAATAGAATCGAATTGAAATGAAAATACTCGAATCGAATCGAAAATAATCGAATCGAATAGAAAATACTCGAATCGATCGAAAATACTCAAATAGAATCGAATTGAATTGAAAATACTCGATTCGAATTGAAAATACTCGAATCGAATTGAAAACACTCGAATCAAATCAAAACCCTCGAATCAAATCGAGAATAATCGAATTGAAAATACTCGAATCAAATTGAATCAAAAATACTCAAATGAAACCGAATCGAATTAAAAATAATTGAAACTATTTGAAAGTTCTCGAATCGCTCGAAAATACTCCAATACATTCGAATCGAATCGAAAATACTCGAATCGAATCGAAAACACTCGAATCGAATAGAAAATACTGGAATGGAATGAAAATCCTCAAATTGAATTGAAAATATTCGAATACATTCCAAAATACTCGAATCGAATCTAAAATACTCGATTTGACTTGAAAATATTCGAATTGGATTGAATCGAATTGAAAATACTCTAAATGATTTGAAAATTTGAATAGAAAACAAAATACTCGAATCGAATCAAATAGAATTGAAAATACACGAATCGAATCGAAAATACTAGAAATAGAATCAAAAAACTCGATTCGAATCGAAAGTACTCAAATCCAATTGAAAATACTAAAATTGAATAAAAAATTCTCGAATGGAAACGTAAATCCTCAAATCGAATCGAAAATAATCGAATCCATTCCAAAATACTCGAATCGAAATGAAAATACTGGAATCAACTCGAAAATCCTCGAATCGAATCAAATCGAATTGAAAATACTCGGATTGAACCGAAACTACTCGAATCGAATCGAATCGATTTGAAAATACACGATTCGAATCGAAAATACTCGAATCAAATCGAATTGAATAGAACATACTCGAATCAAATCGAAATACTTGAATCGAATTGAAAATATTCGAATCGAATTGAAAATTCTCGAATAGAATCGAACCAAATGAAAGTACTCGAATGCAATCGAAAATACTCGAATTGAATAGAAAATACTCTAATTCAATAGAATCGAATTGAAAATACTTGAATCGAATCAAAAATAGTCGAATCGAATCGAAAATACTCGAATCGAATCGAAAAAAATTGATTCGAATCAAAAATACTCAAATACAATTGAAAATACTTGAATCGAATCGAAAATACTCGAATGGCATCGAAAATACTCAAATCTAATCGAAAATATTCGAATCCATTCCAAAACACTCGAATGCAATTGAGAATACTCGAATCGAATCGAAAATACTCGAATCAAATCGAAAATACTTGAAAGGAATTGAAAATAATCGAATCGAATCGAAAACAATCGAATCAAATCAAATCAAATTGATAATAGTCGAATCGAAATGAACTGAAAATACTCAAATCGAACTGAATCGAAAATACTCAAATCAAATCGAATTGAATTGAAAATAATTTAAACTATTTGAAAATACTCGATATGATCAAAAGTACTCAAATAGAATCAAATCGAATCGAAAATACTCGAATCGAATAGAAAATATTCGAATAGAATCGAAAAGAATTGAGAACACTCAAATTGAAACAAAAATACACAAATCGAATCGAAAAAACTCGATTCAAATAGAAAATACTCAAATCCAATAGAAAATACTCGAACCCATTCCAAAATACTCGGATCGAATCGAAAATACTCGAATCGATCGAAAATAGTCAAATGAATCGAAAATACTCAAATCCAAATGAAAATACTCCAATGGAATTGAAAATAATCGAATCGAATGGAATCATATCAAAATTAATCGAATCTTATCGAAAATACATTCATTGAATAGAAAGTACTCCATTCGAATCGAAAATATTCGAATGGAATCAAAAAGAATCCATTCGAATCTAAAATACTCGAATGGAATTGAAAATCCTCAAATCGAATCGAAAATACTCGAATCCATTCCAAAATACTCGAATCGAATCAAAAATACTCGAATGGAATAGAAAATATTCGAATCAAATAGAATACAATTGAAAATACACGAATCAAATCGAAAATACTTGAATCTAATTGAAAAAACTCCAAATGAATTGAAAAAACTCGATTCGAATAGAAAATACTTGAATCGAATAGAAATTACTCGAATCGAATATAAAATACTCAAATGGAACCAAACTCCTCAAATCGAATGGAAAATACTCTAATCAATTCCAAAATAATCGAATAGAAACGAAAATCCTCAAATCGAATCGAAAATACTAAAATCGAAACAAATTGAATCGAAAATACTCGAATCGAATCAAATAGAATCGAGAACACTCGAATGGAATCGAAAATACACGAATCGAATTGAAAAAACTTAATTCGCATCGGAAATACTCAAATCCAATAGAAAATACTCTAATCGAATTGTAAATACTCGAATGGAATCGAAAATCCTCAAATCGAATTGAAAATACTCAACCCATTCCAAAATACTCGAATCGAAACGAAAATACTCGAATTGAATTGAAATAAAATACTCAAATTGAATCGAATTGAAATGAAAATAATCGAAACTATTCAAAAATACTTGAATCGATCGAAAATACTCAAATAGAATCGAATTGAAACGAAAATACTCGAATCGAATCGAAAATAATCGAATCGAATAGAAAATACTTGAATCGATCAAAAATACTCAAATAGAATCGAATTGAATTGAAAATACTCGATTCGAAATGAAAATACTCGAATCGAATCCAAAATACTCGAATTGAATAGAAAATACTCGAATGGAAATGAAAATCCTCAAATCAAATAAAAAATACTCGAATACATTCAAAATGCTCGAATCGAATCGAAAATACTCGAATCGACTCGAAAATACTCGAATCGATTTGAATCGAATTGAAAATACACGAATCGAATCGAAAGTACTCGAATCGAAACGAAAATACTCGAAACAAATTGAAAATAATCGAATCGAATCGAAAATAATCGAATCAAATCAAATCAAGTTGAAAATAGTCAAATCGAAATGAATTGAAAATACTCAAATCGAATTGAATAGAAATACTCAAATCGAATTGAATCGAACTGAAAATAATTGAAACTATTCGAAAATACTCGATACGATGGAAAATACTAAAATCGAAACGAATTGAATCGAAAATACTCGAATCGAGTAGAAATACTTGAATCGAATCGAATAAAATCGAGAACACTCGAATTGAATCGAAAATACACGAATCGAATCGAAAAAACTCGATTCGCATCCGAAATACTCAAATCCAATAGAAAATACTCGAATCGAATTGAAAATACTCGAATGGAATCGAAAATCCTCAAATCGAATTGAAAATACACAAACCCATTCCAAAATACTCGAATCGAAATGAAAATACTCGAATCGATCGAAAATAATCAAATCGAATTGAATCGAATCGAAAATTCTGGAATTGAATTGAAAATACTCGAATCGAATTAAAACCACTCGAATCAAATCGATAAAACTCAAATCGAATCGAGAATAATCGAATCGAATTGACAATACTCGAATTGAATCGAAAACACTCGAATAGAATCAAATCGATTGAAAAAATCTAAAATACGCGAATCGAATCGAAAGTAGTCAAATGATTCGAAAATACTCGAATCCAAACGAAAATACTCGAATGGAATTGAAAATAATCGAATCGAATGGAATCAAATCAAAATTAATCGAATCTTATCTAAAATACATTCATCGAATCAAAAGTACTCCATTCGAATCGAAAATATTCGAATGGAATCAAAAACAATCGATTCGACTAGAAAATACTCAAATGGAATCGAAAATCCTCAAATCGAATTGAAAATACTCGAATCCATTCCAAAATGCTCGAATCGAATCGAAAATACTCGAATGGAATAGAAAATACTCGAATCGAATAGAATCGAATTGAAAATACACGAATCGAATCGAAAATACACAGTTAGAATCGAAATTACTCGAATCGAATTGAAAAAAATCGATACGAATCAAAAATACTCGAATTGAATTGAAAATACTCAAGTCGAATAGAAAATGCTCGTATGGAATCGAAAATGCTCAAATGGCTTCGAAAACACTCTAATCCATTCCAAAATAATCGAATAGAATGGAATCGAATCAAAATTAATCGAATCTTATCGAAAATACATTCATCGAATCGAAAGTACTCCATTCGAATCGAAAATATTCGAATGGAATTGAAAAGAATCAATTTGAATCGAAAATACTCGAATGGAATAGAAAATCCTCAAATTGCATCGAAAATACTTGAATCCATTCCAAATACTCGAAATTTATCAAAAATACCCGAATGGAATAGAAAATACGCAAATCTAATCGAATCGAATTGAAAATACAAGAATTGAATCGAAAATACTCGAATCGAATATAAAATAATCGAATCGAATAGAAAATATTTGAATCGATCGAAAATACTCAAAGAGAATCGAATCCAATCAAAAATACTCGAATTGAATTGAAAATACTCGAATCGAATAGAAAACACTCGAATCGAATTGAAAAAACTCAAATCAAATCGAATAAATTGAAAAAATCGAAAATAGACGAATTGAATCGAAAATAGTCAAATGTATTGAAAATACTCGAATGCAAACGAAAATACTCGCATCGAATTGAAAATAATCAAATCGAATGGAATCAAATCATAATTAATTGAATCTTATCGAAAATACATTCATCAAATCGAAAGTACTCCATTCGAATCGAAAATACTCGAATGGAATTGAAAATCCTCAAATCGAATCGAAAATAATCGAATCCATTCCAAAATACTTGAATCGAATCGAAAATAGTCGAATGGAATAGAAAATACTCGAATCGAATCGAATCGAATTGAAAATAAACGAATCAAATAAAAAATACTCGAATTGAATCTAATTGAATTGAAAATACTCGAATCGAATTGAAAATACTCGAATTGAATCGAAAATACTCGAGTCATATAGAAAATACTCGAATCGAATCGAAAATACTCGAATTGAATAGAAAAATATTGATTTGAATCGAAAATACTGAATTCCAATCGAAAATCCTCGAATCGAATAGAAAATACTCAAATCCATTCCAAAATACTCGAATCGAATCAAAAATACTCGAAACGAATTGAAAATACTCGAATCGAATAGAATTGAATTGAATATAGTCGAATCGAATCGAAAATACTCGAATCGAATCGAAAATAGTCGAATCAAATCGAATCGAATAGAGAATACTCGAATCAAGTCGAAAATACTCGAAACGAATTGAAATTAATGAAATCAAATCAAATCAAATTGAAAATAGTCGATTAAAATCGAATTGAAAATACTTGAATCAAATTGAATTGAAAATACTCAAATCGAATCGAATCGAGTTGAAAATAATGGAAACTATTCGAAAATACTCAAAACGATGGAAAAACTCAAATAGAATCGAATCGAAAATACTCGAATCGAATTGAATAGAAAATACTCGAATTAATCGAAAACACTCAAATCGAATCGAAAATACTCGAATAGAATAGAAAATACTCGAAAGGATTGAAAAAACTCAAATAGAATCAAATCGAATCGAAAATTCTCGAATCGAATTGAAAAAAATTGATTCGAATCGAAAATACTCAAATCCAATCGAAAATACTCGAATCCAATCGAAAATACTCTAATGGCTTCGAAAATCATCGAATTGAATAGAAAATAGTCGAATCCATTCCAAAATCCTCGAATTGAATCGAAAATACTCGAATTCGTGTAGTTTACACGAATCGAATAGAATTGAATTGAAAATACTCGAATCAAATCGAAAATACTCGAAACAAATTGAAAATAATCAAATTGAATAGAAAATAATCGAATCAAATCAAATCCAATTGAAAATAGTCAAATCGAATTGAATTGAAAATACTCAAATCGAATTGAATCGAATTGAAAATTATCGAAACTATTCGAAAATACTCAATACGATCGAAAATACTCGAATTGAATTGAATAGAATTGAGAACACTCGATATGAATCGAAAATACACGAATCGAATCAAAAAAACTCGATTCGAATCGAAAATATTCAAATCCAATAGAAAATACTGGAATCGAATCGAAAATACTCGAATCGAATTGAATTGAATTGAAAAAACTCGAATCAAATGGAAAATACTCGAATCGAATCTAAAATGTTCAAATCAAAACGAATCAAATTGAAAATACTCGAATTGGTCGAAAATACTCAAATAGAATCGAATCAAATCGAAAATACTTGAATCAAATAGAAAATACTCGAATCGAACCAAATCAAATTGAGAACACTCGAATCGAATCGAAAATACTCGAATAGAAAAGAAAATACTCGAATCGATCGAAAATACTCAAATAGAATCGAATCGAATCGAAAATAATCCAATTGAATTGAAAATACTCGAATCAAATTGAAAACAATCGAATTGAATCGAAAAAACTCGAATCGAATCAAATCGACAATAATCGAATCGAATCGAAAATACTCAAATGGAATATAATATACGCGAATCCAATCGAATCGAATTGACAAAACTCAATTCAAATCGAAAATACTCAAATCGAATCGAAAATCCTCAAATCGAATCGAAAATACTCTAATCCATTCCAGAATACTCGAATTAATTAGAAAATCCTCAAATCGAATTGAATATACTCAAATCCTTTCCAAAATACTCGAATCGAATCGAAAATACTCAAATCGAATCGAAAATACTCGAATCAACTCTAATTGAATTGAGAATACTCGAATCGAATCGAATTGATTGAAAAAATCGAAAATAATCCAATCGAATCGAAAATAGTCAAATGAATGGAAAATACTCGAATCCAAACGAAAATACTTGAATCAAATTGAAAATAATTGAATCGAATGGAATCAAAACAAAAATAATCGAATCTTATTGAAAATAAATTCATTGAATCGAAAGTACTCCATTCGATTCAAAAATATTCCAATGGAATCGGAAAGAATCGATTCGAATCGAATCGTATTGAAAATATTCGAATCAAATTAAAAATATTTGAATCGAATCAAAAATACTCAAAACGATTTGAAAATAATCAAATCGAATCGAAAATAATCGGATCAAATCAAATTGAAAATAATCGAATCGAGTCGAATTGAAAATACTCGAATCGAATTGAATCAAAAATACTCAAATCGAATCAAATCGAATTGAAAATAATCAAAACTATTCGAAAATACTCGAATCGATCGAAAGTACTCAAATAGAATTGAATCAAATCAAAATACTCGAATCAAATACAAAATACTCGAATCGAATCGAAAATACTCGAATCGAATCGAAAATACTCGAATCGAATTGAAAATACTTGAATCGAATTGAATCGAAAATACTCGAATCGAATCACCAATATTCGAATCGAATCGAGAATAATCGAATCGAATTGACAATACTCGAATCGGATCGAAAATGCTCGAATCGAATCGAATCGATTGAAAAAAATAAAATACTCGAATCAAATTGAAAATAGTCAAATGAATTGAAAATACTCGAATCCAAACTAAAATACTAGAATCGAATTGAAAATAATCGAATCGAATGGAATCGAATCAAAATTAATCGAATATTATCGAAAATACATTCATCGAATCGAAAGTATTCCATTCGAATTGAAATAGAATCGAAAAGAATCAATTCGAACTGAAAATAATCGAATCACATCGAAAATAATCGAATCAAGTAGAAAAAAATCGAATCGAATCCAAGTATTCGAAACGAATGGAAAATAATTGTTTCGAATCGAAAATGCTCGAATTGAGTCGAATTTCTCGAAATGAATCGAAAATACTAGAATCGACTCTAAAATAATCAAATCGAATCAAAAATAATCGAATCAAATAAAAAATACTCGAATTGAATCGAAAATACAAGAATCGAAAATAATCAAATCCAATCAAAAATATTCGAATCGATTCGAAAATAGTTGAATCAAATTGAAAATAATCGAATCAAATCGAATCAAGTCGAAAATAATCGAATTGAATTGAAAATTCTGGAATCGAATAGAAAATAATCGAATCAATTTAAAATGCTCGAATCAAATAGAAAATAGTCGAATTGAATCGAAAATAATCTAATCGAATCAAATTGAACCGAAAACACTCCCTTGACTCAAAAGTACTCAAATTGA
This sequence comes from Vulpes vulpes, assembly GCF_048418805.1. Taxonomy (NCBI): domain Eukaryota; kingdom Metazoa; phylum Chordata; class Mammalia; order Carnivora; family Canidae; genus Vulpes; species Vulpes vulpes. The sequence continues at coordinate 77,374,529 of NC_132794.1, read as the reverse complement.
ATAGAAAATGCATGAATTGAATAGAAAATACTCGAAGTGAATTGAGAAAAAAAATAATTGAATCAAATCGAAAATACTCAAAACAATCGAAAATAATAGAGTCGAATGGAATCGAATGGAAAAGACTTGAATCGAAACGAAAATACTCGAATCTAATCCAATATGATAGAATTGAAACGGAAATAATCGATTTGAATGAAAAATACTCTAATCAAATTGAAAATAATCGATTTGACTCAAAAATACTCAAATGGAATAGAAAATACTCGAAACAAATGGAAAATAATCTAATCGACTCGAAGATACCCAAATCGATTAGAAAATAACTGAATCGATTCGAAAATACTCGAATCGAATCCAAAATACTCGAATCGAATTGAAAATAATCGAATTGAATGGAATCAAATTGAAAATTCACGAATTAAAGTGAAAATACTCAAATCTAATCGAAAATGATCGAATCGAAAATAATCGAATTGAATCAAAAATACTCTAATCAAATTGAAAATACATTAATCGACTCGAAAATACTCAAATTGAATGGAAAATAATCGAATAGACTCGAAAATACTCGAATCGAATGGAAAATAATCGAATCGAATCCAAAATATTCGAATCGAATTGAAAATAATCGAATCGAATCCAAAATATTCGAATCGAATTGAAAATAATCGAATCGAAAGGAATCGAATCGAAAATTCACGAATCAAAACGAAAATACTCAAATCTAATAGAAAATGATCGAATCGAATAAAAAATAATCGAATTGAATAAAAAATACTCTTATCAAATTGAAAATACACAAATCAACTCGAAAATACTCAAATCGAATCGAAAATACTCGAATTGACTCGAAAATACTCAAATCGATTCGAAAGTACTCAAATCGAATCAAAAATGCTCGAATCGAATAAAAAATTATCGTATTGAATGGAATAGAATAGAAAGTCCTCGAATCGAATTGTCAATACTCGAATCAAATAAAAAATAATCGAATCAAATCGAAAATACTCGAATCGAATGGAAAATAATCGAATCAAATTGAAAATGCTCAAATCAAATAGAAAATAGTCAAATCGAATTGAAAAACCTCGAAACTAATTCAAAATGATCGATTCTTATCGAAATTTTTCGAGTCGAGTCAGAAATAATCGAATCGATTCGAAAATAATCGAATCGAATGGAATCGAATAGAAAATACTCGAATCGACTCGAGAATACTCGAATTAAATCGAAAATAATCGAATCGAATGGCATTGAATCAAAAACGATCGAATCGAATCGATAAAATTCGAATCGAATGGAAAATAATTGATTCCATTCGAAAATGCTCAAATTGAATAGAAAATAGTAGAATCGAAATGAAAATACTCAAATTGACTTGAAAATACTTGAATCGAATGGAAAATAATCAAATCGACTCGAAGATACTCAAATCAATTAGAAAATAATCGAATCTATTCGAAAACACTCGAATTGAATTGAAAATACTCGAAACGAATGGAAAATAATTGAATCGAATCCAAAATACTCGAATCGAATCGAAAATAATCGAATCGAATCAAATCGAACTGAAAATACTCGGATCGACTCGAACGTACTCAAATCGAATCAAAATGCTCGAATCGAATCAAAAATTATCGAATTGAATGGAATAGAATAGAAAAACCTCTAATCGAATCGAAAATACTCGAAAAAAATTGACAATATTCGAATCAAATAAAAAATAATTGAATCAAATCGAGAATACATGAATCAAATAGAAAATCCTCCAATCGAATTGACAATACTCGAATCGAGTCAAATTGAAAATACTCAAATCGAATGGAAAATAATCGAATCAAATTGAAAATGCTCAAATCAAATATAAAATAGTCGAATCGAACCAAAAAACCTCGAAACTAATTCAAAATGATCGATTCGTATCGAAAATTTTCGAATCGAGTCAGAAATAATCAAATCGAATAGCAATAATCGAATTGAGTGTAATCGAATAGAAAATACTCGAATCAACTCGAGAATACTCGAATAAAATTGAATATAATCGAATCAAATGGCATCAAATCAAAAATGATCAAATCGAATTGAAAATACTTGAATCGAATAAAAAATAATCAAATCGATTCGAAAATGCACAAATCGAATAGAAAACAGTCTAATCGAATCAAAAATACTCAAATCGACTCGAAAATACTCGAATCAACTAGAAAATACTCGAATAGAATCGAATCGAATCAAAAATATTCTAATCGACTTGAACGTAATAGATTCAAAACGAAAATAATAGAAAAATCGAATCAAGTTGAAAATACTCGAATCAAATTAAAAATACTCGAATCAAATGGAAAATAATCTAATCGAATCAAAAATGCTCGGATGAAATAGAAAATAGTCAAACCGAATCGAAAATACTCGAATCTAAACGAAAATGATCGATTCGAATCGAAAATAATCAAATCGAGTCAAAAATACTCAAATCGAATAAAAAATTATCGAATCGACTCGAAAATACTCAAATCAAATCAAAAATACTCCCATTGACTCGAAAATACTCGAATTGAATCGAAAATACTCGAATCAAATAAAAAATGATCGAATCGAATGGAATAGAATAGAATATCCTCAAAACGAATCGAAAATACTCGAATCGAATCGAAAATAATCGAATAGAATGGAATCAAATCAAAAATACTCAAATAGAAACGAAATTACTCAAATCTAATCAAAAATACTCGAATCTAATCAAAAATAATCGAATCGAAAATAGTCTAAACGAATCAAAAATACTCGAATCGACTAGAAAATACTCGAATCGAATCGAAAATAATCGAATCAAATCAAATCGAACCGAAAATACTCAGATCGATTCGAAATTACTCAATTCGAATCGAAAATGCTCGAATAGAGTCGAAAATACAAAAATCGAATCGAAAATAATCTAATCGAATCAAAATATTCAAATCGATTTGAAAATAGTCGAATCAAATCGAAAATAATTGAATCAAATTGAATCAAGTCGAAAATAATCGAATCGAATCTAAAATATGCGAATCTACTTGTAAGTAATCGAATCAAATCAAATCGAGTTGAAAATAATCGAATCGAATTAAAAATACTCGAATCGAATGGAATATGATCGAATCGAATCGAAAATGCTCGAATCAAATAGAAAATAGTCGAATCAAAAAGAAAAAACTTGGGATCCCTGGGTGGCGCAGCGGTTTAGCGCCTGCCTTTGGCCCAGGGCGCGATCCTGGAGACCTGGGATCGAATCCCACGTCAGGCTCCCGGTGCATGGAGCCTGCTTCTCCCTCTACCTATGTCTCTGCCTCTCTCTCTCTCTGTGTGTGACTATCATAAATAAGTAAAAAATTATTAAAAAAAAAAAAGAAAAAAGAAAAAACTTGGGATCCCTGGGTGGCGCAGCGGTTTGGCGCCTGCCTTTGGCCCAGGGTGCGATCCTGGAGACCCAGGATCGAGTCCCACATTGGGCGCCCGGTGCATGGAGCCTGCTTCTCTCTCTGCCTATGTCTCTACCTCTCTCTCTCTCTCTCTGTGACTATCATAAATAAGTAAAAATTAAAAAAAAAACTTTAAAAAAAAAAAGAAAAAACTCGAATCTAATCGAAAACGATCGACTCGAATCGAAAATAATCGAATCGAGTCAAAAATACTCGAATCGAATCGAGAATAATAGAATTGACTCGAAAATACTCAAATGGAATCGAAAATACTCGAATTGACTCGAAAATACTCAAATCGATAGAAAATAATCGAATCAAATCGAACCGAAATAATTGAATCGAAAATACTCGAATCGAATCGAAAATACAAGAATCGAATCTAAAATAATCAAATCGAGTCAAAAATATTCGAATCGATTAGAAAGTAATCGAATCAAATCAAAATAATCGATTAAAATCGAATCGAGTCGAAAATATTCGAATCAAATTGAAAATACTCGAATCGAATGGAAAATAATCGAATGGAACCGAAAATGGTCGAATTGAATAGAAAATAGTCCAATCGAATCGAAAATACTTGAATCTACTCGAAAAAACTCGAATAAAATTGATATTAATCGAATTGAATAGATTCGAATTGAAAAAATCTAATCGAATAGAAAATTCTCGAATCAAATAGAAAATAGTCGAATCGAGTCCAAAATACTCGAATCTAAACGAAAATAATTGATTCGAATCTAAAATAATCGAATCAAGTCAAAAATACTCGAATCGAAACACAAATTATCTAATCGACTCGAAAATACTCAAATCAAATCACAAATACTCCCATCGACTCGAAAATACTTGAATCGATTCGAAAATACTCGAATCAAATAAAAAATAAACGAATCGAGTCAAAAAAATTAATCGAATCGAAAATACTTGAAACGAATCAGAAATCCTGGAATCAAATCATAAATGATCGAATGTAATCGAAAATTATCGAATTGAATCAAAAAATACTCGAAAAATCGAAAATAATCGAATCGACTCAAAAATTCTATAATTCAGTCGAATCGAAAATACTCAAATCGACTAGAATACACTCGAATCGAATTGAAAATAATCGAATCAAATGGAATCGAATCGAAAATACTCGAATCGACTCAAGAATACTCGAATCAAATAGAAAATAATCGAACTGAATTGCATCAAATTGACAATGATAGAATCGAATCTAAAATACTCAAATCGAATAAAAAATAATCGAATCGATTCGAAAATGCATGAATCGAATAGAAAATAGTCTAATCAGGGGATCCCTGGGTGGCGCAGCGGTTTGGTGCCTGCCTTTGGCCCAGGGCGCGATCCTGGAGACCCGGGATCAAATCCCACATTGGGCTCCCGGTGCATGGAGCCTGTTTCTCCTTCTGCCTGTGTCTCTGCCTCTCTCTCTGTGACTATCATAAATAAATAAATAAATAAAATTTTAAAAAATAGTCTAATCAAATCGAAAATATTCAAATAGACTCGAAAATACTCGAATCGACTAGAAAATACTCGATCAAATCGAAAATAATCGAATCATAAAGAAATTGTCGAATTGAAGGAATAGAATAGAAAATCCTCGAATCAAAAGAAAAATACTCGAAACTAATTGACAATAATCGAATCGACTCGAAAATACTCAAATTGAATCGAAAATCCTCAAATCCACTCGAATATATTCAAATTGAATCGAAAATAATCGAATCGAATGGAATCAAAATAATCCAATCGAATCGAAAATATTCAAAACGAATGGAAAATACTGATTCCATTCGAAAATGCTCAACACAAAGAGAAAATATTCGAATCGACTTGAAAATAAATCCAGGGATCCCTGGGTGGCGCAGCAGTTTGGCGCCTGCCTTTGGCTGAGGGTGCGATCCTGGAGACCCGGGATTGAATCCCACATCGGGCTCCTGGTGCATGGAGCCTGCTTCTCCCTCTGCCTGTGTCTCTGCCTCTCTCTCTCTCTCTCTGTGTGACTATCATAAATAAATTTAAAAAAAAGAAAATACTCAAATCCAATCGAAAATCCTCGCATGGACTCGAAAATACTCGAATCGAATTGAAAATATTCGAATCAAATTGAATCGAAATAATCCAATCGAATCGAAAATACTTGAATCGAATAAAAAATACAAGAATTGAATCCCAAATAATTGGATCGAATCAAAAATATTCGAATCGATTCAAAAATATTCGAATCGAATCGAAAATACTCGAATCCCTTCCAAAATACTCAAATCAAATTGAAAATACTCGAAACGAATCAAAAATACTCGAATCGAATCGAGAATCCTCAAATCGAATGGAAAATCTTCGAATCGAATCGAAAATAATCCAATAGAATTGATTTGATTGAAAATACTCGTATCGAATCGAAAATACTTGAATGGAATCGAAAATAATCAAATTGCATCTAAAATACGCGAATCCATTCCAAAATACTCGAATCGAATCGAACATACTCCAATCGAATCGAAAATCCTCGAATCGAATGGAAAATACTCAAATCGAATCGAAAATAATCGAATCGAATCTAATTGAATTGAAAATACTCAAATCGAATCGAAAATACTCGAATGGAATCAAAAATCCTCAAATCGATTCGAAAATACTCGAATCCATTCCAAAATACTCAAATCGAAACAAAAATAATCGAATCGAATCGAAAATAATCGAATGAAATAGAAAATCCTCAAATCGAATCAAAAGTACTCGAATATATTCCAAAATACTCGAATCGAATCGAAAATACTTGAATCGAAAATCCTCAAATCGAATCAAAATACTCAAATATGTATTCCAAAATACTTGAATTGAACCGAAAATACTCGACTCCAATTGAAAATACTCGAATCAAATCGAATTGTTTGAAAATACTCGAATCGAATGGAAAATACTCTAATCGAATTAAAATAGTTGAATCGAATCAAAAATTCTTGAATACAATCGAATCGAATTGAAAAACTGAAATAAATCGACAATACTCGAATCGAATAGAAAATACCCGAATTCAATAGAATCGAATTGAAGATACTTGAATCAAATCGACAATACCCGAAACGAATCGAACATACTCGAGTCGAATTGAAAAAACTTGACTCGAATCAAAAATACTCGAATGGAATCGAAAATACACAAATCAGTTCAAAAATACTCGAGTCGAATTGAAAATACTTGAATTGAAACGAAACTACTCGAATGGAATCGAAAATCCTCAAATCGAAACGAAAATACTCAAATGTATTCCAAAATACTCGAAACCCTTCCAAAATACCCGAATCGAATCGAAAATACTCGAATCGAATAAAAAATAGTCGAATCCCTTCAAAAATACTCGAATCGTATTGAAAATACTCGAAACGAATCGAAAATACTCGAATTGAATCGAGAATCCTCGAATCGAATGGAAAATATTCGAGTCGAATCGAAAATAATCTAATCGAATTGAATTGATTGAAAATACTCAAATCGAATCGAAAATACTCGAAAAGAATCCAAAATACTCGAATCGAATCGAAAAAGCTTGATTCAAATAGAAAATACTCGAATCGAATTGAATTGAAAATACTCGAATCGAATGAACAATACGCGAATTGAATCGAAAATAATCATGTCGAATGGACAATACTAGAATCGAATCAAAAATAATCGAATCGAATCAAAAATACTCAAATCCAATAGAAAATACTCGAATCGAATCGAAAATACTCGAATCGAATAGAAACTAATCGAAAATACTCCAATCGAATCGAAAATACTAGAATTGAATAGAAAGTACCCAAATTCAATAGAATCGAATTGGAAATACTTGAATCGAATTGAAAATACACGAAAAGAATAGAAAATACTCAAATCAAATCAAAAGAACTTGATTCGAATCGAAAAAACTCGAATTGAATAGAAAATCCTCAAATCAAATCGAAAATACTCGAATCCATTCCAAAATACTCTAATCGAATAGAAAATACTCGAATGGAATCGAAAATACTCGAAATGAATCAAAAATCCTCGAATGGAATCGAAAATCCTCAAATTGAATCAAAATACTCAAATCCATTCCAAAATACTCGAATCGAATCGAAAATACTTGAATCGAAATGAATTGAATTGAAAATACTCGAATCAAATCGAATATACTCAAATCGAATCAAAAATACTCGAATTGAATTGAATCGAATTGTGAACACTCGAATTGAATCGAAAATACACGAATCGAATCGAATATAGTCGAATCGAATTGAAAATTCTCGAATAGAATCAAAAAGAATTGAAAATAATTGAATTGAATCGAAAATACTCGAATCGAAATAGAAAATACCCGAATTAAATAGAATCGAAATGAAAAAACTTGAATCGAATCAAAAATACTCGAAACGAATCGAAAATACTCGAATCGAATCGAAAAAACTTGATTCGAATCGAAAATACTCAAATCCAAACAAAAATATTCGAATAGAATCGAAAATACTCGAATGGAATCGAAAATCATCAAATCGAATCGAAAATAGTTGAATCCATTCCAAAATACTCGAATTGAATAGAAAATACTAGAATTGAATCGAAAATACTCGAATCAAATCGAATTGTTTGAAAACACTCGAATTGAATCGAAAATACTCGAATCCAATCGAAGATAGTCGAATTAAATAAAAAATTCTTGAATAGAATCCAATCGAATACAAAATACTCGAATGAATCGAAAATACTCTAATCGAATAGAAAATACCCGATTTCAATAGAATTGAATCGAAAATATTCGAATCGAATGGAAAAACTTGATTCGAATCTAAAATACTCGAATCGAATTGAATCGAATTGAGAGCATTCGAATTGAATCGAAAATACACGAATCGAATAGAAAACACCCGAATTCAATAGAATCCAATTGAAAATCCTTGAATCGAATCGAAAATAATCTAAACAAATCGAAAATACTCGAATCGAATTGAAAAAACTTGATTCGAATAGAAAATATTCAAATACAAACGAAAATATTCGAATCGAATCGACAATAATCGAATGGAATCGAATATCCTTTAATCGAATCGAAAATACTCGAATCCATTCCAAAATACTCAAATCGAATCGAAAATACTCAAATCCAATTGAAAATATTTGAAATGAATCAAAATACACAAATGGAATCGAAAGTCCTCAAAACGAATCCTAAATACTCGAATCCATTCCAAAATACTCGAATCGAATTGAAAACACTCGAATCAAAACGAAAATACTAGATTCAAATCGATAATACTCAAATGCAATCGAAAATACTCGAATGGAATCGAAAATCCTCAAATCGAATTGAAAATATCTAATCTCTTCCAAAATATTCGAATCGAATAGAAAATACTCGAATCGAATCGAAAAAACTCGAAACGAATTGAAAATACTCGAATCGAATCGAATCGAATTGAAAATACTGGAATTGAATCGAACATAGTCGAATCAAATAGAATCGAAAATACTCAAATCGAATCGAATCAAATTGAAAATAATCGAAATGATTCGAAAATACTAGAATCAATCGAAAATATTCAAATAGAATCGAATCAAATCGAAAATACTAGAAACGAATAGAAAATACTCAAATCGAATCGAATCGAATTGAAAATACTCAAATCGAATAGAAAATAATCGAATCGAATCGATTCGAAACTCCTCAAATCGATTGAAAATACTCAAATTGAATCGAATCGAAAATACTCGAATCAAATCGAAAATACTCGAATTGAATCGAATCGAATTGAAAATAATCAAATAGAATAGAAAATATTCGAATCGAATAGAAAATACTTGAATCGATCGAAAACACTCAAGTAAAATAGAATCGAATCGAATCGAGAATACACGAATCTAATCGAAAATTCTCGAATCGATTCGAATTGAATTGAAAATACACGAATCGAATAGAAAATACGTGAATCGAATCAAATCGAATTGAAAATACTCAAATCGATTGAAAATACTCAAATAGAACCGAATCAAAAATACTTGAATCGATCGAAAATACTCAAATAGAATAGAATCGAATCGGAAATACTTGAATCAAAAAGAAAATGCTCGAATCAAATCGAATCGAATTGAAAATACTGGAATTGAATCGAAAAAAATCGAATCGAATCGAAAATAATCGTATCGAATAGGAAATACTAGATTTGAATCGAAAAATTGAAAATACTCGATCAAATCAAAAAAACTCGAATCCAATCGAAAATACTCGAATCGAATCGCAAATCCTGGAATCTATTCGAAACAACTCGAATCGAATCGAAAATAATCGAATCGAATCGAATCGAATTGAAAATACTCGAATTGAATCAAAAATACTAGATTCGAAGAGTAAATACTCGAATCAAATCGAATCGAATTGAAAATACTCGAATCAAATTGAAAATACTCAAATCAAATAAAAAATACTCGAATCGAATCGAATATACTTGAATCGAATCAAAAATCCTCGAGTCGAATCAGAAATACTCGAATCGAATCGAAAATACTCGAATCGAATTGAGTAGAATTGAGAATACACTAATCGAATCGAATAAACTCGAATCGAATCGAATCAAATTGAAAATAATTGAAACGATTTGAAAATACTCGAATCGAATAGAAAATACTCAATTCGAATCGAATCAATTAGAAAAGAAATGAAAATAATCTAAACGATTCGAAAATTCTCGAATCGATCGAAGATACTCAAATCGAATCGAATCGAATCGAAAATCCTCGAATCGAATAGAAAATCCTCGAATCGAATCGAATCAAATTGAAAATAATCGAATAGATTGAAAACACTCGAATCGAATCCAAAATACCCGAATTGAATCGAAAATACTCGAATCGAATCAAAAAAATCGAATCGAATCGAAAATAATCGAATCGAATAGAAAATACTCGATACGAATTGAATTGAAAATACTCTAATTGAATCGAAAATACTCGAATAGAGTAAAAAATACTCGAATCGAATCGAATCAAATTGAAAATACTCGAATCAAATTGAAAATACTCTAATCAAATCGAAAAAACTCAAATCCAATTGAAAATACTCGAATCAAATCGCAAATTCTAGAATTTTGAATCGAAACTACTTGATTCTAATCGAAAATACTCGAAGCGAATCGAATCAAATTGAAAATACTCGAAATCAATCGAAAATACTCGAATCGAATAGAAAATACGCAAATCAATTCAAAAAAACTCGAATCCAATTGAAAATACTCGTATCAATTCGCAAATCCTCAAATCGAATCGAAAATACTCGAATGGAATCGAAAATACTCGAATCGAATAGAATCGAATTGAAAATTCTCGAATTGAATCAAAAATAGTCGAATCGAATTGAATCGAAAATACCCGAATCAATCGAAAATATCAAATTGTATCGAATCGAATAGAAAATACTCAAATCAAATCGAAAATACTCGAATTGAATCGAATCAAATTGAAAATACTGGAATCGAATCGAAAATAATTGAATCGAATAGAAAAAAATTGAATTGAATCGAAAATAATCGAATCGAATAGAAAATACTCGATTCGTATCGAATCGAATTGAAAATACTCGATCAAATAAAAAAAACTCGAATCCAATCGAAAATATTCGAATCGAATCACAAATCCTCGAATGTATTCAAAAGTACTCGCATCGAATCGAAAATACTGGAATCCCATCGACAATACTTGAATGGAATCGAAAATCCTCAAATCGAATTGAAAATACTTGAATCAATTCAAAAATAGTCGACTAGAATCGAAAACACTCAAATCCAATAGGAAATACACAAATAGAATCGAAAATGCTCGTATGGAATCGAAAATCCTCAAATCAAAACGAAAATACTCGAATATATTCCAAAATACTCGAATATATTCCAAAATACTCTAAACGAATGGAAAAAAATTGATTCGAATAGAAAATACTTGAATCGAATAGAATCGAAAATACTCGAATCGAATAGAAAATACCCGAATTCATTAGAATCTTATTGAAAGTACTTGAATCAAGTCGAAAATACTCGAAACGAATCAAAAATACTCGAATCGAATCGAAAATACCCGAATGGAATAGAAAATACTCGAATAGAATCGAATTGAATTGAAAATACTCGAATCAAATTGAAAATACTCTAATCGAATCGAAAATACTCGAATCGAATCGAAAATACTCAAATGGAATTGAAAATCCTCAAATGGACTCAAAAATACACGAATCCCTTCCAAAATACTCGAATCGAATAGAAAATACTCGAATCGAATAGAATCAAAAATAATCGAATCGAATATAAAATACCCGAATTCAATAGAATCGAATTGAAAATACTTGAATCGAATCGAAAATACTCGAAACGAATCGAAAATACTCGAATCGAATTGAAAAAAACTTGATTCGCATCGAAAATACTCAAATCCAATCGAAAATATTCTAATCGAATCGAAAATAGTCGAGTGGAAATGAAAATCCTCAAATAGAATCGAAAATACTTGAATGAATTCCAAAATACTCGAATCGAATCGAAAATACTCGAATCAAATCGAAAATAGTTGAATCACTTCCAAAATAATCGAATAGAATAGAAAATACTCGAAACGAATCGAAAATACTCAAATCCCTTTCAAAATACCCAAATCAAATCGAAAATACTCGAATCGAATCGAAAATACTGGAATCGAATCGAAAATACTTGAATCAAATCGAATTGTTTCAAAATACTCGAATCACTTCCAAAATACTCGAATCGAATCAAAAATACTCGAATGGAATCGAAAATAAACAAATCCCTTCCAAATACTCGAATAGAATCGACAATACTCGAACTGAAGCGAAAATACTCGAATACCTTCCAAAATACTCGAATCAAGTCGAAAATACTCGAAACGAATCGAAAATACTCGAATCCCTTCCAAAATCCTCGAAACGAATGGAAAATACTCGAATTGAATAAAAAATACTCGAATGGAATCGAAAATCCTCAAATCGAATCGAAAATACTCAAATATATTCCAAAATACTCGAATCGCATCAAAAATACTCGCATTGCATCGAAAATACTCGAATAGAATGAAAATGTGAGAATGGAATCGAAAATCCTCAAATCGAATTGAAAATACTCGAATATATTCCAAAATACTCGAATCGCATCGAAAATACTCGAATTGAATCGAAAATACTGGAATCGAATCGAATTGTTTGAAAATACTCGAATCGAATAGAAAATACTCGAATCGAATTGAAAATACTCGAATGGAATCGAAAATCCTCAAATCGAATCGAAAATACTCGAATCCCTTCCAAAATACTCAAATAGAATCGAAAATACTCGAATTGAATAAAAAATACTCGAATGGAATCGAAAATCCTCAAATCGAATCGAAAACACTCAAATATATTCCAAAATACTCGAATCGCATCAAAAATACTCGCATTGCATCGAAAATACTCGAATAGAATGAAAATGCGAGAATGGAATCGAAAATCCTCAAATCGAATTGAAAATACTCGAATATATTCCAAAATACTCGAATCGCATCGAAAATACTCGAATTGAATCGAAAATACTGGAATCAAATCGAATTGTTTGAAAATACTCGAATCGAATAGAAAATACTCGAATCGAATTCAAAATACTCGAATGGAATCGAAAATCCTCAAATCGAATCGAAAATACTCAAATATATTCCAAAATACTCGAAATGAATCGAAAAAACTCGATTCGAATAGAAAATACTCGAATCGAATAGAATCGAAAATACTCGAAACGAATAGAAAATACCCGAATTCAAGAGAATCGAATTGAAAATACCTGAATTGATTCGAAAATACTCGAAACGAATCGAAAATAGTCGAATACCTTCAAAAATACTCGAATCGAATTGAACATACTTGATTCGAATCGAAAATACTCGAATCCCTTCCAAAATCCTCTAATCGAATGGAAAATACTCGAATCGAATCGAAAATAATAGAATCAAATCGAATTGAATTGAAAATACTCGAATCGATCGAAAATACTCGAATGGAATCGAAAATCCTCAAATCGAATCGAAAATACTCGAATCACTTCCAAAATACTCGAATCGAATCGAAAATAATCGAATCGAATTGAAAATACTCGAATGGAATCGAAAATTCTCAAATCAAATCGAAAATACTCGAATATATTCCAAAACACTCGAATCGAATCGAAAATGCTCGAGTCGAATCGAAAATACTCGAATCGAATTGAATTTTTGAAAATACTCTAATCAATTAGAAAATACTCAAGTCGAATCGAAAATACTCGAATGGAATAGAAAATCCTCAAATCACATCATAAATACACGAATGACTTCCAAAATACTCGAATCGAATCGAAAATAATCGAATGGAATTGAAAATCCTCAAATCGAATCGAAAATACTCGAATATATTCCAAAATACTCGAAACAAATTGAAAATACTCGAGTCGAATTGAAAATACTCGAATGGAATCAAAAATCCTAAATTCGAAACGAAAATACTCAAATATATTCCAAAATACTCAAAACGAATCGAAAAACCTCGATTCGAATAGAAAATACTCAAATCGAATAGAATCGAAAATAATTGAAACGAATAGAAAATACCCGAATTCAAGAGAATCGAATCGAAAATACTCGAGTGGAATTGAAAATCCTCAAATAAAATAAAAAATACTTGAATCCATTCCAAAATACTCAAATCGAATAAAAAATACTGGAATCGAAATGAAAATAGTCGAATCCCATCCAAAATACTCGAATCGAATGAAAAATACTCGAAACGAATCGAAAATACTCGAATCCCTTCCAAAATACACGAATCGAATCGAAAATACTCGAATCGAATGGAAAATAGTCGAATCCCTTCCAAAATACTCGAATCGAATTGAAAATACTCGAAAGGAATCGAAAATACTCGAATCGAATCGAGAATCCTCGAATCGAATGGAAAATACTCGAATCGAATCGAAAATAATCGAATCGAATCGAATTGATTGAAAATACTCGAATCGAATCGAAAATCCTCGAATGGAATCGAAAATCCTCAAATCCAATCAAAAATACAGAATCCCTTGCAAAATACTCGAATCGAATCGGAAATGCTCGAAACGAATCGAAAATACTCGAGTGGAATCGAAAATAATCAAATTGCATCTAAAATACTCGAATCAATTCCAAACTACTCGAATCGAATCGAAAATACTCCAATCGAATCGAAAATCCTCGAATTGAATGGAAAATACTCGAATCGAATCGAAAATAATCGAATCCAATCGAATTGAATTGAAAATATTCGAATGGAATCGAAAATACTCAAATCGAATCGAAAATACTCAAATCGAATCGAAAATACTCGAATCCCTTCCAAAATACTCGAATCGAATCAAAAATACTCGAATGGAATCGAAAATCCTCAAATTAAATCGAAAATACTCGAATATATTCCAAAATACTCGAATCCAATCGAAAATACTCAAATCGAATCGAAAATACTCGAATCGAATCGAAAATACACGAATCGAATCGAAAATAGTTGAATCCCTTCAAAAATACTCAAATCGAATCGAAAATACTGGAATCGAATCGAAAATACTCGAATCCCTTCTAAAATCCTCGAATCGAATGGAAAATACTCGAATCGAATCGAAAATAATCTAATCGAATCGAATTGGAACGAAAATACTCGAATCCCTTCCAAAATACTCGAATCGAATCGAAAATACTCAAATCGATTCGAAAATACTCGAATGGAATAAAAAATCCTCAAATCGAATTGAAAATACTCGAATATATTCCAAAATACTCGAATCCAATCGAAAATACTCAAATCGAATCGAAAATACTCGAATTGAATCGAATTGAGTGAAAATACTCGAATCGAATCGAAAATACTCGAATGGAATCAAAAATCCTCAAATCCAAACGAAATACTCGAATACCTTGCCAAATACTCGAATCGAATCAAAAATACTCAAATCGAATCGAAAATACTCGAATTGAATTAAAAATATTCGAATGGAATAGAAAATCCTCAAATCGAATCATAAATACACGAATCACTTCCAAAATACACGAATCGAATCGAAAACACTCGAATCGAAACGAAAATAATCAAATGGAATTGAAAATCCTCAAATCGAAAAGAAAATACGCAAATATATTCCAAAATACTCGAAACGAATTGAAAAAAACTCGATTCGAATAGAAAATACTCAAATCGAATAGAATTGAAAATGCTCTAAACAAATAGAAAATTTTCGAATTCAAGAGAATCGAATCAAAAATACTCGAATTGAATCAAAAATACTCGAGTGGAATCGAAAATCCTCAAATAGAATAAAAAATACTCGAATCCATTCCAAAATACTTGAATCGAATCGAAAATACTGGAATCGAAACGAAAATAGTCGAATCCCTTCAAAATATCGAATCGAATCGAAAATACTCGAAATTAATCGAAAATACTCGAATCACTTCCAATACACACGAATCGAATCGAAAATACTCGAATCGAATCGAAAATATTCGAATCCCTTCAAAAATACTGGAATTGAATCGAAAATACTTGAATCCCTTCCAAAATAATCGAATCGAATTGAAAATACTCGAAACGAATCGAAAATAATCGAATCGAATCGAGAATCCTCAAATCGAATGGAAAATACTCGAATCGAATCGAATTGATTGAAAATACTCGAATCGAATCGAAAAAACTCGAATGGGATTGAAAATCCTCAAATCCAATCAAAAATACTCAATTCACTTGCCAAATACTCGAATCGAATGGAAAATACTCGAATTGATCGAAAATAATCGAATGGAATCGAAAATAATCAAATTGCATCTAAAATACTTGAATACATTTCAAAATACTCAAATCGAATCGAAAATACTCCAATCAAATAAAAAATCCTCGAATTGAATGGAAAATACTCGAATCGAATCGAAAATAATCGAATTGAATTGAAAATACTCGAATCGAAATGAAAATACTTGAATGGAATCGAAAATAATCAAGTTGCATCTAAAATACTCAAATCCGTTCCAAAATACTAGAATCGAATCGAAAACACACAAATGGAATCGAAAATACACGAATCAAATCGAAAATACTCGAATGAAATCGAAAATCCTCAAATCGAATCGAAAATACTCGAATATATTCCAAAATACTCGAATCGAATCGGAAATACTCGAATTGAATCGAAAATACTCTAATTGAAACGAAAATACTCGAAAGGAATCGTAAATCCTCATATCGAAACGAAAATACTCAAATATTCCAAAATACTCAAAACGAATCGAAAAAACTCGATTCGAATAGAAAATACTCGAATCGAATAGAATCGAAAATACTCGATACGAATAGAAAATACCCGAATTCAGGAGAATCTAACTGAAAATACTTGAATCGAATTGAAAATACTCGAATCAAATCGAAAATACTGGAATCGAATCGAAAATAGTCGAATCCCTTCAAAAGTACTCAAATCGATTCGAAAATACTGGAATCAAATCGAAAATACTTGAATCCCTTCCAAAATCCACGAAACGAATGGAAAATACTCGAATCGAATCGAAAATAATCGAATCGAATCGAATTGCATTGAAAATACTCGAATCGATCGAAAATACGCGAATGGAATCGAAAATCCTCAAATCGAATCGAAAATACTTGAATCCCTTCCAAAATACTCGAATTGAATCGAAAATACTAACATCGAATCGAAAATACTCGAATGGAATCGAAAATACTCAAATCGAATAAAAAATACTCGAATATGTTCCAAAATACTCAAATCGAATAGGAAATACTCGAATCGAATCGAAAATACTCGAATGGAATCAAAAATCCTCAAATCGAATCAAAAATAGTCGAATATATTCCAAAATACTCGAATCAAATCGAAAATACTCGAATCGAATCAAAAATACTCGAATCAAATCAAATTGTTTCAAAATAGTCGAATTGAATAGAAAATATAGAATCGAATCAAAAATACTCGAATGGAATCGAAAATCATCAAATGGAATTGAAAATAAACGAATCCCTTCCAAAATACTCAAATCGAATCGACAATACTCGAATCGAATCGAAAATACTCGAATCCCTTCCAAAATACTCAAATCGAATCGAAAATACTGGAAACAAATCAAAAATACTCGAATCCCTTTCAAAATACCCGAATCGAATCGAAAATACTCGAATCGAATCGAAAATAGTCGAAGACCTTCAAAAATACTAGAATCGAATGGAAAATACTGGAATCGAATGGAAAATACTGGAATCCCTTCCAAAATCCTCGAAACGAATGGAAAATACTGGAATCGAATCGAAAATAAACGAATCAAATCGAAATGAATTGAAAATACTCGAATCGATCGAAAATACTCAAATGGAATCGAAAACCCTCAAATCGAATCGAAAATACTCGAATCCCTTCCAAAATACTCGAATCGAATTGAAAATACTCGAATCGAATCGAAAATACTTGAATGTATTCCAAAATATTCAAATCGAATCAAAAATACTCGAATTGAATCGAAAATACTCGAATCGAATCGAAAATACTCGAATGGAATCGAAAATCCTCAAATCGAATCGAAAATACTCGAATATATTCCAAAATACTCGAATCGAATCAAAAATACTCGAATAGATTGAAAATCCTCAAATCAAATTGAAAATACTCGAATATATTCCAAAATACTCGAATTGAATCGAAAATACTCGAATCGAATAGAAAATACTCGAATCGAATCGAATTTTTGAAAATTCTCAAATCAAATAGAAAAAAAGTTGAATCGAATCGAAAATACTCGAATGGAATCGAAAATCCTCAAATCGAATCAAAAATACACGAATCCCTTCCAAAATACTCAAATCGAATTGAAAATACTCAAATATATTCCAAAGTACTCGAAACGAATCGAAAAAAACTCGATTCGAATAGAAAATACTCAAATCGAATAGAATCAAAAATACTCGAAACGAATAGAAAATACACGAATTCAAGTGTATCGAATCGAAAATACTCGAATCGAATCGAAAAGGCTCAAGTGGAATCGAAAATCCTCAAATAAAATAAAAAATACTCGAATCCATTCCAAAATATTCGAAACGAATCGATAATACTGGAATCGAAACGAAAATACTCGAATCCCTTCCAAAATACCCGAATCGAATAAAAAATACTCGAATCGAATCGAAAATCATTGAATCCTTTCCAAAATACTTGAATCGAATCGAAAATACTCGAATCCCTTCCAAAATACTCTAATTGAATCGAAAATACTCGAATCGAATCGAAAATACTTGAATGGAATTGAAAATAATCAAATTGCATCTAAAATACTCGAATCCATTCCAAAATACTCGAATCGAATCGAAAATACTCCAGTCGAATCGAAAATCCTCAAATTGAATGGAAAATACTCGAATCGATGCGAAAATAATCGAATCGAATCGAATTGAATTGAAAATACTCGAATCGAATCGAAAATACTCAAATCGAATCGAATTGTTTGAAAATACTCGAATCGAATCGAAAACACTCGAATCGAATTGAAAATAGTCGAATCGAATCGAAAATTCTTGAATAGAATCGAATCAAATTGAAAATACTCGAAATATATCGACAATACTCGAATCGAATAGCAAATATGCGAATTCAATAGAATCGCATTGAAGATACTTGACTCGAATCGACAATACTCAAAACGAATAGAACATACTCGAATCAAATCGAAAACACTTGACTCGAATCGAAAATACTCGAATGGAATCAGAAATACACGAATAACTTCCAAAATACTCGAATCGAATCGAAAATACTCTAATCGAAACAAAAATACTCGAATGGAATCAAAAAACCTCAAATCGAAACGAAAATACTCAAATATATTCCAAAATACTCGAAACGAATCGAAAAAACTCGATTCGACATAAAAAATACTTGAATCGAATAGAATCAAAAATACTCAAAACGAATAGAAAATACCCGAATTCAGGAGAATCGAAATGGAAATACTTGAATCGAATCGAAAATACTCGAAACGAATCGAAAATACTCAAATCGATTCGAAAATACTCGAATGGAAACGAAAATCCTCAAATAGAATCGAAAATAGTCGAATCCCTTCCAAAATACTTGAATCGAATTGAAAATACTCGAAACGAATCGAAAATACTCGACTCCCGTCCAAAATACCCGAATCGAATCGAAAATACTCGAATCGAATCGAAAAAATTCGAATCCCTTCAAAAATACTTGAATCGAATCGAAAATACTCGAATCCCTTCCAAAATACTCGAATCGAATTGAAAATACTCGAAACGAATCAAAAATACTCAATTCGAATCGAGAATCCTCGAATCGAATGGAAAATACTCGAATCAAATCAAAAATAATCGAATTGAATTGAATTGATTGAAAATACATGAATCGAATCGAAAATACTCGAATGGAATCGAAAATAATCAAATTGCCTCTAAATTATTCGAATCCATTCCAAAATACTCGAATCGAATCGAAAATACTCCAATCGAATCGAAAATCCTTGAATCGAATGGAAAATACTCGAATCGAATGGAAAATAATCGAATCGAATCGAACTGAATTGAAAATACTCGAATCGAATGGAAAATACTCGAATGGAATTGAAAATCATCAAATCAAATCGAAAATACTCAAATGGAATACAAAATCCTCAAATCGAATCGAAAATACTCGAATATATTCAAAAATACACGAATCGAATCGAAAATACTCGAATGGAATCGAAAATCCTCAAATCGAATCGAAAATTCTCAAATATATTCCAAATACTCGAATCGAACCAAACATACTCGAATCGAATCGAAAATACTCGAATCGAATTGAAAATTCTTGAATAGAATCAAATCGAATTGAAAATACTCGAAATAAATCGACAATATTCGAATCGAATAGAAAATACCCGAATTCAATAGAATCGAATTGAAGATACTTGAATCGAATCGACAATACTCGAAACGAATCGAGCATACTCAAATCAAATCGAAAAAACTTGACTCGAATCGAAAATACTCAAATCCCATCAAAAATACTCGAATAGAATCAAAAATACTCAAATGGAATCGAAAATCATCAAATCGAATCGAAAATACTTGAATCCATTCAAAAATAGTCGAATAGAATTGAAAACACTCAAATCCAATAGGAAATACATGAATAGAATCGAAAATGGTCGTATGGAATGGAAAATCCTCAAATCAAAACAAAAATACTGGAATATATTCCAAAATACTCGAAACGAATGGAAAAATTGATTCAAATAGAAAATACTTGAAATGAATAGAAAATACCCGAATTCAATAGAATCAAATTGAAAATAATTGAATCGAATCGAAAATACTAGAAATGAATGAAAAATACTCGAATCGAATTGAAAAAACTCGAATGGAATAGAAAACACTCGAATAGAATCGAATTGAATTGAAAATACTCGAATCGACTTGAAATTACTCAAATCGAATCGAAAATACTCGAATCGAATCGAAAATGCTCGAATGGAATCGAATCTCCTCAAATGGAATCGAAAATACACGAATCCCTTCTAAAATACTCGAATCGAATCTAACATACTCGAATCGAATCAAAAATACTCGAATGAAATCGAAAATCCTCATATCGAAACGAAAATATTCGAATATATTCCAAAATACTCGAAATGATTCGAAAATACTCCAATCGAATCGAAAATACTCGAAGGGAATGGAAAATACTCAAATCGAAACGAAAATACTCAAATATATTCCAAAATACTCGAAAAGAATCGAAAAAACTCGATTCGTATAGAAAATACTCGAATCGAATAGAAAATACCCGAATTCAATAGAATCGAATTGAAAATACTTGAATTGAAAAGACTCGAAACAAATCGAAAATACATGAATCGAATCCAAAAAACTTAATTCGAATTGAAAATACGCAAATCCAATCGAAAATATTCTAATCGAAGCAAAAATGATCGAGTGGAATCGAGAATCCTCAAATAGAATCGAAAAACTAGAATCCATTCCAAAATACTCGAATAGAATAGAAAATACTCGAAACGAATCGAAAATACTCGAATCCCTTTCAAAATACCCGAATCAAATGGAAAATAATCAAATCGAATCGAAAATAGTCGAATCCCTTCAAAAACTTGAATTGAATTGAAAAAACTGGAATCGAATCGAAAATACTCGAATCCCTTCCAAAATCCTCGAATCGAATGGAAAATACTCGAATCAAATCGAAAATAATCAAATCAAATCGAATTGAATTGAAAATACTCGAATCGATCAAAATACTCGAATGGAATCGAAAATCCTCAAATCGAATCGAAAATACTCGAATATATTCCAAAATACTCAAATGGAATCGAAAATACTCTAATCGAATCGAAAATACTCGAATCGAATGGAGAATAATCGAATAGAATAGACAATACTCGAATCGTATCGAAAAACATCAAACCGAATAGAAAATACTCGAAACGAATCGAATCGAATTGAAAATAAATGAATCGAATTGAAAATACTCGAATGGAATGGAAAATACTCGAATCAAATAAAAAATAATCGAATCGTATCGGAAATAATTGAATCAACTAGAATCTAATTTAAAATACTCAAATAGAATCGAAAATCTTCAAATAGAATCGAAAAACTGGAATCGAATCCAAACGAAAATACTCGAATCGAATTGAAAGTACTCGAATGGAATCGAAATAATCGAATCATAGTGGAAATAATTGAATCGACTCGAATCTAATTGACAATACTCGAATCTTATCGAAAATACTCAAATCGAATCGAAAATAATCGAATCGAAAATACTCGAATCGAATCAAATATACTCGAATCGATCGAAAATACTCGAATCGAATTGAGAATAAATGAATAGAATAGACAATACTCAAATCGTATCGAAAAACATCAAACCGAAAGAAAATACTCGAATTGAATCGAATCAAATTGAAAATACTTGAATCGAATTGAAAATACTTGAATGGAATCGAAAATACTCGAATCGAATCGAAAGTATTCCGATCGAATCGAAAATATTCGAATGGAATCGAAAAGAATCGAATGGAATTGAAATAATGGAAATGAAGCAAAAAAACACGAATCGAATTTTAAAAACTCGAATCGAATCAAAAATCCTCGAATCGAATCGAAAATAATAGAATCAAATCAAAAATACCGAATCGATTCAAAAATCTTCAAATTGAATCAAAAATACTCGAATCGAATCGAATCGAAAATACTCTAATCGAATCGAAAGTACTGCAATCGAATCGAAAATATTCGAATGGAGTTGAAAAGAATTGAATGGAATCGAAAAGAATGGAAATGAATCGAAAAAACACGAATCGAATTGAAAATATTCTAATCGAATTGAAAATACTAAAATCAAATCGAAAATATCGAATCGATTCGAAAATCCTCAAATTGAATCGAAAATACTCAAATCGAATCGAATCGAAAATACTCCAATCGAATTGAAAGTACTCGAACGGAATCGAAATAATCAAATCTTACCGGAAATAATTGAATCGACTCAAATTTAATCGACAATACTCAAATCGAATCGAGGAAACTGAAATCGAATCGAAAACACTAGAATCGAATCGAAAATACTCGAATCGAATCGAAAGTACACCAATCGAATCAAAAATATGCGAATGGAATCGAAAAGAATCAACTGGAATCGAAAAGAATGGAAATGAATCGAAATAACACGAATCGAATTGAAAATAATCGAATAGAATCGAAAATACTCGAATCGAATCGAAAATACTCAAATCAAATACAAAATAATCGAATCGATTCAAAAATCTTCAAATCGAATCGAAAATACTCGAATCAAAACGAATCTCAAATCGAATCGAAAATACTCAAATCGAATCGAAAATACTCGAATCGAATCGAAAATAATCGAATCAAATCAAATCAAATTGAAAATAATCGAATCGATTTGAAAATACTCGAATCGATTGAATGAAAATACTCGAATTGAATCGACAATACTCAAATCAAATTGAGAATAATTGAATTGAATTGAAAATATTCGAATCGTATTGGAAGTCGAATCAAAACGAAATTGAAAATACTCAAGTCGATTCGAAAATACTCGAATTGAATCGAAAGTACTCCAATTGAATCGAAAATATTCGAATGGAATCGAAAAGAATCGAATGGATCTAAAAGAATGTAAATGAAGCGAAAAAACACGAATCAAATTTCAAATACTCGAATCGAATCAAATCGAATTGAAAATACTCGAATCGTATTGGAAATACTCGAATGGAATCGAAAATACTCGAATCGAACTGAAAATACTCGAATAGAATCGAAAATTATTGAATTGTATTGGAAATAATCGAATATTATAGGAAATAATAGAATCGACTCGAGTCTAATAAAAAATACTCGAATCGAATCGAAAATCCTCAAATCGAATCGAAACTACTCAAATCGAATTGAAAATACACGAATCGAATCGAACAGAAATGAAAATACTCAAATCGAATAAAAAATAATCGAATCGTTTGAAAATAATCGAATCGATTCAAAAATACTCAAATCGAATTGAAAATACTCAAGTCGATACGAATATACTCAAATCAAATCGAAAATAATCGAATTGAATCGAAAATAATCGAATCGTATCGGAAGTACTTGTATCCAAATGAAAATATTCGAATCGATTCAAATCAAATTGAAAATAATCGAATCGAATCAAATCGAAAATACTCAAATCGAATTGAAAATACTCTAATCGAATCGAAAGTACTCGAATCAAATTGAAAATAATCGAATCGTATTGGAAATAATCGAATAGTATAGGAAATAATTGAATCGACTCGAGTCTAATCGAAAATACTCAAATCGAATCGAAAATCCTCAAATCGAATCAAAAATACACTAATCAAATCATAAATATTCGAATTGAAACAAAAATAATCGAATCAAATCAAATCAAACTGAAAATAATCGAATCGAATCGAATTGAAAATACTGGAATTGAATTAATTGAACATACTCAAATCGAACTGAAAATACTCGAGTTGAATCGAATCGAAAATACTCGAATCAAATCGAAAATCATCGCATCGAATCAAAACGAACCGAACATATTGGGATCGACTCGAAAGTACTCAAATCGCATTGAAAATGCTCGAATCGAATCAAAAATTATCGAATTGAAAGGAAAAGAATCTAATTCTCGAATAGAATCAAAAATACTCGAAACGAATTGACAATACTCGAATCGAATAAAAAATAATCGAATCAAATCGACAATACTCGAATCGAATCAAAAATACTCGATTCTAAACGAACCAAAATGAATATACTCAAATCGAATAAAAAATAATCGAATCGTTTGAAAATACTAAAATTGATTCGAAAATACGTCAAATTGAAAATATTCAAGTAGAAACGAAAATACTCGAATCAAATCGAAAATAATCGAATCGAATTGAAAATAATCGAATCGTATCGGAAATACTCGTATCTAAACGAAAATATTCGATCGATTCAAATCAAATTGAAAATAATCGAATCGAATAGAATCGAAAATATTCAAATCGAATTGAAAACTCTAATCGAATTCAAAATACTTGAATCGAACTGAAAATAATCGAATCGTGTTGGAAATAATCGAATAGTATAGGAAATAATTGAATCGACTCAAGTCTAATCGAAAATACACGAATCGAATCGAAAATCCTCAAATCGAATCGAAAATACTCGAATCGAATCGTAAATATTCGAATTGAAACAAAAATAATCGAATCGAATCAAATCAAATTGAAAATAATCGAATCGAATCGAATTGAAAATACTCGAATCGAATCGAATCGAAAATACTCGAATTGAATTGACAATACTCAAATCGAATCGAGAAAAGTCGAATCGAATCAACAATACTCGAATTGAATCGAAAATACTCGAATCGAATCAAACCGAAATGAATATACTCAAATCTAATCGAAAATAATTGAATCATTTGAAAATTCTCCAATCGATTCGAAAATACTCGAATCAAATCGAAAATCCTCAAATCGAAACTAAATTACTCGAATCGAATCGAAAATACTTGAATCGAAATGAAAGTAATCGAATTGAACCAAATCAAATTGAAAATAATCGAATCGAATTGAAAATTCTCGAATTGAATCGAATCGAAAATACTTGAATTGAATCGAGAATAATTGAATCGAATCAACAATTCTCGAGTTGAACCAAAAATACTCGAATCGAATCGATCCAAAATGAAAATACTCAAATCAACTAGAAAATAATCGAATCGTTTGAAAATTCTCGAATCGAATCGAAAATACTCAAATCGAATCGAAAATACTCGAATCAAATCGAAAATACTCGAATCGAATCGAACATAATCGAATCGTATCGGAAATAATTGAATCGACTCAAGTCTAATCGAGAATACTCGAATCGAAGTGAAAATAATCAAATCGATACGAAAATAATTGAATCGAATCGAAAATAATCTAATCGAATCAGAAATAATTGAATCGACTAGAATCTAATCGAAAATACTCAAATCGAATCGAAAATAATCGAATCATATGGGAAATACTCGTATCTCAACGAAAATATTCAAATCGATTCAAATCAAATTGAAAATAATTTAATCGAATCGAATGGAAAATACTCGAATCGAATCGAATCGAAAATACTCGAATTGAATCGAAAATACTCAAATCGAAACGAGAATAATCGAATCGAATCTACAATACTCGAATCGAATCTACAATACTCGAATCGAACCAAAATAAAAATACTCAAATCAAATCGACAATAATCGAATCGTTTGAAAATTCTCGAATCGATTCGAAAATACTCGAATCGAATCGAAAATACTCGAATCGAAACAAAAATACTCGAATTGAATCGAAAATAATCGAATCCAATCAAATCAAATTGAAAATAATCGACTCGAATCGATCTGAAAATACTCGAATCGAATGGAATAAAAAATACTCGAATGGAATCAACAATACTCGAATCTAATCGAGATTAATCGAATTGAATAAAAAATACTCGAATCGAATCGAATTGAAAATAATGGAAAGTTCTTGAATCGTATCGAAAATAGTCAAATGAATCGAAAATACTCGAATAGAAATGAAAATACTCGAATCGAATTAAAAATAAGCGAATTGAATGGAATAGAATTGAAAATAATCGAATCTTATCGAAAATACATTCGTCGAATCGAAAGTACACCAATCGAATCAAAAATATTTGAATGGAATCGAAAAGAATCGAATCGAATCGAAAATAATTGAATCGAGGGATCCCTGGGTGGCGCAGCGGTTTGGCGCCTGCCTTTGGCCCAGGGCGCGATCCTGGAGACCCGGGATCGAATCCCACATCAGGCTCCCGGTGCATGGAGCCTGCTTCTCCCTCTGCCTGTGTCTCTGCCTCTCTTTCTCTCTGTATGACTATCATAAATAAATAAAATTAAAAAAAAAATTTTTAAAAAAAAGAAAATAATTGAATCGAATTGAAAATACTGGAGTCGAATCAAAAATAATTGAATCGCTTGAAAAAACTCGAAAAGAATTGAAAATACTCGAATCGAATCAAAAATACTCAAATCGAATCGAATCGAATTGAAAATACTCGAATTAAATTGAAAATACTCGAATCGAATAGAAAATACTCGAATCGAATTGAATTGAAAATACTCGATTTGAATCAACAATACTCGAATCGAATCGAAAATAGTCGAATCAAATCAAATCGAACCGAAAATACTCGGATCGACTCGAAAGTACTCAAATCGAAATGAAAATGCACGAATCGAATCAAAAAAATTCAAATTAGATCGAACCGAAATAATCCAATCGAATCGAAAATCCTCGAATCGAATCAAAAATACTCAAAACGAATTGACAATACTCGAATCAAAAAAAATTATTGGAATCAAATCGAAAATACTCGAAACGAATAGAAAATAATAGAATCGAAAGGAATCGAATGGAAAAGACTCGAATCGAAACGAAAATATTCGAATCGAATCGAAAATAATCGAATTGAGTGAAAAATACGCTAATCAAATTGAAAAAAATCTGATTGACTCAAAAATACTCATATCGAATCGAAAATACTCGAATCGAATCGAAAATAATCGAATCGAATCAAATAGAATTGAAAATACTCGAATTGAATTAAAAATACTCGAATCAAATCGAAAATATTTGAACTAAATGGAAAATAATTGAATCGAATAGAAAATAATCTAATCGAACCGAAAATAATCGAATCAAATGTAATTGAATCGAAAATAATCGAATCGCATCGAGAATAATCAAATCGAGTTGAAAAAATCGAATTGAATCGAAAATACTCAAAACGAATGGAAAATAATTGATTCTAATCGAAAATGCTCGAATCGAATTGAATTTCTGGAATCGAATCGAAAATACTCGAATCGAAACAAAAATAATCAAATCAAATGGAATCGAATCGAAAATTCTCGAATCGAAACGAAAATACTCGAATCTAATTGAAAATGATCGAATCAAATCGAAAATAATCATATTGAATCAAAAATACTCTAATGAAATTGAAAATAATCGAATCTACTAGAAAATACTCGAATCGAATAGAAAATACTCGAATCGACTGGAAAATACACAAATCAATTCAAAAATACTCGAATATAATGGAAAATAATTGAATCGAAAATACTCAAATCGAATCAAAAATAATCAAATCAAATCGAAATATTCAAATCGACCCGAGAATATTCGACTCGAAATATTCGAATTGAATGGCATTGAATCGAAAATCGAATGGAAAATACTCGATCAAATCAAAACAACTCGAATCGAATGGAAAATAACCGAATAGAATGTAACTGAACCGAAAATAATCGAATCGCATCGAAAATAATCAAATCGAGTAGAAAAAAATTGAATCAAATCGAAAATACACGAAAAGAATGGAAAATAATTGATTCGAATCGAAATTGCTCAAATCGAAATGAATTTCTTGAAATGAATCGA
Organism: Vulpes vulpes; assembly: GCF_048418805.1. Lineage (NCBI taxonomy): Eukaryota > Metazoa > Chordata > Mammalia > Carnivora > Canidae > Vulpes > Vulpes vulpes. The sequence continues at coordinate 77,345,952 of NC_132794.1, read as the reverse complement.
AAATACTAGAATCGACTCAAAAATAATCAAATCAAATCGAAAATAATCAAATCGAATAAAAAATACTCGAATCGAATCGAAAATACAAGAATCGAATAAAAATAATCGAATCAAATAAAAAAGACTCGAGTCTAATCGAAAATACTCGAATCGAATTGAAAATCCTCAAATCAAATCGAAAATACTCGAATTGAATCGACAATACTCGAATCGAATCGAGAAAAATCGAATCGAATCAACACTACTCGAATCAAATCGAAAATACTCGAATCGAATGGAACCGAAATGAAAATCCTCAAATCGAATCGAAAATAATCGAATGGTTTGAAAATTCTCCAGTCAATTGGAAAATATTCGAATCGAATCAAAAATCCTCAAATCGAAACTAAAATACTCAAATCGAAATGAATGTAATCGAATAGATCAAATCAAATTGAAAATAATTGAATCGAATCGAATTGAAAATACTCGAATTGAATCAAATCGAAAATACTCGAATTGAATTGAGAATAATCTAATCGATTCGACAATACTCAAATCGATCCGAAAATACTCGAATCGAATTGATCCGAAATGAAAATACTCAAATTGACTCGAAAATAATTGAATCGTTTGAAAATTCTCGAATCGATTCGAGAAATCTTGATTGAATCGAAAATACTCGAATCAAATCAAAAATACTCGAATCGAATCGAAAATACTCAAATCGAATCGAAAATACTCGAATCGACATGAAAGTACTCAAATCGAATCGAAAATCCTCAAATCAAATAAAAAATAATCGAATTGATTGAAATAGAATCGAAAATCCTCGACTCAAATCGAAAATACTCGAAATGAATTGAGAATACTCGAATCGAATAGAAAATAATCGAATCAAAACAAAAATACTATAATCGAATCGAAAATAAACGAATCGAATTGACAGTACTCGAATGTAATCAAAAATAATCAAATCAAATCGAAAATACTCGAATCAGATAGAAAATCCTCGAATAGAATCGACAATACTCAAATCGAATCGAAAAAACTCAAATCGAATCGAAAAGCCTTGAAACGAATCGAAAATAATCGAATTGAAATGAAAATACTCGAATCGATTCGAAAATAATCGAATCAAATGGAAAATAATTGAATCGAAACAAATAAAACAGAAATTAATCGAATCGAGAGGAAAAGAATTGAAAATACTCGAAACAAAACGAAAATAATCGAATCGAATCGAAAATGCTCGAATCGACAAGGAAATAGTCTTATTGAATGGAAAATATTCGAATCGAATCGAAAATAATCGAAAAGAATCGAAAGTCCTCAAATCGAATCGAAAATACTCAAATCGAATCGAAAATACTCAAATCGAATCGAAAATACTCGAATCGACATGAAAGTACTCAAATCGAATCGAAAATCCTCAAGTTGAATCAAAAATAATCGAATTGATTGAAATAGAACCGAAAATCCTCGACTCAAATCGAAAATACTCGAAACGAATTGAGAATACTCGAATCGAATAGAAAATAATCGAATCAAATCGAAAATACTCGAATCGTATCGAAAATATTCGAATCAAATTGAAAATAATCGAATCTAATGGAATTGAATCGAAAAAAATCTAATCAAATCGAAAATACTCCAATCGAATTGAAAATAGTCAAATCGAATTCAGAATACTCAAATCGAATCGAAAACACTGGAATCGACTCGAAAATACTAGAAAAAAATCGTAAATAATCGATCGAAACGAAAATACTCGAATCGATTCAAAAATAATCGAATCAAATCGAAAATAATTGAATTGAAACAAATAAAACAGAAAATAATCGAATCGAGAGGAATAGAATCGAAAATACTCGAAACAAAACAAAAATAATCGAATCAAATTGAAAATGCTCGAATCGACAAGGAAATAGTCTTATCGAATGGAAAATATTCGAATCGAAAATAATCGAATCGAATCGAAAATGCTCAAGTCGATTCGAAAATAATCGAATCGAATCGAAAATAATCTAATCGAATCAAAAATATTCAAATCGATTTGAAAATAATCGAATCAAATCGAATCGAGTTGAAAATAATCCAACCGAATTAAAAATACAAGAATCGAATGGAAAATGATCGAATCGAATCGAAAATGCTTGAATCAAATAGAAAATTGTCGAATCGAATCGAAAATACTCGAATCTAATCGAAAATGATAGATTCAAATAAAAAATAATCGAATCGACTCAAAAATACTCAAATTGAATCGGAAATACTCGAGTCAAATCGAAAATATTCGAATCTTATCGAAAATGATCAAATCGAATTGAAAATAATCGAATTGAATGCAAAATACTCTAATCAAATTGAAAATGATCGAATCGACTCGAAAATACGCAAATCAAATCAACAATACTCGAATCGAATTGAAAATACACAAGTAAAATTGGAAATGCTCGAAACGAATCAAAAATACTCGAATCAAATTGAAAAAAATCTAATCGAATGGAATAGAATCGAAAATAATCGAATCAAATCGAAAATACTCGAATCGAATGGAAAATAATTGAATCAAATAGAAAATGATCGAATCGAATCGAAAATAATCGAATCGAATCAAAAACATTTGAATCGACTCGAAAATATTCGAATCAAATTGAAAATAATCGAATCTAATGGAATTGAATCGAAAATAATCAAATCGACTCAAAAGTCCTCAAATCAAATCGAAAATCCTCGAATCGAATCGAAAATACTCAAATCGAATCGAAAATACTCGAATCGACACGAAAGTACTCAAATCGAATCAAAAATCCTCAAATCGAATAAAAAATAATCGAATTGATTGAAATAGAATCGAAAATCCTCAACTCAAATCAAAAATACACGAAACGAATTGAGAATACTCGAATCGAATAGAAAATAATCGAATCAAATCAAAAATACTCTAATCGAATTGAAAATAAACAAATCGAATCGACAATACTCAAATCGAATCGAAAAAACTCGAATCCAATCGAAAAGACTAGAAACGAATCAAAAATAATCCAATTGAAACGAAAATACTCGAATCAATTCAAAAATAATCAAATCAAATCAAAAATAATTGAATCGAAACAAATAAAACCGACAATAATCGAATCGAGAGGAATAGAATTGAAAATACTCGAAACAAAATGAAAATAATCGAATTGAATCGAAAATGCTCGAATCGACAAGGAAATAGTCATCGAATGGAAAATACTCGAATCGAATAGAAAATAATCGAATCGAATCGAAAATGCTTGAATCGATTCGAAAATAATCTAATCGAATCGAAAATAATTGAATTGAATAAAAAATATTCGAATATAATCGAAAATAATCGAATCAAATCGAATCGAGTTGAAAATAATCCAACCGAATTAAAAATACAAGAATCGAATGGAAAATGATCGAATCGAATCGAAAATGTTCGAATCAAATAGAAAATTGTCGAATCGAATCGAAAATACTCGAATCTAATCGAAAATGATAGATTCGAATCGAAAATAATCGAATCGACTCAAAAATACTCAAATCGAATCAGAAATACTCAAATCAAATCGAAAATACTCGAATCTTATCAAAAATGAACGAATCGAATTGAAAATAATCGAATTGAACGCAAAATACTCTAATCAAATTGAAAATAATCGAATCAACTCGAAAATACGCAAATCGAATCAACAATACTCGAATCGAATCGAAAATACACAAGTAAAATCGGAAATGCTCGAATCGAATCGAAAATACTCAAATCGAATGGAAAATAATTGAATCGAATAGAAAATGATCGAATTGAATCGAAAATAATCGAATCGAATCGAAAACACTCGAATCGACTCAAAAATATTCAAATCAAATTGAAAATAATCGAATCTAATGGAATTGAATCGAAAAAATCTAATCGAATCAAAAATACTCTAATCGAATTGACAATACTCAAATCGAATCGAAAATACTGGAATCGAATCGAAAATACTAGAAACAAATCGAAAATAATCGAATCGAATCAAAAATACTCGAATCGAATCAAATTGAATTGAAACTACTCGAATCGAAAATCCTCAAATCGAATCGAAATAATCGAATCATATCGGAAATAATTGAATTGACTTGAATTTAATCGAAAATACTTGAATCGAGTCGAAAATCCTCAAATCGAATCGAAAATCCTCGAATCGAATTGAAATAATTGAATCATATCGAAAATAATTGAATCGACTCGAATCTAATCTAAAATACTCAAATCGAATCGAAAATCCTCAAAACGAATTGAAAATGCTCGAATCAAACTGAAAATACTCGATTGCTCGAATCGAATCGAAATAATCGAATCGTATCAGAAATAATTGAATCGACTCGAGTCTAATGGAAAATACTCGAATTGAAATGAAAATCCTCAAATCTAATCGAAAATACTCGAATTGAAAATACTCGAAAAGAATCGAATCGAATTGAAAATACATGAAACGAAATGAAAATACTCAAAATGAAATGAAAATACTCGAATTGAATCGAAAATGCTCGAATCGAATAGGAAATAGTCTTATCGAATCGAAAATACTTGAATCGAATCGAAAGTAATCGAGTCGAATAGAAAATGCTCGAATCGATTCGAAAATAATCAAATCGAATCGAAAATAATCGAATTGAATCAAAAATATTCGAATCGATTCGAAAATAATCGAATCAAATCGAAAATAATCGAATAAAATCGAATCGAGTAGAAAATAATCGATTTGAATTAAAAATACTCAAATCGAATGGAAAATGATCGAATCAAATCGAAAATGCTCAAATCAAATAGAAAATAGTCGAATCGAAAATACTCGAATCTAATCAAAAATGATAGATTCGAATCGAAAATAATCGAATCGACACAAAAATACTCAAATCGAATCGGAAATACTCGAATCAAATTGAAAATACTCGAATCGAATAAAAAATAATCGAATCGAATGGAACAGAATCGAAATACCCGAAAGGAATCAAAAATACTCAAATCGAAACGAAAATAATCGAATCTAATCGAAAATGATCGAATGGAATGGAAAATAGGAATCGAATCGAAAAAAATCTAATCGAATGGAATTGAAACGAAAATAATTGAATCAAATCGAAAATACTTTAATTGAATGGAGAATACTCTAATCGAATAGAAAAATACTCGAATCAACTCGAAAATACTCGAATCAAATCGAAAATAATCGAATCGAATGGCATCGAATCTAAAATTCTCAAATCGAATCGAAAATAATCGAATTGAATTGAAAATACTCGAATAGCCTCGAAAATATTTGAATAAAATCGAATATAATCAAATCGAGTGGAATCGAATTGAAAAACATCTAATCGAATCAAAAACACTCAAATCGAATGAAAATTAATTGATTCCATTCGAAAATGCTCAAATCGAATAGAAAATAGTTGTATCAAATCGAAAATACTCGAATCGACTCGAAAATACTCGAATCGGATTGACAATACTCAAATCAAATCGAAAATACTCGAATCGACTCAAAAATAATCGAATCAAATGGAAAATAATTGAATCGAAACAAATAAAACCGAAAATAATCGAATCGAGTGGAATAGAATCGAAAATACTCGAAACAAAACGAAAATAATCGAATTGAATAAAAATACTCGAATCGAATCGAAAATAATCGAATCAAATCTAATCGGATTCAAAACACTCGTATCAAATCGAAAATACTCTAATCGAATCGAAAATACTTCAATCGGGATCCCTGGGTGGCGCGGCGGTTTGGCGCCTGCCTTTGGCCCAGGGCGCGATCCTGGAGACCCGGGATCGAATCCCGTCAGGCTCCCGGTGCATGGATCCTGCTTCTCCCTCCGCCTGTGTCTCTGCCTCTCTCTCTCTCTCTGTGACTATCATAAATAAATAAAAAATTAAAAAAAAATTAAAAAAAAAAAAGAAAATACTTCAATCAAATCGAATCGAAATGAAAATACTAGAATCAAATCGAAAATACTCGAATAGAGGGAGGAAGGGCAGGATGGCGGAAGAGTAGGGTCTCCAAATCACCTGTCCCCAACAAATTACCTAGAAAACCTTCCAATCATCCTGAAAATCTACGAATTCGGCCTGAGATTTAAAGAGAGACCAGCTGGAACGCTACAGTGAGAAGAGTTCCTATCAAGGTAGGAAGACGGGGAAAAAGAAATAAAGACACAAAAGGCCTCCAAGGGGGAGGGGCCCCGCGAGGAGCCAGGCTGAGGCCGGGGCGAGTGTCCCCAGGACAGGAGAGCCCCGTCCCGGAGGAGCAGGAGCTGCACAACCTTCCCCGCGGAAAGGCCTCCCGGGGAATTGGAGCAGGATCTGCAGAAAGGCGGGGATGCCCTCGGGCTCCCTGGGACAGTAACAGAGGAACTGCACCCCGGGGAGATGCGCCGAGCTCCCTAAGGGCTGCAGTGCTCGGTGGGACCCGGAGCAGATCGGGGGACCTCGGGCGGCGGCTCCGCAGAGGGGGCTGCGGGGCTCCGGGAACAGCTCAGCTGTGGCGGCTCGGGCGGAGGAAGAAGCTCCGCGCGGAGGGGGCAGCGCGGCTCTGGGAACAGCTCGGAGGGGCTCGGGCGGTGGCTCCACGGAGGGGGCTGCGGGGCGGGAGCGCGAATCCAACAGCGCAGGCCCCGGAGCACAGGGCGCCGGGACACAGCCCAGGATCCGGCCTCCCCAGGACAGGCAGAGGCCGGGAGGGCCCAGGTCAGCAAGGACGCTCCTGCCTGGAACTGAGCAGATCAGCGGCCCCGCCGGGAGCCCCCAGGCCCTGCAGACGGAGAGCCCCGGAGCTACTGCGGGAGCTGACTCCAGGGTCCCAGAGCTGCCCCCGCCACTGTGGCTTCCTCCCGGGGCCCCACGGGGTAAACAACCCCCACTGAGCCCTGCACCAGGCAGGGGCAGAGCAGCTCCCCCAAGTGCTAACACCTGAGAATCAGCACAGTAGGCCCCTCCCCCAGAAGACCAGCTACAAGGACCAGTTCCAGGGGAAGTCAAGGGACTTTTAAAGTATACAGAATCGGAAGATTCTCCCCCATGTTATTTTGTTTTTGTTTTTTTTTTTTGTTTTTCTTTTGTTTTGTGTTTTTTTCTGATTGCTTCCCCCACCCCACCCCCCTTTTTTTCTCCTTTCTTTCTTTTTCTTTCTCTTTTTCTTCTTTTTCCCCTTTTTTTCTTCTTTCTCTTTTTTCTTTTTCTCTTTTCTTTCCTTCTCTCTCTTTTTCTCCTTTTCCCAATACAACTTGTTTTTGGCCACTCTGCACTGAGCAAAAGGACTACAAGGAAAACCTCACCTCAAAAGAAAGAATCAGAAACGGTCCTCTCTTCCACAGAGTTACAAAATTTGGATTACAATTCAATATCAGAAAGCCAATTCAGAAGCACTATTATAAAGCTACTGGTGGCTCTAGAAAAAAGCAAAAAGGACTCAAGAAACTTCAAGACTGCAAAATTTAGATCTAATCAGGCAGAAATTAAAAATCAATTGAATGCGATGCAATCCAAACTAGAAATCCTAACGACGAGGGTTAACGAGGTGGAAGAACAAGTGAGTACATAGAAGACAAGTTGAGGCAAAGAGGGAAACGGAGGAAAAAAGAGACAAACAATTAAAAGACCATGAGGATAGATTAAGGGAAATAAGTGACAGCCAGAGGAAGAAAAATCTATGTTTAATTGGGGTTCCCGAGGGCGCCGAAAGGAACAGAGGTCCAGAATATGTATTTGAACAAAGCATAGCTGAAAACTTTCCTAATCTGGGAAGGGAAACAGGCATTCAGACCCAGGAAATTGAGAGATCCCCCCCTAAAATCAATAAAAACCGTTCAACACCTCAACATTTAATAGTTAAGCTTGCAAATTCCAAAGATAAAGAGAAGATCCTTAAAGCAGCAAGAGACAAGAAATCCCTGACTTTTATGGAGAGGAGTATTAGGGTAACAGCAGACCTCTCCACAGAGACCTGGCAGGCCAGAAAGGGCTGGCAGGATATATTCAGGGTCCTAAATGAGAAAAACATGCAACCAAGAATACTTTATCCAGCAAGGCTCTCATTCAGAATGGAAGGAGAGATAAAGAGCTTCCAAGACAGGCAGGAACTGAAAGAATATGTGACCTCCAAACCAGCTCTGCAAGAAATTTTAAGGGGGACTCTTCAAATTCACCTTTAAGAGGATGTGCAGTGGAACAATCCACAAAAACAAGGACTGAATAGATATCATGATGACACTAAACTCATATCTTTCAATACTAGCTCTGATCGTGAATGGGCTTAAGGACCCCATCAAAAGGCACAGGGTGTCACAGGATAAAAAAGCAGGACCCGTCTATTTGCTGTCTACAAGAGACTCATTTTAGACAGAAGGACACTTACAGCCTGAAAATAAAAGGTTGGAGAACCATTTAAAATTCAAATGGTCCTCAAAAGAAAGCAGGGGTAGTCATCCTTATATCAGATAAACTAAAATGTACCCCGAAGAGTGTAGTGAGAGATGAAGAGGGACACTATATCATACTTAAAGCATCTATCCAACAAGAGGACTTAACAATCCTCAATATATATGACCCAAATGTGGGAGCTGCCAAATATATCAATCATTTAATAACCAAAGTTAAGACATACTTAGATAATAATACACTTATACTTGGTGACATCAATCTAGCGCTTTCTACCCTCGATAGGTTTTCTAAACACAATATCTCCAAAGAAACAAGAGCTTTAAATGATACCCTGGACCAGATGGATTTCACAGATATCTACAGAACTTTACATCCAATCTCAATGGAATACACATTCTTCTCGAGTGCACATGGAACTTTCTCCAGAATAGACCACAGACTGGGTCACAAATCGGGTCTGAACTGATACCAAAAGATTAGGATCGTCCCCTGCATATTCTCAGACCATAATGCCTTGAAATTAGAATTAAATCACAACAAGAAGTTTGGAAGGACTTCAAACACGGGGAGGTTAAGACCATTCTGCTAAAAGATGAAAGGGTCAACCAGGAAATTAAGGAAGGTTTTAAAAGATTCATGGAAACTAATGAGAATGAAGATACAATCGTTCAAAATCTTTGGGATGCAGCAAAAACAGTCCTAAGGTGGAAATACATTGCAATACAAGCATCCATTCAAAACTGGAAAGAACTCTAAAGCAAAAGCTAATCCTCCACCTAAAGGAGCTAGAGAAAAAACAGCAAGTAGATCCTACACCCAGCAAAAGAAGAGAGTTAATAAAGATTCGAGCAGAACTCAATGAAATCGAGACCAGAAGAACTGTGGAACAGATCAACAAAACCAGGAGTTGGTTCTCTGAAAGAAGGAATAAGTTAGATAAACCATTAGCCAGCCTTATTAAAAAGAAGAGAGAGAAGACTCAAATTAATAATATCATGAATGAGAAAGGAGAGATCACTACCAACACCAAGGAAATACAAACGATTTTAAAAACATATTATGAAAAAAAAAAACATTATGAACAGCTATACGCCAACAAATTAGGCAATCTAGAAGAAATGGATGCATTTCTGTAAAGCCCAAACTACCAAAACTGGAAAAGGAAGAAATAGAAAACCTGAGCAGGCTAATAACCAGGGAGGAAATTGAAGCAATTATCAAAAACCTCCCAAGACACAAGAGTCCAGGGCCAGATGGCTTCCCATGGGGAATTCAATCAAACGTTTAAAGAAGAAACCATACCTATTCTACTAAAGCTGTTTGGAAAGATAGAAAGAGATGGAGTACTTCCAAATTCGTTCTATGAGGCCAGGATCACCGTAATTCCAAGACCAGACAAAAACCCCACCAAAAGGGGAATTTTAGACCAATATCCCTGATGAACATGGATGCAAAATTCTCAACAAGAAACTAGCCAATAGGATCCAACAGTACATTAAGAAAATTATTCACCATGACCAAGTAGGATTTATCCCTGGGACACTAGGCTGGTTCAACACTCGTAAAACAATCAATGTGATTCATCATATCAGCAAGAGAAAACCAAGAACCATATGATCCTCTCATTAGATGCAGAGAGCATTTGACAAAATACAGCATCCATTTCTGATCAAAACACTTCAGAGTGTTGGGATAGAGGGAACTTTCCTCGACATCTTAAAAGCCATTTACGAAAAGCCCACAGCAAATATCATTCTCAATGGGGAAGCACTGGGAGCCTTTCCCCTAAGATCAGGAACAAGACAGGGATGTCCACTCTCACCACTGCTGTTCAACATAGTTCTGGAAGTCCTCGCCTCAGCAATCAGACAACAAAAGACATTAAAGGCATTCAAATTGGCAAAGAAGAAGTCAAACTCTCCCTCTTCGCCAATGACATGATACTCTACATAGAAAGCCCAAAAGCCTCCACCCCAAGATTGCTAGAACTCATACAGCAATTTGGTAGCGTGGCAGGATACAAAATCAATGCCCAGAAATCAATGGCATTTCTATACACTAACAATGAGACTGAAGAAAGAGAAATTAAGGAGTCAATCCCATTTACAATTGCACCCAAATGCATAAGATACCTAGGAATAAACCTAACCAAAGAGGTGAAGGATCTATACCCTAAAAACTATAGAACACTTCTGAAAGAAATTGAGGAAGACACAAAGAGATGGAAAAATATTCCATGCTCATGGATTGGCAGAATTAATATTGTGAAAATGTCAATGTTACCCAGGGCAATTTACACGTTTAATGCAATCCCTATCAAAATACCATGGACTTTCTTCAGAGAGTTAGAACAAATTATTTTACGATTTGTGTGGAATCAGAAAAGACCCCGAATAGCCAGGGGAATTTTAAAAAAGAAAACCATAGCTGGGGGCATCACAATGCCAGATTTCAGGTTGTACTACAAAGCTGTGGTCATCAAGACAGTGTGGTACTGGCACAAAAACAGACACATAGATCAATGGAACAGAATAGAGAACCCAGAAGTGGACCCTGAAATGTATGGTCATCTAATATTCGATAAAGGAGGAAAGACTATCCATTGGAAGAAAGACAGTCTCGTCAATAAATGGTGTTGGGAAATTGGACATCCACATGCAGAAGAATGAAACTGGACCACTCTCTTTCACCATACACAAAGATAAACTCAAAATGGATGAAAGATCTAAATATGAGACAAGATTCCATCAAAATCATAGAAGAGAACACAGGCAACACCCTTTTTGAACTCGGCCACAGTAACTTCTTGCAAGATACATCCACAAAGGCAAAAGAAACAAAAGCAAAAATGAACTATTGGGACTTCATCAAGATAAGAAGCTTTTGCACAGCAAAGGATACAGTCAACAAAACTCAAAGACAACCTACAGAATGGGAGAAGATATTTGCAAACGATATATCAGATAAAGGGCTAGTTTCCAAAATATATAAAGAACTTATGAAACTCAACACCAAAGAAACAAACAATCCAATCATGAAATGGGCAAAAGACATGAAGAGAAATCTCACAGAGGAAGACATGGACATGGCCAACATGCACATGAGAAAATGCTCTGCATCACTTGCCATCAGGGAAATACAAATCAAAACCACAATGAGATACCACCTCACACCAGTGAGAATGGAGAAAATTAACACGGCAGGAAACAACAAATGTTGGAGAGGATACGGAGAAAAGGGAACCCTCTTACACTGTTGGTGGGAATGTGAACTGGTGCAGCCACTCTGGAAAACTGTGTGGAGGTTCCTCAAAGAGTTAAAAATAGACCTACCCTATGACCCAGCAATTGCACTGCTGGGGATTTACCCCAAAGATACAGATGCAATGAAACGTCGGGACACCTGCACCCCGATGTTTCTATCAGCAATGGCCACAATAGCCAAACTGTGGAAGGAGCCTCGGTGTCCATCGAAAGATGAATGGATAAAGAAGATGTGGTTTATGTATACAATGGAATATTACTCAGCAATTAGAAACGACAAATACCCACCATTTGCTTCAACGTGGATGGAACTGGAGGTTATTATGCTGAGTGAAATAAGTCAATCGGAGAAGGACAAACAGTGTATGTTCTCATTCATTTGGGGAATATAAATAATAGTGAAAGGGAATATAAAGGAAGGCAGAAGAAATGTTGGGAAATATCAGGAAGGGAGACAGAACATAAAGACTCCTAACTCGGGGAAACGAACTCGGGGTGGTGGAAGGGGGGAGGAGGGCGGGTGTTGGAGGGGAATGGGTGACGGGCACTGAGGTGGACACTTGACAGGATGAGCACTGGGTGTTTTTATGTATGTTGGTAAATTGAACACCAATAAAAATTAATTTAAAAAAATAAAAACAAAAATAAACCATAGTACTGGAAGTCCAGGCCTCAGCAATCAGACAACAAAAGACATTAAAGGCATTCGAATTGGCAAAGAAGAAGTCAAACTCTCCCTCTTTGCTGATGACATGATACTCACGTAGAAAACTCAAAAGCCTCCACCCCAAAACTGCTAGAACTCATACAGCAATTTGGTAGCGTGGCAGGATACAAAATCAATGCCCAGAAGTCAGTGGCATTTCTATACACTAACAATGAGACTGAAGAAAGAGAAATTAAGGAGTCAATCCCATTTACAATTGCACCCAAATGCATAAGATACCTAGGAATAAACATAACCAAAGATGTGAAGGATCTATACCCTAAAAACTACAGAACACTTCTGAAAGAAATTGAGGAAGACACAAACAGATAGAAAAATATTCCATGCTCATGGATTGGCAGAATTAATATTGTGAAAATGTCAATGTTACCGAGGGCAATTTATACGTTTAATGCAATCCCTATCAAAATACCATGGACTTTCTTCAGAGAGTTAGAACAAATTATTTTACGATTTGTGTGGAATCAGAAAAGACCCCGAATAGCCAGGGGAATTTTAAAAAAGAAAACCATAGCTGGGGGCATCACAATGCCAGATTTCAGGTTGTACTACAAAGCTGTGGTCATCAAGACAGTGTGGTACTGGCACAAAAACAGACACATAGATCAATGGAACAGAATAGAGAACCCAGAAGTGGACCCTGAAATGTATGGTCATCTAATATTCAATAAAGGAGGAAAGACTATCCACTGGAAGAAAGACAGCCTCTTAATAAATGGTGGAGAGAAAATTGAACATCCACATTCAGAAGAATGAAACTAGACCACTTTCTTGCACCAAACACAAAGAGAAACTCAAAATGGATGAAAGATCTAAACATGAGACAAGATTCCATCAAAATCCTAGAGGAGAACACAGACAACACCCTTTTTGAACTCGGCCACAGTAACTTCTTGCAAGATACATCCACGAAGGCAAAAGAAACAAAAGCAAAAATGAACTATTTGGACTTCACCAAGATAAGAAGCTTTTGCACAGCAAAGGATACAGTCAACAAAACTCAAAGACAACCTACAAAATGGGAGAAGTTATTTGCAAATGACGTATCAGATAAAGGGCTAGTTTCCAAGATCTATAAGGAACTTATTAAACTCAACAGCAAAGAAACAAACAATCCAATCATGAAATGGGCAAAGGACATGAACAGAAATCTCACAGAAGAAGACATAGACATGGCCAACACGCACATGAGAAAATGCTCTGCATCACTTGCCATCAGGGAAATACAAATCAAAACCACAATGAGATACCACCTCACACCAGTGAGAATGGGGAAAATTAACAAGGCAGGAAACCACAAATGTTGGAGAGGATGCGGAGAAAAGGGAACCCTCTTACACTGTTGGTGGGAATGTGAACTGGTGCAGCCACTCTGGAAAACTGTGTGGAGGTTCCTCAAAGAGTTAAAAATAGACCTGCCCTACGACCCAGCCTTTGCACTGTTGAGGATTTACCCCAAAGATTCAGATGCAATGAAACACCGCGACACCTGTACCCCGATGTTTATAGCAGCAATGTCCACAATAGCCAAACTGTGGAAGTAGTCTCGGTGTCCATCGAAAGATGAATGGATAAAGAAGATGTGGTTTATGTATACAGTGGAATATTACTCAGCCTTTAGAAACGACAAATACCCACCATTTGCTTCAACGTGGATGGAACTGGAGGGTATTATGCTGAGTGAAATGAGTCAACTGAAGAAGGACAAACATTATATGATCTCATTCATTTGGGGAATATAAATAATAGTGAAAGGGAATAGAAAAGAAGGGAGAAGAAATGTGTGGGAAATATCAGAAAGGGAGACAGAACATAAAGACTCCTAACTCTGGGAAATGAACTAGGGGTGGTAGAAGGGGAGGAGGGCGGGGGGTGGGGGTGAATGGGTGACAGGCATTGAGGGGGGCACTTGACGGATGAGCACAGGGTGTTATTCTGTATGTTGGCAAATTGAACACCAATAAAAAAATAAATTTATTATTAAAGTAAATAAATAAATAAATAAATAAATAAATAAATAAATAAATTTATTAGGTTTAAATAAAACTAATTATCATCCCGCACATGCAAAAGTAAAAAATAAAGGTCAAAGGAAATAAGGACAGAAAAGAAAGGAGAAAAGAGAAAAAGAAAAAGTTTTTAAAAAGTAACAAGTAGAAGAGAATAAAAGGAAAAGCAACTTCTGAAAAATCATGAATCTGTAATAAAGTATGAAAGACAGCTTGGAAATTTCGGTGTCTTAACACACACACACACACACACACACACAAACACACAGGGTTTACTTAAAAGTTAAATATTAAGCCATGCAACAAAGAACAATGTAATCATGAAAACAATACTAAAAAGTAAAACCAACCAAGAATATAAGAAATAATTGTAAAGACTAGTATTACAAGAAAGTTACACCAAAATATAAACTTATACAGAAGAACAAGTCAAATGAATAAAAAATCCCAACATTCTGATGTTATGTCATTTCTAAGCTGTAATTAATGGAGTACACATAAAGGAGCTTCTTCAAAATTCAGAATGATTTTAAATGTCAGGAAATAATTTAATAGATGTGGAAAACAAATAATAGAGAGTTTACAATGTTGGAGCACAGGTGCAGCAGTAGAGAAAGTAAGCAATGGAGAGGAGGAGAAGACAGATACCTTCCAGGATATTCCATGTGAACAAGCAAACTATAATTACAAAAATAGATAGATCACAGATGATAGGCATATGCTAGATAATTGATGGATGATAAAAAGGCAAAGAGATTCAAAGAAAATCATACGTTAAACTATGATGAACAGTGTGTAACAGTTATTGAAAAACAAAAACTAGAGATAAATGTGATCAGACTGAATTGAGAAAAGCAATTAAAATGAATGATCGGTAACCTCAGTTTAAATATAAAAAAACATTGGTTTGGCTCAGTCGGTTAAGAATCTGCCTTAGGCTCAGGTCATGACCCAGGGTCCTGGGATCCAGCCCCAGGTCAGGATTCCTGCTCAGCGGGGAGTCTGCTTCTCCCTCTCCCTCTGCCCTTCCCCCCATTCATGCTCTCTCTTTCTCTCTCTCTCAAATACATAAAATCTTTAAACAAATTCTATCACCTCTCTGCCTCCTGTTCTTTTTTTATTTTATTATTTTTTAATAAATTAATTTTAATTGGTGTTCAATTTACCAACATACAGAAAAACACCCAGTGCTCATCCCGTCAAGTGTCCCCCTCAGTGCCCGTCACCCATTCCCCCCCCACCCCCGCCCTCCTCGCCTTCCACCACCCCTAGTTCGCCTCCTGTTCTATCACCCCTGCTTCAGCAGAGTTAAAGTCAGACTGACTTTTGTTCTCTTTCCCCTACTGCAATAGCCACAATGCAGTGTGTGTTTGTGTGTGTGTGAGGAATCCCAAGCAAACCTCACGCTGAGTGCAGAGCCTTACCCAGGGCTTAATCTCAGGACCCTGAGATCTTGTCCTAAACAGAAATAAGATCTGGACACTCACCAACTGAGCCACTCAGGTGCCTCCATAAAATGTTTAAGAATAATCCTAGTTGACCATATACAACTATGGAACTTATAAAAAAAGTTCATCTATCTATATATATGTGCTTCTTCCTCTGTTTCTGGTGGTACCCAGACATTGTAGGAGGAAAGCAGGCAGTTCTGAAGAAAGCCAGATGTGAGACAAGGGGAAATACTACTTTTAAATGAGACAGATTTCTGCAGAAGCAACGTGGAAATTAAAATTCCACAAAGAAAAGAAACTTTCAGAGAAAGACCGGTGTGTACAGGTGTTTTTCACGTGGATTGTTTGCTACATCCAACCTTTGGTCAAAGATAAGAATGAGGGTTTAGCCAAAGTAGAGGAGCACTTTTGTGCTCAAATCAAAGAGTGTCAAATCAAAGACACTCTTGGTAGTGCAAGATAGAGTGAAAATTTGAAAAATTGAGGACCTCCAAAAAATGGCAAATTTTATTCCTAAAGATCTGTGCTAATCTCTAAAGCTGTGTGGGAGGACTAGTGAGTTAAGTAAATCGAGCAGTTTCTTCCTCAAATTATTTGCCAAAGTTTGAAGATGACTAGAGTGAGACTCATAAGAACCTAATCTCTACATTTCTGATATGTGTACAGATTCTGTGTGCTAAAAAGTGATGCACCCCAACGCCAGCTCACAGTATTAATGGGAATTTTTGGAGAGTCACCTACTAGCTATGAGAGTGACCTGGGTCTATCGAAATAAAACCAGCTTCAATTCAAGGCAATTATTCCTCTTTGATTAAGCCAATCAGCCTCACCTCTACCTTCATAGCAAAGAAAACACCAACTTATCAGAAACACACAAGGATTTAAAAAAAAAAAGTCTGACATTCAGTATGAACACATAAGTAAAAGAATAGTTATAACACCAATGAAAGACAAGAGAAAAAATAATAAATGATACAGAAATTAGAGTTATGATATTATGATCACATTTATTATAAATGGTATGTTCAAGGAAATAGAAAAGTAAATAAAATGATGAAATTATAGTAATTACAATAGTAAAAGGCAAAAGATTTATGCAATCTGAAGAGAAACCAGAGTACAGGTAATTACAATAGATATCTGAAAGCAGCACAAAAGAATAAATGAGCTTAACAGAAATAGCCACTACCTCTCAATGTAAGCACATTATAATATGGAATCATGAAATCATTCCAGCAGCTGAAACCTAGAAATATAGATTGGAAGACAAGCACACAATGGGTGCCCAAAATCAAGACAGAACATAAAAACATGAGGCTAAGGGATGTGTGGGGCTCAGTCAATAGCTCTATGATACATGTAAGTGGAGTCTCAGATGCTTCACTGATGGAGCCACCGCATGTGCCTGGTAGGAACCTTCTTATAAGCAAAGGGCTTCACTTAATCCACCAGCAAAACATACAACTTTGTCACCTCACCATCAATTTGCCTGCTTCACTGTAACTACTGCCCCGACCCCACAAGTTTCTCTTTCTTTTACTTTCTGTTTGTGTTGAGTCTTACCCACATTCCAGGACAGTATCGTTTCCAGTTCTGCTGTGGAACTAGGTAGAAACTCAGGACAAGGGTCTGTTTTGCTGCTGGCCTCTCCCTCTCCACACCTCTGGTCTAGCTTCACTCCTAGACAACAAAGTTAGTGCCAGAAACACTGCTCCCCAATGAAAAATGTTGCAAGACATTTGCGTCTCAGACTAAACATGGATTGACTACATCAAACAGCCCATCAGTCCGTAGGTCATTTCCCCCAAGTTGCCAACTCTTTCCTGCATCGCCACATGCAGAACCTCTCCCAAGTGGCTGGGCCAGGCTTAAGAAAAGGGCTCTGATCCAAAGACTGAAGCTTGGGGGACCCCATGAGGCCAGAACACACACTTGGGCACAAATCTAAAGCCTCCCAGGAGGCTCAGACCACAGGACAACAAAGTGGACTTCTAGTGTAGAATCCTGAGGCTGAGTCAGATTTCTGCCCACCTCCAAGGCCACAGGATCCCAAACATGCCCAGTGATTGAAGACCTACACACTAGCAATCATATAACCACAAGAACAGAAAGTTAAAAGTTTTCTGGAAGGTTCTTTGGAGCAATAATGACCAATGTCACTCTCATTTCCACTCAGTGATTCCTGGAAGCATGAACCTGGCTATGGAAGAAACAGCATCATTCACTGGAGGCTGCCTCAGCATAGGTAACTTCTGGAAGCTGCTTACCCCATCCCTGCAAGTTTTAGTCACCCAACTGTTCATATTACGAGGTCTTCAAAAGGCCATTCCAACGATCCAACTGGCTGCTTCGGAATGGTGGGAAACAGGAAGACCAGATAATTACCTAGGATGGGCACATTGCAGGCTCCTTTTGCTATGAAGCGAGTTCATGGATCGGAAGCAAAGCTGTATGTGATGCCGGGTGGTGGACAAGCTCCTCTCTTTCTCCATGACTGGTATTGGAGCAGATGCATTGCATTCAGGGGACGTAAATTCATATGCAGGTTGTCTATTCCGGTAAGAACAAAACTTTGCCCCTTCCATGACAAAAGCAGGCCAGTGAACTCAACCGGCCTCTAGATACCAGCTGGCTGACCACCCAGGGGACTGAGGCCCTATGGGGAGCTCAGTCTTGGTCTCTGCTGCTGGTACAGAGCTACCCGGGTGAGTGGAAGTCTGTGTGGCTGAGCCCATGCATAACCTCTATCCCTGCTACCATGGCTATTGTGTCACGTTGGCCATTGTACCAAAGTCAGGAGAGCCTGGGCAAATATGCTGACTGACATCCCCAGAATGGGAGATGCAAACTAAATTATGACAAGGGGCTGGACTTGATAAACCCTTGAGGTAGGACAGTGTTGAACCTGTACTGCTGGGCTTTCCAGTTGAAAGCAAACTGTTTCCTGTGATCTTCACTAAGAGGTGTCTAGAAAAAGGCTTGACCTACCTGAATATGTTTTCTAATGAGCTAGCACGTGGTACAGGCTCTGCTATGGCTCTTCTGGTCTTGTAAGTCCAGTAAAGCTATAACTTTTCATTGTAGATCAATTTGCCCCGTAGAAACAATAATATGCCCTCCAAAAGATTTCAAATGAAAAGAACTTTATATTTTGAATAAAGCTCTTTATTCCTCAAAACTCAAGTAGTAGTTTGAGAAAAAATCTTCTTTTCAACTGGGCTCTAGTGGAGTCTGAATGCCTGGTCATAATGCACCAGGCAACCCTGGAACATGAGCTCCTCACTTATACGGTATTTTTTAAGCTGAACTCTAAAGTGAGCATTTACAAAAGTTCTCTATAATCACACATGTTTTTTAGTGGAACTGAAATCTAACAGATCCTGAAATCATAAGCACTTTCTATTAACAGGGTAGTCACACTACCAACTTCCCTGCATCTGCCTCAGGGCTGGACCTTTATTAACACACATCTATGGCTCTTTGAGAGACTTTTTATGAAAAACTTAGTGAGGAAAAAATCAAGCTTGCTTTCCAGATGCCTTGTTTTCTCAAGTACCAAACTGCTCAGAAGAAATAACTTTACAAAATGGAAGCATCTGTTGAATTACCACTACTGCTTCAGCTAAGAGACACATCTTTATGAGTAAGATCTTTGTCCAATTATTTTCTCTGATTCTATGACCAGACATCATGCTGTTACATTGATAAGCAGAATATATCATTCTGAGGAATAAAGAGTAGAGTTATTGGTGGTACCTCTCATTTATACCAAAAGATCCACTAAAAATATCAGATTTATGTCTAGGGAGGCCTCTAGAGATTTTAGGGCCCACTGAAGAAATACTCCTACCAAGAGACATAATGCATTTCAGTTGAATTAAAGGCAGCAACTCACATGTGTACTCATTTTATTTTCTAAATGCCACTAGATGAAGTGTTTGAGATGATTAACTGAATATAAAGGGAATAGAGAAGTTGCCACAAGGTAGAGAAGGAAAAATTTTGGATTTTTAAATGTGATCTAAGTTACCTTCTTTTCTATTATTATATCGAATCATAATGGTTAGTGAACGAGATACTGGACACAATGGACATTGGACACCGATGGATATAAGACATTAGCATGAGTGACTGAAACCAATCTTAGAAGTCTCAGAATATCCCAGTAAACCTGGACAAAGTCAAGCACTGGACTCCAGATCAATTACAAATATTAAAATGGTATAGTTACTAATTTTCATTATTTGTTGTGCCATATATCTTCTTTCCTCTTCATTTTTCCTTCTATTCACGGTATGTGTAAATGGCAGTTAAATTTACCATCTATTCCACAGATGCTAATATGTCAGGGTAGGTGCCAAATGCAATTAGAGAAACATGTAGGTTTATCCAAAAATTCTGACTTTATTCTGAATGTAGGAAGTGCAAAATATTTTTCTCTTTTTACAAAGAGTTGAAGGGTTCTTATTTTGTTTTTGATTTTGACAGTCCCGAGATTGATTGCTGGGTGTCAGAAGCAGAAATACATGTTTCAGAAGAGAGTAGTGGGCTGGACTGGTTCTTTTTTAATTTAATATTCTTGATGTTAATTTCCCCTTCCTAAGGATATGTTTATATCATTTATCTATCTTCTATCTATGTATTTATCTATCATCTATCTATCTATCTATCTATCTATCTATCATCATCATCATCATCATCATCATCATCATCTCTCTATTGCATAAGCTCCATCCTGAATTTGGGGCTTGAACTCACAACCCCCAAACCACAAGTTGCATGCCTACTGACTTAGCCGGCCAGGTGCCCCTCATTATTTAAATAAACTTTTTCCTTTATGATAGTTTTATATTTAGAAAAAAACAACAAAGAGAGTACAGAGCATTACTACATATCCATTGTTAAGTTTCCTACATTGTTAGCACCTTGCATCACTATGGAATATTTGCCACAACATAGGAAGCGAGGATGGTATATTACCACTAACTAAACTCCACACTTAATTCAGATTTCACAAACATTTTTTCCTCTAAAGTCCTTCTGCTGTTCCAAGATTCTATCCAGGATACTACATTAATTCTCATCTCTCCCAGGCATTGCTACACTCAGACAATTTCCTTAAAATGGTCTTGTTTGGATGACCTTATGTTTTGAGGGGCACTGATCAAGTATTTTACAGAATGTCCTTCCATTTGGCTTCCTTTGATGCTTTAACCCCCCTAAACTGAGTGGATCAAAAGACTAGAGAAGCAGCTATATAATTGTGTAGAAACCAAGGAAACTCAAGGGATGAAGTCCTTAAACAGAGTGTGGGTTCTGAGAAGAAAACTCATAGAGAAAAAGTGGCCTTTTTGTCACCTCATACCGGCAAATTGATACTATCAACAGGATGCAACAGGATGACATAAACTGTGGTCATTGGGCCCAGGTAGTGTTTTTCAGGTTCCTTCATTATCAAACTATCCTCACAGCTTCCGTAACCCTCTACCAGCACTTCACCTAGGGCATCTCAGACTCGAGTGGCTAAGCCCACTCTCTTGAGGTTGGAGGTATCTACATAGATTGTTGGGAATTCTGTACAGAAGATTTGTCTCCTCTGATTTCTTTATTTCTCAAATTATTATGTATTGTGTACTTGTTATTTATCTTACACTTTGAGTTATCATACAATACCATATTCTTTATTTTATGCTCAAATGGTTCCACCGTGGGTCATTGGACCTCTTTCAATTTGATGCCTGTGTACTTTTAAAATGCCCCATGCTTTTCTTTATGTTTTAAGGACTCCCCTACTGTCTGGCATAGGAAGACTCTTCACGATCATCTTGAATGTTCCCTGCCCAACCCTAGCGTCAGCCATTTGTGCAATCAAATTGCTTCCTTTTGCTGGAGAATGTGATCAGAAACCAGAATCACGTTGCTAGGTATACTGGTTGCTACTGAGGTGTCATTGCCTCTTGACTCTCAACATACAAGCACACACACGTATGTTTACATAAACTATCATTATCTCTGCATCTTCTCATCTGCATCAATGCTAATCTAAAGATGAGTTCATACCAATGTCCCCTAGTCTAATCCTGTATCACACAATTCATCCCCACTGTCTCCTTTGCTGATCTGTAACCTCCTATTTCAACAGTGAGTAATGTGATGGTGGCCACCACTGGCCATGCATTTTCTTGTTCCTTGTTCCTATGCACCATTTCTTCACATGCTTTTTCAATATAATTATAGTTATCCTCACATATTGTAGTATCTCAGTATAATTTCATTATCTCGTGCATATCATTTGACATTCCACCTTCCTCCACACGATTGTGATCCACTTCTCCCCCAAAATCATATCTCTGCACCTCCTTTGTTACACAACATGGGCTCTTCTCTCCCTCGACATGTGCAACTTTTTCTACAAGCTTTCAGATAGAGTTTTGAGAGACAGTGTGAGTGGGGGTAGAGGCTGAAGAAGAGAGAACCTCAAGCGGACTCCATGGAGAGCTGAGCATGGAGCCTGACATGGGGTCTTATCCCATAATACTGAGATCATGACCCTAGCCATAATCAAGTGTTGAATGCCAACCTGCTGAGCCACCCAGGCATTGCCATGTCATTCTTTTCTAAGAGATTTTGTAAGTTCTCAATTTATATTTAGCAAATTAGGCTTCCTACTACTCTCCAAACTATGACCTCATGAAATTGATGGGCTGCCTCACTTTGCATCCATTCACCTTGCTCTATCTAGGGTTCGCACGCTGATGTGAATTATCCTCAATTTTCTCTCCTTGAGTCTAGTTCTAAATCTTACCAACATCTAAGATTCAGTATATATCTGTCCAAGTTATACCATTGTTTGCTATTGTAGCCAATTTTGGCACCATTTCTTCACATGCTTTTTCAATATAATTATAGTTATCCCCATATATTGTAGTAACTCAGTATAATTTCATTATCTCGTGCATATCATCTGACATTCCCAGCTGGATTTTCTGCTGTCTTAAGGTGGAATGAATTTCTCTATAAGGCCCTCTAGCATTTACTGCAATTAGTGTGCATTATGGATGCCCATTTATTGTTTATTGATTGAATGAATTTGTATCTCCTTATTCTAAAATAATATGGAGTAACTTACAACAAAAGTAGTGAAAAATATTTTGACAAAAGTAGTGTCAAACACTTTTCTAGGCATTTTTACACAGACTGCATTATTTGTTTCTCAAATCAATTTTAACAACTGACCACTATGGCTTATGTACCATTTGTACCATTGTAGAGATGATAAAACAGAGCAATTTAATATAAAGGGGAGGAGCCCAAATTCTAATCCAGGAATTGTGGCTTCAAACAACCGTTTTAACCAATAAACTACTATTCATGTTTATAGTCAGCAAAATAAAAATGACAGTATTATACAAAACTAATGAAAGTATAAACTTTTTTTTTAACTTTTATTTATTTATGATAGTCACAGAGAGAGAGGCAGAGACATAGGCAGAGGGAGAAGCAGGCTCCAAGCACTGGGAGCCCAACGTGGGATTCGATCCCAGGTCTCCAGGATCGCGCCCTGGGCCAAAGGCAGGCGCTAAACCGCTGAGCCACCCAGGGATCCCCGAAAGTATAAACTTTATATAGGTTACTGAGAATCTTTTCTATGGTTTAGCTTCAAATATGCTCCTTGAAGGTATGACAATCAAGGTTGAACAGGAAAGTAGTCTTTGCATTTTTTTATTTTGTTTGTATTCTTGGAGAAAAAAAATGTTATACCAACACGTGAAAAAAAGCAAAGTTTTCTTAGCATTAAATTTTAAAGATAACTTCCTGTATAGGGCTTATTATCATGGGCAGATAATATGTTTATACTACGTGCAAGGGAAGACTTAATATAGTGACATGTGGTAGTAACTTTCCATAAAAGCTAAGGATCTAGCACTAAGAGATTTGCAGAAGATTAAATTAATTTGGTCATTTTGTATTCTCCTAGGGTTTAACTTTATATTAACTACAGAGGGTTAATAGCTTACGCACTAATTATTTATTTCTAAGAGTTAAGTTTTTCAGAGTTGGAAAGATTGATTCTGTTTTCTAAGGAAGACCTGAAACGGTGATATTTAAACTTCCTCCATTCCTTATTTTAATTTTCATCAATTAAAAAGTTATTATTGGGATCTCTGGGTGGCTCAGTGGTTTAGCACCTGCCTTCAGCCCAGGGCGTGATCCTGGAGTCCTAGGATCGAGTCCCACATTGGGCTCCCTGTATAGGGCCTGCTTCTCCCTCTGCCTATGTCTCTGTCTATCTCTCACAAATAAATAAATAATATCTTTTTTAAAAAATTTAGTACTTGAAAATTACTCCAAGACTCATCGTTTTTCCCTATTTTTTTTACTACTACACTAGCTATTCAAGTTTGTAGGCTTTCTTCCCCAAACTAAATTTCATATGGAGATGGAAGCATCATATCGATGTTTCTAAAACCAAATGAGCAGATGAGGTCATATCCTACTATAGTTAAGTTGAAGAACTTAATCAAAATTCGTACTTTGGGAAAAGCTTCTTATATGTCTTCATGGGAGTCTGACCAGATATTTTCAGGAATAAGAGGTAGAATTTTTTTCATTACTTTTGAATCTGTTACATTCATGTCATAGAAAATGAGTGATAAAAATAGTGTAACTAAAAGATAAAATCTTAAAAAAAGAAAATTAATAAATAGTTAATAATTAAATTTGAAAACTATCTGGGGGCACATAAATGGCTCTGACAGTCAACCAACTGACTCTTGGTTTCTGCTTAGTTCATGACTCTGGGGTCATAAGATTGTGCCCTGTATTGGACTCTGCACTTGGCATGGAGTCTACTTTAGGACCTTTCCCCCTTCCTCTCCTTCCCCCTCTGCCCCTCAATCCACTCATGTGTGCCATCTCTCTTAAATAAAGAATTAAATAAATAATCTTTAAAAACCTGTCTCTGATTATGCTACATAACTTCACTTCAAAGGAAAAATGTTTATACAGATATATTCAGAAACATTGTTTTAATGCACACACAATCTATAGTACACATCCAGCAATCCAAGTTTTTCTTGTAATGTCATGACTTCTCCCAGCTTCTTAGGAGCATTCTCAGCATCACCAGTGGCACTTAATGTGCATTCCATGGTGTTATTCGGGGTTTATGGCACTGCACCCAACAAGATGAGAAGTACTCAAGAACTGCAAGATTTCACTTTTTAGGATGATAAGCAATTTCCAGGATAGATGAACAGCTCCCACTAAGATATTATGGTCACATGGCCTTATAAGCAGATACAACTGGAGCACAAGACAATAGCAACAGGAGGTGGCAAGAAATGTTATCAGAGCCAAGTATGACCTACAGTGATTAGAGTATGACCCACAGTTCATCTTACACAGTTGAGATTTAATACTGCATCATTACATCTTTTTACACTCCCCTCAATTTTAAATGGTGCCACTATAGTCTGCAAGTGTTTGTGTAAGTTTTGATAAATTTTAACATTTTTAAAATGTTATTATATAAATTCCAGGTTAATATGCAGTGTAATATTAGTTCCATGTGCCCAATATAGTGCTTCAACACTTCCATACATCACCTGGTGATCATCACAACAAATATACTCATTAATCTCCTATTTAATCAATTATTTTTATAATAAATTTATTTTTTATTGGTGTTCAATTTGTCAACATACAGAATAACACCCAGTGCTCATCCGGTCAAGCGCCCATCTCAGTGTCTGCCATCCAGTCACCCCTGCCCACCTACCCTTCGACAACCCCCAGTTGGTTTCCCAGAGTTAGGAGTCTTCCATGTTCTGTCTCCCTTTCTGATATTTCCCACTTCTTGTTTCTCCTTTCCCCTTTATTCTCTTTCACTATTTTTTATATTCCCCAAATGAATGAGACCAAATAATGTTTATCCTTTTCCGATTGACCTATTTCACTCAGCATAATACCCTCCAGTTCCATCCACGTCGAAGTAAATGGTGGTAATTGTCTTTTCTAATGGCTGAGTAATATTCCACTGTATACATAAACCACATCTTCTGTATCCATTCATCTTTCGATGGACACCGAGGCTCCTTCCACAGCTCGGTTATTGTGGACATTGCTGCTATAAACATCGGGGTACAGGTGTCCCAGCGTTTCATTGCATCTGTATCTTTGGGGTAAATCCCCAGCTGTGCAATTGCTGGTTCATAGGGTAGGACTATATTTCAATCTTTGAGGAACCTCAACACAGTTTTCCAGAGTGGCTGCACCAGTTCACATTCACACCAACAGTGTAAGAGGGCTCCCCTTTCTCTACGTCCTCTCCAGCATTTGTGGTTTCCTGCTTTGTTAATTTTCCCCATTCTCACTGGTGTGAGGTGGTATCTCATTGTGGTTTTGATTTGTATTTCCCTGATGGCAAGTGATGCGGAGCATTTTCTCATGTGCATGTTGGCCATGTCCATGTCTTCCTCTGTGAGATTTCTCTTCATGTCTTTTGCCCATTTCATGATTGGATTGTTTCTTTGGTGTTGAATTTCATAAGTTCTTTATAGATCTTGGAAACTAGCCCTTTATCTGATACGTCATTTGCAAATAACTTCTCCCATTCGGTAGGTTGTCTTCTAGTTTTGTTGACTCTTTCCTCTGCTGTGCAAAACCTTATCTTGAAGAAGTCCCCATAGCTCATTTTTGCTTTTGTTTCTTTTGCCTTCGTGGATGTATCTTGCAAGAAGTTACTGTGGCCAAGTTTAAAAAGGCGTTGCCTATGTTCTCCTCTGGATTTTGATGGAATCTTGTCTCACATTTAGGTATTTCATCCATTTTGAGTTTATCTTTGTGTTTGGTGAAAGAGAGTGGTCTAGTTTCATTCTTCTGCATGTGGATGTCCAATTTTCCCAGCACCATTTATTGAAGAGACTGTCTTTCTTCCAGTGGAGAGTCTCTCCTCCTTTATCGAATATTAGTTGACCATACATTTCAGGGTCCACTTCTGGGTTCTCTATTCTGTTCCATTGATCTATGTGTCTGCTTTTGTGCCAGTACCACACTGTCTTGATGACCACAGATTTGTAGTACAACCTGAAATCTGGCATTGCGATGCCCCCAGCTATGGTTTTCTTTTTTAAAATTCCCCTGGCTATTCGGGGTCTTTTCTGATTCCACACAAATCTTAAAATAATGTGTTGTAACTCTCTGAAGAAAGTCCATGATATTTTGATAGGGATTGATTAAACGTGTAAATTGCCCTGGGTAACATTGACATTTTCACAATATTAATTCTGCCAATCCATGAGCATGGAATAGTTTTCCATCTCTTTGTGTCTTCCTCAATTTCTTTCAGAAGTGTTCTGTAGTTTTTAGGGTATATATCCTTTACCTCTTTGGTTAGGTTTATTCCTAGGTATCTTATGCTTTTGGGTGCAATTGTAAATGGGATTGACTCAATTTCTCTTTCTTCAGTCTCATTGTTAGTGTATAGAAATGCCATTGATTTCTGGGCATTGATTTTGTATCCTGCCACACTGCTAAATTGCTGTATGAATTCTAGCAATCTTGGGGTGGAGGCTTTTGGGTTTTCTATGTAGAGTATCATGTCATCGGCGAAGAGGGAGAGTTTGACTTATTCTTTGCCAATTTGAATGCCTTTTATGTCTTCTTATTGCCTGATTGCTGAGGGTAGGACTTGTAGTACTAAGTTCAATAACAGTGGTGAGAGTGGACATCCCTGTCTTGTTCCTGATCTCAGGGGAAAGGCTCCCAGTGCTTCCCCATTGAGAATGGTATTTGCTGTGGGGTTTTCATAGATGGCTTTTAAGATGTTGAGGAATGTTCCCTCTATCCCTACATTCTGAAGAGTTTTGATCAGGAATGGATCCTGTATTTTGCAAATGCTTTCTATGCATCTATTGAAAGGATCATATAGTTCTTGTTTTTTCTCTTGCTGCTATGATGAATCACATTGATTGTTTTACGAGTGTTGAACCAGCCTTGCATCCTGGGGATAAATCCTACTTGGTCATGGTGAATAATTTTCTTAATATATTGTTGGATCCTATTGGCTAGTATCTGGTTGAGAATTTTTGCATCCATGTTCATCACGGATATTGATCTATAATTCTCCTTTTTGGTGTGGTCTTCGGATTTGGAATTAAGGTGATGCTGGCCTCATAGAACGAGTTGGGAAGTACTCCATCTCTTTCTATCTTTCCAAACAGCTTTAGTAGAATAGGTATGGTTTCTTCATTAATGTTTGGTAGAATTCTCCAGGTAAGCCATCTGGCCCTGGACTTTTATGTCTTGGGAGGTTTTTGATGACTGCTTCAATTTCCTCCCTGGTAACTGGCCTGTTCGGGCTTTCTATTTCTTCTAGTTCCAGTTTTGGTAGTTTGTGTTTTTCCAGAAATGCGTCTATTTCTTCTAGATTGCCTAATTTATTGGCGTATAGCTGTTCATAATATGTTTTTAAAATCGTTTGTGGGGATCCCTGGGTGGCTCAGCGGTTTGGCGCCTGCCTTTGGCCCAGGGTGTGATCCTGGAGTCCCGGGATCAAGTCCTGTGTGGGGCTCCTGCATGGAGCCTCCTTCTCCCTCTACCTGTGTCTCTGCCTCTCTCTCTCTCTCTCTCTCTCTCTCTCTCTCTCATGAATGAATAAATAAAATCTTTTAAAAAAGAAAAAAAGGAAAAAATAAAATCGTTTGTATTTCCTTGGTGGTGGTAGTGATCTCTCCTTTTTCATTCGTGATTTTATTCATTTGAGTCTTCTCTCTCTTTTTTAATAAGGCTGGCTAATGGTTTATCTGTCTTATTAATTCTTTCAAATATCTAACCACCGGTTTTGAAGATCTGTTCCACAGTTCTTCTGGTCTCGATTTCATTGAGTTCTGCTCGAATCTTTATTAACTCTCTTCTCTAAGATCTATTTGCTGTTTTTTCTCTAGCTCCTTTAGGTTTAAGGTTAGCTTTTGTATTTAAGATCTTTCCAATTTTTGGATGGCTGCTTGTATTGCGATGTATTTCCCCCTCAGGACTGCTTTTGCTGTATCCCAAAGATTTTGAATGGTTGTATCTTCATTCTCATTAATTTCCATGAATTTTTAAAATTCTTCTCCTATTTCCTGGTTGATCCTTTTATCTTTTAGCAGGATTGTCCTTAACCTCCACGTGTTTGAAGTCTTTCCAAACTTCTTCTTGTTATTTAGTTCTAATTTCAAAACTTTATGGTCTGAGAATACACAGGAGACGATCCCAATATTATGGTATCAGTTAAGACCTGCTTTGTGACCAAGTATGTGGTCTATTCTGGAGAAAGTTCCATGTGCACTTGAGAAGAATGTGTATTCAGTTGCGTTTGGATGTAAAGTTTTGTAAATATCTGTGAAATCCATCTGGTCCAGGGTATCATTTAAAGCTCTTGTTGCTTTGGAGATGTTTTGCTTAGAAGACCTATCGATTGTAGAAAGCACTACACTGAAGTCACCAAGTATAAGTGTACTATTATCTAAGTGTGTCTTAACTTTGGTTATTAATTGATTGATATACTTGGCAGCTCCCACATTCGGGGCATATATATTGAGGATTGTTAAGTCCTCTTGTTGGATAGATCCTTTAAGTATGATATAGTGTCCCTCTTCATCTTTTACTACGTGTTTGGGATAAACTTTAGTTCATGTGATATAAGGATGGCTACCTCTGCTTTCTTTTGAGGACCATTTGAATGGTAGATGGTTCTCCAGCCCTTTTTTCAGGCTGTAGGTGTACTTATGTTTAAAGTGAGTCTCTTGTAGACAGCAAATAGATGGGTCCTGCTTTTTTATCCAGTCTGAAACCCTGCACTTTTTGATGGGGTCATTAAGCCCGTTCACATTCAGAGTTACTATTGAAAGATATGAGTTTAGTGTGATCATGACACCTATTCAGTCCCTGTTTTTGTGGATTGTTTCCTTGGACTTCTTCTTTCTTTTACAGAGTCCCCCTTAATATTTCTTGCAGAGCCGGTTTGGTGGTCACATATTCTTTCAGTTTATGCTTATCTTGGAAGCTCTTTATCTCTCCTTCTATTCCGAATGAGAGCCTTGCTGGATAAAGTATTCTTGGTTGCATGTTTTACTCATTTAGGACCCTGAATATATCCTTCCATCCCTTTCTGGCCTGCCAGGTCTCTGTGGAGAGGTCTGCTGTTAATCTAATATTTCTCCACATAATAATTAGAGATTTCTTGTCTCTTGCTGCATTAAGGATCCTCTCTTTATCTTTGGAGTTTGCAAGCTTCACCATTAAATATAAAGGTGTTGAGCGGTTTTTATTGACTATTGGGGGGGATCCCTCTATTTCCTGTATCTGAATGCCTGTTTCCCTTCCCAGATTAGGAAAGTTTTCAGCTATGATTTGTTCAAATACATATTCTGGACCTCTTTCCCTTTTGGTGCCCTCGGGAAACCCAATTAAACGTAGATTTTTCTCCCTAGGCTGCCATTTATTTCCCATAATCTATACTCATGATCTTTTGTTTATCTCTTTTTTCCTCAGTTTCCCACTTTGCCATGAACTTGTCTTCTATGTCACTCATTCTTCCACCTCGTTAACCGTCATCGTTAGGACCTCTCGTTTGGATTGCATCTCATTTAATTGGTTTTTAATTTCTGCCTGATTAGATCTAAATTCTGTAGTCATGAAGTCTCTGGAGTCCTTTATGCTTTTCTTTAGAGCCACCAGTAGCTTTATAATTGTGCTGCAGAATTGGATTTCTCACATTGAATTGTAATCCAAATTTTGTAACTCTGTGGGAGAGAGGACTTTTTCTGCTTCTTTCTTTTTGTTTTTTGTTTGTTTGTTTGTTTTTAAAGATTTATTTATTTATTTATTCATGATAGAGAGAGAGAAAGGCAGAGACACAGGAGGAGGGAGAAGCAGGCTCCATGCCAGGAGCCTGATGTGGGACTCGATCCCGGGACTCCAGGATCACGCCCTGGGCCAAAGGCAGGTGCTAAACCACTGAGCCACCCAGGGATCCCTGCTTCTTTCTTTTTGAAGTGAGTTTTTCCTCCTAGTCATTTCGCTCAGTGCAGAGTGGCCAAAAACAAGTTGTATTGGGAAAAGGAGAAAAAGAGAGAAGAGAAAGAAGAAAAGAAAAAGAAAAAAAGAAAAGGAAAGAATAAAAGGGGGGAAGCAATCAGAACACAGAAAACAAGGGGGAGTATCCTCTGATTCTGTATATTGTAAATCCCTCGACATCCCCTAGTACTTTCCAGTGCTGCCTGGTCAATAACTTGCTTACCCCTGACCTTCTAGCTGGTCTGGGGAAGGGGCCTGCTGTGCTGATTCTCAGATGTTAGCATTTGGGGGAGCTTCTCAGCCCCCTGTCTGGTGTAGGCTCAGTGAAAGTTGTTTAACCTGTTTATCCCATGAGGCCACTGTGAAGCTCAATGGGGGTTGTTTATCCATTGAGGCCCCAGGAGGAACAACAACAGTAGCAGTGACCAGCTCTCCAGCCCTGGAGTCAGCTCCTGCAGAAACTATGGAGCTCTCAGTCCACAGGGGCCTGGATGCTCCGGGGGCTGGGCCGCTGATCTGCTCAGCTTGGGGCAGGAGCATCCTTGCTGTCCTGTGCCCTCCTGGCCTCTGCCTGTCCTGGGGGGAGCCCCGGATCTTGGGCTGTGTCCCCAGCGCCCTATGCTCCCTGGCCTGCACTGTTGGAATCGTGCTCCCGGCCACGCAGCTCCCTCTGCCCGGAGCCTCTGCCCCAGCCACCCGCAAGCTGCTCCCTGGTCCAGCCCTATAGGAAGCTCGGCCGCAGGGTGTGGCATGCTCTCCCCGGGACGCAGGTCCTCTGTTAGAGTCCCAGGGAGCCTGGGCACATCCCTGCCCTTCCTGGGATCCTGCTCCAACTCCCTGCAAGCGCCTTTCCGTCTGGAAGGATTGTTGAAGCTCCTGCTTCTCTGGGACAGGGCTCTCCTGTCCTGGGGGCAGTCGCCGCAGCCTTAGCCTGGCTCCTCGCAGGTCCCCTCCCCCTTGGATGCCTTTTGTTTCTTTATTTTTT
The DNA here is from genome assembly GCF_048418805.1 of Vulpes vulpes. Taxonomy (NCBI): domain Eukaryota; kingdom Metazoa; phylum Chordata; class Mammalia; order Carnivora; family Canidae; genus Vulpes; species Vulpes vulpes. Next base: position 77,314,035 of record NC_132794.1, on the reverse strand, counting down.
CCCCAGGCTTCCTACCTTGATAGAAGCGTGAACTCTTCTCACTGTACCATTCCATCTGTTTTCTCTTTAAATCTCAAGCCAAATTGGTTGGTTTTCAGGATGATTCAAAAGTTATCTAGATAATTTCGTGGGGACAGGTGACTTGGGGACCATACTCTTCCGCCCTCTTTTTTTTTTTTTTTTCTTCCGCCCTCTTGACCTACCCCTAACATTTCTCATTTGTAACGTTAAACACAAATGCTTTAGTTGTTCACCTCAGTAGTATTCAAATAAATGCAAATTTAAAATGAAATATCATTTTTATATATTGAGTTAATAGTCAATGGCAATAAAGGTAAGCTAAAACTAGAATGCAGGTAACTTATCCATAGACTGTTAAAGTGATGCAACCCTTTGGCAATCAATTTGCCAATATGTATCAAAAATCATAAATATTAACACATTGTATTTTTGGGAAATAAAATAAAATCAGACTAGAATCTGATGAAACAATGTAAAGAGACTCACTGGAGTACTACCAATAATAGTGAAAAACTGAAAATAACACTATGTTTGTTAATAGTCAAGTAAATTAGATGTTAGCATAATACACAGTTTTTGGAGCAATATAAATTAATTATAAAATCATATCACATAAACAATATGAAACATGGATAAATGTATATAATATAATGGCATGTGTACATATTAAAGTATGTATATACATATATATTCCATGACCATGATGTTATCAAAGGTTGCATTAAAATATTGAAAGAATATAAAAAATGCTAAAATATCATTGTAATTGCATTATAAAAAAGGAATGCAAAATATTTTCTTTTGTCTATCCCAAATTTCTTTCTCATATAACATAGCAAATGATAACAGTTTTAAAACTTGTAAAGATTGACATTTAAGGAAACCCATTATAACATTCTCAATTCCCACTCCTTCCCATGAAAACCCTGATCTCCAAATAATTTATCTTCTCATTCCTTGTTGATTCCCATTATAACAGCTTTGCTAACACTACTTTCCCTAACTGGAATGTCCTCGCCCTCCCATCTGATTTTCTAAATCCCACTCAATCTGCAAAGTCCAGCATATGTCCTGTATCTTTTCTAAAGATTTCCCCAACCCTCCTAGCCACAGTAAAACCACCCTCTGGAACACCTACAGCACTTATCTGTACTTCTATTTATATGACCCTTCGTACATGGCATCTTTCCTCCATCACCCAGAATAATGTTTTTAAGTAGTACAGGACAACATGTCACCCATTTCCTCTGCCCAGGCAGCCAATTTTCCCTAGCTAGAGAAAGGAATATAATCTCTTCCATGGAACTCTATGCTTTAGCTGGTATATTTCTCAATCATAAGAACATTAAAATAAGACTATACTAGAAATAACCCGCTGAGGTTAGGAAGAGGTAAATGCTGTTAGAATATCTAGAATGAAGAGTAATTTTATGGGTTATAGTAATTAAATACTGAAAGATTTTGCAAACTTTCATATACAATGTCTTTAGACATTTAGGGTACACATGTTTTTAAATTTTAATTTCATTTTGAAAGTTTCTTCTAACATATTTTAAAATATTCACTCTTGGTAACTATCAAAAAGACAAGAGATAGTAAGAGCTAGCAACGATGTGGAGAAAAGGGAACCCTCATGCAGTGTTGGTAGGAATGTAAATTGGTACAGCTGCTATGAAAAACAGTGTGGTGGTTTCTCAAGAAATTAAAAATAGAACTCTCATTTGATCCAGCAATCCCACTTCTGAGTACCTATCCAAAGGAAATGAAATTCCTGCACCACCATGTTCACTGCAATATTATTCACAATAGCCAAGGCATGGAAACAACCTAAGTATCTATCAACAGATGAATGGTTAAAGAAATACTACCAGCCATAAAAAAGAAGGAAATCCTGCCATTTATAACAACATAAATGAATCCTGAAGGCATTATGCTAAGTGAAATAAGTCAAGCAGAGAAAGACAAATACTACTGGATCTTACTTAAATGTGGAATCTAAAAGTACTGTACTCCTAGAAACAAAGAGAAGACTGGTGGTGGCCATGGGTGGAGGTGGACAGAGAGGTGATGGTCAAAGGGTATATACTTCCAGTTATAAGATTAATAAGTTCTGGGGACCTGATGCACAGCATGGTGAATACAGTTATCAATACTGCATTGTATACTTGAAAGTTGCTTAGAGAGATCTTAAACATTCTCCCCACCACCACCACCACCACCACCACCACCACCACCACCACAATTATATGAAGTGATTGTCATGTTACATAACCTTACTACATTATCATTTTGCAATGTATATGTGTTTCAAATCACCATTACACTGTAGACCTTCAACTGATACAATGTTATCAGTCAATTATATATCAATAAAACTGGGGAAAAATCATTCTAAAAAAAGGCTGACTACTAGAAAAAAGTAAAGTTTCATATCATTTGAGAGAAGAATAAGCAAACAGAAGGGAAAAAATCTAAGATTAAATAGAACATTTAAATCCACTTCACTGATTTTCATATATTTATTTTTCAGTAAAAAAATGAATATTCTGTAAGGAATGTGATTAATTTTCAAAGAGTATTAAAAACACCTACTGCCTATTAGCACCCTATAACATAATAATTAAGAGGAAGAAATAATGGCAAAAGATGAAGTTTCTTTGAATTGAGGATAAAAGAAAGAGGAAGAGACCAGAAAGTGCCAAAGATGACAGCATCAAGGACATAAGAATGAAACAAAAAAGTGAGTTCTTCATATATTGAAGAAAGAAAGCCAGGAAACACACCTTAACAGCAACATCATAATTCAATTAGGTTAAAAAGAGATTTGGACATGATCTTACAGTTTGGGATAATAGTCTTACAGTTGGTAGAGGTCTCTTTACCCCAGTGCAGACTTCTTTCTAATCTAATGAAAAGATAAGCACTTATCAAATATGCTGATAGTATATGTGTAAATATCTAGCTATTCGCCCTATCATAAGAATCTACAAATTCCATGTCTACCATATGATTTTAATTATATGGAGAAATCACAGCTGAATTCTGTTTATTGAACTTTTGATTACATGCCCTGAATTGCAAATTTATTTATTTATTTTTTAATAATAAACTTATTTTTATTGGTGTTCAATTTGCCAACATACAGAATAACACCCCATGCTCATCCCGTCCAGTGCCCCACCCCAGTGCCCCTCATCTATTCACCCAGACCCCCTGCCCTCCTCCCCTCCCACCACCCCTAGTTCGTTTCCCAGAGTCAGGAGTCTTTATGTTCTGTCTCCCTTTCTGATACTTCCCACACATTTCTTCTCCCTTCCTTTATATTCTCTTTCACTATTATTTATATTCCCCAAATGAATGAGAACATACAATGTTTGTCCTTCTCCGATTGACTTATTTCACTCAGCATAATACCCTCCAGTTCCATCCACGTTGAAGCAAATGGTGGGTATTTGTCGTTTCTAATGGCTGACGAATATTCCATTGTATACATAAAGCACATCTTCTTCATCCATTCATCTTTCGATGGACACTGAGGCTCCTTCCACAGTTTGGCTATTGTGGACATTCCTGCTAGAAACATCAGGGTGCAGGTGTCGGAGGTTTCATTGTATCTGTATCTTTGGGGTAAATCCCCAACAGTGCAATTGCTGGGTCGTAGGGCAGGTCTATTTTTAACTCTTTGAGGAACCTCCACACAGTTTTCCAGAGTGGCTGCACCAGTTCACATTCCCACCAACAGTGTAAGAGGGTTCCCTTTTCTCCGCATCCTCTCCAACATTTGTGGTTTCCTGCCTTGTTAATTTTCCCCATTCCCACTGGTGTGAGGTGGTATCTCATTGTGGTTTTGATTTGTATTTCCCTGATGCCAAGTGATGCAGAGCATTTTCTCATGTGCGTGTTGGCCATGTCTATGTCTTCTTCGGTGAGATTTCTCTTCATGTCTTTTGCCCATTTCATGATTGGATTGTTTGTTTCTTTGCTGTTGAGTTTAATAAGTTCCTTATAGATCTTGGAAACTAGCCCTTTATCTGATATGTTATTTGCAAATATCTTCTCCCATTCTGTAGGTTGCCTTTGAGTTTTGTTGACTGTATCCTTTGCTGTGCAAATTCTTCTTATCTTGAAGTCCAAATAGTTCATTTTTGCTTTTGTTTCTTTGGCCTTCGTGGATGTATCTTGCAAGAAGTTACTGTGGCCAAGTTCAAAAAGGGTGTTGCCTGTGTTCTCCTCTAGGATTTTGATGGAATCTTGTCTCACATTTAGATCTTTCATCCATTTTGAGTTTATCTTTGTGTATGGTGCCAGAGAGTGGTCTAGTTTCATTCTTCTGCATGTGGATGTCCAATTTTCCCAGCACCAATTATTGAAGAGACTGTCTTTCTTCCAATGGATAGTCTGTCCTCCTTTATCGAATATTAGTTGACCATAAAGTTCAGTGTCCACTTCTGGGTTCTCTATTCTGTTATATTGATCTATGTGTCTGCTTTTGTGCCAGTACCACACTGTCTTGATGACCACAGCTTTGTAGTACAACCTGAAATCTGGCATTGCAATACCCCCAGATATGGTTTTCTTTTTTAAAATTCCCCTGGCAGAAGAAATGTGTGGGAAATATCAGAAAGGGAGACAGAACATAAAGACTCCTAACTCTGGGAAATGAACTAGGGATGGTGGAGGGGGAGGAGGGCGGGGGGTGGGGGTAAGTGGGTGACAGGCACTGAGGGGGACACTTGACGGGATGAGCACTGGTGTTATTCTGTATGTTGGTAAATTGAACACCAATAAAAAGTTAATTTATTAAAAAATAAAAAATAAAAAATAAAAAATAAAAAATAAAATAAAATTCCCCTGCCTATTCGGTGTCTTTTCTGATTCCACACAAATCTTTTTTTTTTTTATGATAGTCACAGAGAGAGAGAGAGGCAGAGACACAGGCAGAGGGAGAAGCAGGCTCCATGCACCGGGAGCCCGACGGGGGATTCGATCCCGGGTCTCCAGGATTGCGCCCTGGGCCAAAGACGGGCGCCAAACCGCTGCGCCACCCAGGGATCCCGATTCCACACAAATCTTAAAATAATTTGTTCTAACTCTCTGAAGAAAGTCCATGGTATTTTGATAGGGATTGCATTAAATGTGTAAATTGCCCTGGGTAACATTGACATTTGCACAATATTAATTCTGCCGATCCATGAGCATGTAATATATTTCCATCTCTTTGTGTCTTCCTCAATTTTTTTCAGAAGTGTTCTATAGTTTGTAGAGTATAGATCCTTCACCTCTTTGGTTAAGTTTATTCCTAGGTATCTTATGCTTTTGGGTACAATTGTAAATGGGATTGACTCCTTATTTTCTCTTTCTTCAGTCTCATTGTTAGTGTATAGAAATGCCACTGACTTCTGGGCATTGATTTTGTATCCTGCCACGCTACCAAATTGCTGTATGAGTTCTAGCAATCTTGGGGTGGAGGCTTTTGGGTTTTCTATGTGAGTATCATGTCATTGGCGAAGAGGGAGAGTTTGACTTCTTCTTTGCCAATTCGAATGCCTTTAATGTCTTTTTGTTGTCTGATTGCTGAGGCGAGGACTTCCAGTACTATGTTGAATAGCAGTGGTGAGAGTGGACATCCCTGTCTTGTTCCTGATCTCAGGTGAAAGGCTCCCAGTGCTTCCCCATTGAGAATGATATTTGCTGTGGGCTTTTCGTAGATGGCTTTTAAGATGTTGAGGAATGTTCCCTCTATCCCTACATTCTGAAGAGTTTTGATCAGGAATGGATGCTGTATTTTGCCAAATGCTTTCTCTGCATCTCATGAGAGGATCATATGGTTCTTGGTTTTTCTCTTGCTGAAATGATGAATCACATTGATTGTTTTACGAGTGTTGAACCAGCCTTGTGTCCCGGGAATAAATCTTACTTGGTCATGGTGAATAATTTTCTTAATGTGTTGTTGGATCCTATTGGCTAGTATCTTGTTGAGAATTTTTGCATCCATGTTCATCAGGGATATTGGTCTGTAATTCTCCTTTTTGGTGGGGTCTTTGGTCTTGGAAATAAGATGATGCTGTCCTCATAGAACGAATTTGGAAGTGCTCCATCTCTTTCTATCTTTCCAAACAGCTTTAGTAGAATAGGTATGGTTTCTTCTTTAAACGTTTGATTGAATTCCCTGGGAAGTCATCTGGCCCTGGACTTTTGTGTCTTGGGAGGTTTTTGATGACTGCTTCTTTTTCCTCCCTGGTTATTGGCCTGTTCAGGTTTTCTATATCTTCCTGTTCCAGTTTTGTAGTTTGTGGCTTTACAGAAATGCGTCCATTTCTTCTAGATTGCCTAATTTATTGGCGTAGAGCTGTTCATAATATGTTTTTAAAATCGTTTGTATTTCCTTGGTGTTGGTCGTGATCTCTCCTTTCTCATTCATAATTTTATTAACTTGAGTCTTCTCTCTCTTCTTTTTAATAAGGTTGGCTAATGGTTTATCTTATTAATTCTTTCAAAGAACCAACTCCTGGTTTTGTTCATCTGTTCCACAGTTCTTCTGGTCTCGATTTCGTTGAGTTCTGCTCGAACCTTTATTAACTCTCTTCTTTTGGTGGGTGTAGGATCTATTTGCTGTTTTTTCTCTAGCTACTTTATGTGTAAGGTTAGATTTTGTATTTGAGTTCTTTCTAGTTTTTTTTTCTTTCTTTCTAGTTTTTGAATGGGTGCTTGTATTGCAATGTATTTCCTCCTAGGGACTGCTTTTGCTGCATCCCAAAGATTTTGAATGGTTATATCTTCATTCTCATTAGTTTACATGAAATTTTTAAATTCTTCCTTAATTTCCTGGTTGACCCTTTCATCTTTGAGCAGGATGGTCCTTAACCTCCACGTGTTTGAGGTCCTTCCAAACTCCTTGTTGTGATTCAGTTCTAATTTCAAGGCATTATGGTCTGAGAATATGCAGGGGACGATCCTAATCTTTTGGTATCAGTTCAGACCCAATTTGTGACCCAGTCTGTGGTCTATTCTGGAGAAAGTTCCATGTGCACTCGAGAAGAATGTGTATTCCATTGAGATTGGATGTAAAGTTCTGTAGATATCTGTGAAATCCATCTGGTCCAGGGTATCATTTAAAGCTCTCGGTTCTCTGGAGATGTTGTGTTTAGAGGACCTATCGAAAAAAAAAAAAGAAGAAGAAGACCTATCGAGGGTATAAAGTGCTAAATTGAAGTCACCAAGTATAAGTGTATTATTATCTAAGTATGTCTTAACTTTGGTTATTAAATGATTGATATATTTGGCAGCTCCCACATTCGGGGCATATATATTGAGGATTGTTAAGTCCTCTTGTTGGATAGATCCTTTAAGAATGATACAGTGTCCCTCTTCATCTCTCACTACACTCTTCGGGGTACATTTTAGTTTATCTGATATAAGGATGGCTACCCCTGCTTTCTTTTGAGGACCATTGGAATGGTAAGTGGTTCTCCAAACTTTTATTTTCAGGTTGCAGGTGTCCTTCTGTCTAAAATGAGTCTCTTGTAGACAGCAAATAGATGGGTCCTACTTTTTTATCCAGTCTGACACCCTGCACCTCTTGATGGAGTCATTAAGCCCATTAACGTTCAGACTTACTATTGAAAGATATGAGTTTAGTGTCATCATGATATCTATTCAGTCCTTGTTTTTGTGGATTGTTCCCCTGAACTTCTTCTTGAAGGGTTATTTTAAGAGTCCTCTTTAAAATTTCTTGGAGAGCTGGTTTGGAGGTCACATATTCTTTCAGTTCCTGCCTGTCTTGGAAGCTCTTTATCTCTCCTTCCATTTTGAATGAGAGCCTTGCTGGATAAAGTATTCTTGGTTGCATGTTCTTCTCATTTAGGACCCTGAATATATCCTGCCAGCCCTTTCTGGCCTGCCAGGTCTCTGTGGAGAGGTCTGCTGTTACCCTAATACTCCTCCCCATAAAAGTCAGGGATTTCTTTTCTCTTGCTGCTTTAAGGGTCTTCTCTTTATCTTTGGAATTTGCAAGCTTAACTATTAGATGTCAAGGTGTTGAACGGTTTTTATTGATTTTAGGGGGGATCTCCCTATTTCCTGGATCTGAATGCCTGTTTCCCTTCCCAGATTAGGAAAGTTTTCAGCTCGGATTTGTTCAAATACATATTCTGGCCCTCTGGCCCTTTCGGCGCCCATGGGAACCCCAATTAAACGTAGGTTTTTCTTCCTCAGGCTGTCGTTTATTTCCCTTAATCTAATCTCGTGGTTTTTTAATTGTTTGTCTCCTTTATCCTCTGTTTCCCTCTTTGCCATTAACTTGTCTTCTATGTCACTCACTCGTTCTTCCACCTCATTAACAATCGTCGTTAAGACTTCTAGTTTGGATTGCATCTCATTCAATTGATTTTTAATTTCTGCCTGATTGGATCTAAATTCTGCAGTCATGAAGTCTCTTGAGTCCTTTATGCTTTTTTCTAGAGCCACCAGTAGCTGTATAATAGTGCTTTTGAATTAGCTTTCTGACATTGAATTGTAATCCAGATTTTGTGACTCTGTGGGAGAGAGGACTGTTTCTGATTCTTTCTTTTGAGGTGAGGTTTTCCTTCTAGTCATTTTGCTCAGTGCAGTGTGGCGAAAAACTAGTTGTATTGGGAAAAGGAGAAAAAGAGAGGAGAGAAAGAAGGAAAGAAAAGAGAAAAAGAAAAAAAGAGAAGAAAAAGATAAAGAAAGAAAGGGAAAAAAGGGTGGGGGAAGCAAACAGAAATCAAAAAGAAAAAAAAAAAAGAAACATGGGGGAGTATCTTCTGATTCTGTATACTTTAAGTCCCTTGACTTCCCCTGGAACTGGTCCTTCTAGCTGGTCTTCTGTGGGAGGGGCCTGTTGTGCTGATTCTCAGGTGTTAGCACTTGGGGGAGCTGCTCTGCCCCCTGCCTGGTGCAGGGTTCAGTGGGGGTTGTTCACCCCCTGAGGCCCCGGGAGGAAGCCACAGTGGCGGGGCCAGCTCTGCAGCCCTGGAGTCAGCTCCTGCAGTAGCTCCGGGGCTGTCTGTCTGCAGGGCCTGGAGGCTCCGGGGCGGGGCCGCTGATCTGCTCAGCTCAGGGCAGGAGTGTCGCGGGCCCTCCCGGCCTCTGCCTGTCCCGGGGAAGGCCGGATCCTGGGCTGTGTCCCGGCGCCCTGTGCTCCCGGGCCTGCGCTGTTGGATCCGTGCTCCCGCCCCGCAGCCCCCTCCGCGGAGCCGCCGCCCGAGCCCCTCCGAGCTGCTCTGGGTCTGGCCGTGCGCGCTGCAGCCCTTAGGGAGCTCCGCGCACTCTCCCAGGGCGCAGGTGCCTGTTAGTGTCCCAGGGAGCCCAAGGGCACCCCCGCCCTCCTGGGTCCTGCTCTAACTCCCTGCGGGCCCCTTTCCGCCCGGGACGGTCGGTGCAGCTCCTGCTCCTCCGGGACGGGGCTCTCCTGTCCTGGGGACACTCGCCCCAGCCTCAGCCCGGCTCCTCGCGGGGCCCCTCCCCCTTGGAGGCCTTTTGTGTCTTTATTTCTTTTTCCCCGTCTTCCTACCTTGATAGAAGCGCGAACTCTTCTCACTGTAGCGTTCCAGCTGGTCTCTCTTTAAATCTCAGGCCGAATTCGTAGATTTTCAGGATGATTGGAAGGTTATCTAGGTAACTTGGTGGGGACAGGTTATTTGGGGACCCTGCTCTTCCGCCATCTTGCCCCTCCCCCTCTCCCCTAATTTGCAATTTTAAAGCTAAGGCATTTTTCAAGTAATCAATACATTAGAAATTTATATGTCATCTAATTTATAGAATTCAATTCAAACTGCCATATTATGATGCAAGCATAAGATGTTTGTTATATAAGACAGAATTATTGATTTCTATGATAGCTTCACATCTAAGTTAATCACTTCAACCTATCCTATTCAAGGTTGAACCTAGTTAAAATCCAAAAATCTAATCCTAGTTCTAGGTCTCAAAATTCAACCCTCTAAAAATAATTATAATACCACTAGCTTGAGTGCCTTCTTAAAAGACTGTGGCATGAAGGAATAAAAACTTTTGTATCTACAGGAGTCTCAAAAATAAAAACCTCTTTGTCTAGTTTTTTTTTCTGAATGATCAAAATAACTTCTCCAAATGGAATATCTGGCAATTTATGCTGCCAATCTAGTTCAACGAGGCTGTGTAAAAGCACAGTTGCAAGAATTATATTTGTCAATTTTTTTGGTCAGCTATCTCCTCAACAACAACAGTTGATTAGCACATATCTGTCAAAATATGCTTTGAATCAATATCTTTCCTTTACTTAAAATCCTGAATCTATACTGGGATAATCAGAACAACAGATTGTGTTTTTTAAAACATTAATATAAAAGTTGTCTCTGCTATTTTCCTACAGTTGCCCAATGCCCCGTCCTTTATTTTGAAATCCTATTAGTGGGACAGTAGCCAAATATTACCTCAATTCTTATGTTGAAGGTAAAGACAGGGGAAAGACAACTAATGCCTTGTTATAATAAAAAAAAACAGCCAAAACTGTCAGGTGACATGAGGATAAAGGGAAAACAGTTCAAACATTTGGAGAACTGACCTCCTAAATATTTTTAACACTTCCTGTCTATGCAAGCTAAAAGGAAGATAAAATCCTCAAAAGATCTGGGTTAAAATGACATAAAATTAGGTGCAGGTGGGGAGGGGAGGGATTTAGCTTTTCTGACATACTCTTTTCATCTAAGCACAATGCCACAAACTTTAATAAAAGAAGGAAAATATAAAATGACTCAATGTATCAGTGAATAAGGAACACCTGACTGATCACTTCAGCTTTAAAACTCTCTGTTACCAGCTTTCTCTAGAGCCAGGTAAATACCCGGCAAATACAGTTAGTACAGTTGTTAAAATCTGTGACTGAACTTAGGTACATAAAACAATTAAGTTACTGTTTAAATCACCATAATTTGCTACTCAATTGGCCTGTAAGATACATGTGTTTATAAATAGACTATATTGAGAATGATTTGGCAAAGAAAAGTTGAGGATAAAATCCATCTACCACTTATTCTCAAAAAGAACTCCAGTTTCCAGTTTGGAACTGTTATTAGTAGTTATTCCACTTTCTTTATCTTTTGGGTGTTTTTGAGGCAAACTGTCTTACCCAATTACATGCTTTGAAAATTTTCAACTGATAAAAATCTGTACAAGGAAACGATTTAAAAATCACCAAAAAACCAAAGGACCAGATGTTCAAGACTTTAGACAGTATCTAAGAGAGAATACGATCAGAGAATGGCTACAGTCAGGTGGGCAGAGGTCAGAATGGCGGAATTCCTTCCCTGTTGTAATAAATATACGAAAACCACCAGCGGTTTGGTGACTATCACTGGTTACAGTAGTAAAACAGAAGGGGAAAGCCTGGTACAGAAACTGACTGGCTCAGAGAAAACCTAAGTGGTGAGAAGAGCCTAAAGGCACATACAGGTACGCATCTTTTATACTGGATGTGATCCACTTACATGGCCCCTGTTGAATCTCTTGGGGACCAACAGTAAAGCAAGTTTAGAACTTCATATCTTGAGACATCTCTAGCAAGATGCTGATCCAATGTGGTTCCAAATATCTTCTGTTTTCCTGGCTCACCTGAAGAGGAAAAAACACTACAGAGGATGTGGGAACTGAATTTCTTTATGTAGTTTCTTCTAGAGCAACTGTCTGAAAGTTTTGGCCCAATTCTTTATGAAGACTGGAGATGAGACACTTGAGGGACTAGTGGAAAACAAAATTCAAATGAAAAGGTGGAGTGAGGCATCTAAATGGGGAATACAAGAGCAAAAGATAACCGACCGTCATAGGTAAATCAGCATTTCTAATCTGTAAGTGGAAGGAGGCAGAGAAAGGAGAGAAAAAATAGGCACAGATGTTTCTCCCTCCACTCCCTCACCCCAATTGCTACTAAAAATTTCCAAAGTGCCTACACTTTTGGACCACAACTAGGGAGTGAATAAGCAAGGTTATTTGGAAAGGTAAACATTTTGTCAAGTCTCCCTCCCCTGGCTATGTGACATGATTAAGCTGCAGGGAGGCCTCTCAGATAATACTTTTTTTCTAAGAAAGATTCTGGTATAATACAGCTTGAAGCAATAATAAAGAGAAATATAAACTCAATTTATGCAAAAAGAAGTCACAGGACAATATACCATATTGACAAAGTTTATTTAATTCTGTTTTTCAAAAGGGGAGGAACAGCTTTCATATAATAAGAAATCAGAACAAAAGTAGTTTTTATGTAATAGAAAATATTTTTAAACTAAGCAAAACAAACTGCATGCTTCATCCCCTTAGGAAATATTATCCTCTGGAAAGATAATCTTTAAAAAAAAAACTAATAAGAGCTAAAGCAAATCTGATGTACATTACCACACAAAAGCATAAAAATGTAGTCCATAATATTTAGATTCAATCTAATAACTTTTTTCTTAAAACATTTTACCTAAATATTATATTACAGTTATTCTCCAGCGTTCATGTAATAGCCTAGGAAATAAAACTATTTTCTTTCCAAATATCTTCCATTTTAACTAGTTTACTTGAACTATATCTGGTAAAAATAGCAGAATTTTCTGACAAATAGGATTGGAGAACCAATTAGATCCTTACCTGACGTGGCTGCTTATTCATTCGTTGTGGGTCTGATTTTACTTTATTACTAGGGTGAGTTGTGACTTTGGTTACTGGTTGTTTGAAAATTGATGCGGTTTGTCTAATTGGCAATGTTGTATTCAAGTCTGGTTTATCCGGTGGTTATAAGCATGTTTTCATTAATAAATATTATGTATAAATATAGTTTGGTCCATTTTTTATTAATTTATTATCCATTACTTTTAAGTTTTTATAAATTCCAGTTAGTTTACATACAGTGTAGTATTAGTTTCAGGTGTGCAACCAGTGATTCAACACTTCCATATATTACCCAGTGCTCATCACTAGTGCACTGCTTCATCCCCATCATCTATTAAACCCATGCCCGAACCCCCTCCCCTCTGGTGTCCATCAGTTCTCTATAACTAAAGAGTCTGTTTCTTGGTTTGTCTCTTTTTTCCCCTTTGATTTTTAAGTTTACCTATTTAAATAATCTCTACATCTAATGTGGGGCTCAAACTCACGACTGCGAGATCAAGAGTCACATGCTCCTCTGAGCCAGGCAGGCACCTCTGTTTTGTTTCTTAAATTCCACGTATGAGCAAAATCACATAGATGGAGCTAGAGATTATTGTTCTAAGGGAAATAAGTCAGAGAAATACCATTATTCATTACTTTAAATTATATTATACCAAACTTCTCAATCTCAGCATTATAAATACTCGAAAGGACACTTTTAGCACTTCATTATACAAGACATACATGAAGTTTTCCTATCATAAAAAGCTTTACTTTTTATAAAAAGTTTTCTGTGTATTTTAAAATGTAAGGAAATTATCTATATGTGATGCATGATTAATTTGATTAGCCAGATATTCAGGACTTTTAAATGAATAAATTGTGCTTATGGGTAACACAAAAAGGAGCATTTTCAGAACAATCATCAGGATAGCAATCATCTCAACACTTGAGAAGGGAGGAAAATATTGGTATACTTGGCCTTTAAAATGTGAACAACCTGGTCAGCTATTAAGAGGCCAGGTTTATATAAAACCATAGAAGTTAAACTTCACTCTCAAATTAAAAGATAACTAGAGATGGAAGTTCTAACAAATAGAACTCAATTTAGCAACAAACATATCTTTTAATCACCAGTAAATAAAATCTAAGATGTGTTCTAGTAAAGTCAAAATGTGGCAGAGTTACTATTAAGTTCATTTGTGATGGAGGAGCAGAGGGGCAAGGAAGGAGAAGAAGAAGGAGAAAAAGAACAAAATGTGATTTAATCATTGTATATTCTGATCCTGGCAAAAATCTATATATACATAAACAGTCATCTGTATTTGCAACAATATACATCTGGTATTTTTGATACATGCACTTGATAAATCTACAAGAGGGTATTCAATGAAATTTTGTCTTTACAACTATCCCCAGATAAAAATTGTGCTATCAACTTCCAGGCTCCAAAAGAATGGTTCTCAAACTTCAACACACATCCATACCACCCAGGGGATTTATTAAAACATGATTCCTGGGCCTCAGCCCTAGAGATTCTGATTCAGGAGAGATGAAGTGAGGCCTGGAAACTTGCATTTCTATTAAGGTTACACGTGATGCTGATGCTACTGATCCAGAGACCACCTAGAGAACCACTACTCTATAACAAAGATTGCAAACTTGTTGCAGAAGAACCAAGTTTAACCCATAGGTGTAATTTGTTCACTTTTTAGTGTATTAAAATGAGGAAACATCTACAAGATCTGGAGATTTCACATAAAATCCATATTCTAGCTTAAAAAAATCAAAGATCTAGAAATACTGGACTTGATTTGACCACAACAGGCCATAATTAATTAGTAACAGCTGCCCACAAGGCTTTTCTTCACCCGACCCTAACTTTCCCGAACCTGAACCTGAACCCAAAACTGAACCCTAAACCTAACCCTACCCCTAAACCATAACCCTACTCCGTAAGCTTAACAGTATCCCTTACACTCACACTAAACCCTAACCCTAACCCTAACCCTAACCCTAATGCTACACCGCAAATCTAACCCTAACCCCAACCCGAAGCCTAACACTAACATTAAGCATAGTTCCATTTGGAACCTAGGTGTGACATGCCATTGAGTTGGATGTATCGTGTTGGTCAAAACCCATCACAAAACACCTCGCGGTGACACAGGGATATTTATGCCACAGGTCATTATCGCTGGGAGCCATTGTGAAGGCTGCGACTCCCAGAGCCCAGAAGGAGGCACCTCGGTCTCATTCAAAGTAGAACAGGACACAATTGGATGGTTTGATTACAGAAGATGACCATGGCTGCATCTTGTAGCATTCCCACCCCCATCATGCTGCCCCCATTGAAATGAGGCTGGAGGTAAAGTGACCATTGTGATATTACATTGCTGGTACCTAGGCCATTTTAAGTGGTACCCCATGCCACATCGCACCTCTTCGTGTCAATGCACCATCCTTAAAATTGTGCCTCAGATACACAGGGCACCAGCTCACGTGCATTACAAATATCATCCACAGACCCCTGATGATGTCCCTAGGAAGGAGATTCTGCCTCTTCTATCACCGTGCAGGGTGGGAACCTGGGGACTATGTGAGAGACACGGTGGGTTAGATAGGTCACAGATCTGGGAAAGCAAGCACAGAAAGAGAGGTCTGAAATCAGCTCCGTCTCCAGAAAAGTAGGACCTTCCTTGCATTTTCAGAGAGTTGTGGCTATGGCATTTTTGGCTCCTGATGTACAGTGAAGGAGATGGCATCGGGTAAGCAGTCATCTGCCAAGAAGGGGCTCTGGATAGGTCTGACTGAAGGGAGGGGCCCAAGGGCTGGAATCTTGAAAAAGTGACGTCACTTCCTTGGGGACAAGCGTGTAACAGATTTAGAACTCTGGTAACCAGGAAGCTACATTGAATATCCCTCTTTCCAGCTCACTTAACTGGAGCTGGTCAAGAGAACAAGATGTTCTGTTGCTGTTGCTCTACTTTCAGTGGCTCTGGGCTTCAGAGAGTCCAGACAGAGAGATGTTCATGTCGTTATGGACATCAGCTCGGCCCTCTTGGCCGAAGCTTCTGGTTATGTGCGGGAGACCTCAACAGGTACCGCAAGGCACCTGGGGGAAGCCACGGGAGAGCAGGCCACACTGTCATCTCAGCTGAGGGGGCTCGCACCTCTTTCACCCTCATTGGGTGTGTGTCCGTTTGTGTATGTGTAAGAGGGTGTGTTGGTGTGAGACTGTGTGTGTGTGTGTGTGTGTGTGTGTGTGTGTGTGTGTGTAGAGGGGACAGAGGAGAGGAACATGCCCTTCCTGGGCAGAAAGCAGCTGCCACAGTTTGGAAGCCTGACACATCTTTGGTGTTCAGACGCCAGGTCATAGCAGGCAAGATGAGAAGGTGAGTGCTGAGGGCCAAGCTCAACTTCAAGTATGTCAGTCATGAGCGCAAGAGTCTCTTTCATCTGGCTTCTCCTTGCCAGATGTCCCCTCAGCTGCCCCTGTGATGTGAAGCGGAGAACACGATTTCTAAAGGGGATGTCCCCTTGTTGTGTTGTGGAGGGAGTACCCTAAAGTGTCTTGGCCCTGTCCATATGGGGCACTGTATTTGCAGAGCTGCACCCAGAAGATCTTGGAGATGTTCTGTGGCTCCAACTCTTCTAACTCCCTAGACAGTGATTGAATGCACCAGGTAAAGAAGGCGCAGTGCTGTTCTGAGGTGAGAATGGGAAGAGGGCTCTCCACAGACAGATGGCCCCCAGACAAACATGGAGAGAAACCTGGGTCCCTCCCGTAGTGTTTCCACACGAGTGCCGCACAGGCCCAAATGCAAAGAGACCTGAACCTCCACTCCTAACCTCCGGCTACGTCTGAGGTGATAAGACACTGTTCCCCTAGGTTGGAATGGTGCAGAATAGATTTCATGCTTTTGAGGAGTGGGGGTGGTTTGTTTTTTTCACTCAGAGCAATGAGTGTCTGCGTTTCACTACCATTTTCCTTATTTCACCCACGCGCCCCAGGCATCCTGTGTAGAATGCAGATCCACGGTCTTTGCACAATGTCTGCAGGCCTCACAAAAGATCACACTAAAGAGGGTGATTTAAGACAAAAGGAAGGGTGGGATGAAGCCATTCTCTATGTTTATCTCTAAGCTGTCATGTGTCAGAACACATCAGATCATTGTAGGCCCAACGGGTCATGAGCTGCGTCCTTAGAGGTCCTCGTAGTACTCCATCAATGGGGCCGTCTGCCACAGTGATTCAGCCATTCAAGGCCATTGGCACTTGACATGATGCCATACTCTTGCCATGTCTGCCATGCTGCAAGGAGCACCTTGGACTCCTGAACCAAGGACTGTTTAAGTTGCTTGATCTGCCATAACTGCCCAGTTTGGATGGAAGCCCTCTGATGCCTCCTGACCCAAGTAGCTGGCTCTGTCTTTTTTGTAGAGATCCACACAGGAAATTGTGGATGAGTTGCTCCAAGGGTTCAATTACTCCATCTCTCCCCTAGAAGCACAGGTGCATCAGGCCGCCGACTGTAAGCATGGCCGGTCTGGGCTGAGAACAAGTCCCATTCATGGTGAAAGTCAGGACCCACAGATGATCAGGGCAAGCCAAGAGCCCAGACTAGAAACAACTGGCTCCCCTGGGGCCTGCCGAAGAAGGTGCTCTCCCCTGATCATTCCTCCCTAGGTCAGGAACAGACCAAGGTACATCAGCTTAGGGGAAATGCCACGCAATCCATGCTTTGGTCTCTTCTCAGGCCCAATCTGTGGGATCTTGAGCAGCATTTGAGGTGCTAACCCTCTGTGTTCTATCTGCAGTGGGAGGTTTATGGATGACTCCATGGCATACTGGTCTTCGTAACAGCTCTGAGTTGAGAGAAATGCGGGTGTTGCTCAGCTACTGGAATGTGTTGAAGTTGCCAATGCTCTGCCCTGCGTCCCAACCAACCAATGGTATTTTGAAGCCTAGAACCTTTCTCTGTGTGGGCCCTGAAGTCCTTTGTCCTGCACAACTTCCCAAGGGGATGGGTGTCTCTGGGCTGAGCACCAGACCCTGTTCTTCCCAGTGGCTCGTGGTTGGGAAGCTGACTTCAGTGCCCCTCCTTGTGTCTCTGGTGTGGAAAGGAATCATCCCCCCTGACCCCGGGTGAGGCCTGGACCATGCGGACGCTCCAGGAAGGCAGAATGGATACTTTTGTACAGTCCCTGCTGCGATCCTTCCAGGAGAGGAGCCTCTCAGAAAACGCAGTCGTTTTCCGTCTCTACCAGGTGTTCAGCACAGCCCCAAGGGGCCTGGGCCAGCAGCTCCACAGGTGAGTGACCACCCCGTACACAGCACAGGGCCTAAGGCTCGCCTCTGCTCCCGGCATGTTTTGGGAATGTCACTGCACCTCTCTCAGCTTCCTTTTCCTCCTCTGAGAAGGGCTGTGGAAGAGGATGAACCTCATGGGGCTACCGTGGGCAATCCTGGCAGGAAACATGGCCTAGACTTCTCTGCTGCCTGGCTCTGTCGAAAGGGCTGCTGGGCATCTTCCTGTGGAGCAGCTGTCTCTTTCCCTGTCAGCGTGGACGCGGCCCCACAGCCTCCCCGAGCCTCCCCGCGGGTCCTGAGGAGGCCGGGCCCTGTCAGCGTGGACGCGGCTCACGTCCTCCGGAAGCCTCCCCGCGGGTCCTGAGGAGCCGGGCCCTGTCAGCGTGGACGCCACCCCACGGCCTCCCCGAGCCTCCCCGCGGGTCCTGAGGAGGCCGGGCCCTGTCAGCGTGGACGCGGCTCACGTCCTCCGGAAGCCTCCCCGCGGGTCCTGAGGAGCCGGGCCCTGTCAGCGTGGACACCACTCCACGGCCTCCCCAGCCTCCCCAGCGCACCCAGGCTCCCGTCTGCAAGCGGAGAGGCTACTGCGCACGCGCCCCCGGGCGGTGCCTGGGCTCGGTCGCCCCCTGCGGGACGCGCAGGCGCTGCAGGCCGTGCGGGAGGCGGCGTCCCCCAGCCCAGGGCCGCCCCCGCCTCCTTCCAGGCTCCGGCCTGTGAGCCTGTGAGCCTGTGAGCCTGTGAGCCTGTGAGCCTGTGAGCCTGTGAGCCTGTGAGCCTGTGAGCCTGTGAGCCTGTGAGCCTGTGAGAACTGTGAGCCTGTGAGCCTGTGAGCCTGTGAGCCTGTGAGCCTGTGAGCGGCGGAAACGTCTCCCAGACACGGAGCCCAACCCCGGCTTCCCCAGGATACTGATGGACGGTGACCTGGAGCCCACGGGACGCGACGTGACATGTGGACCAAACTCTCACCACTTCCAGCAAAACTCACTCAACGTTGTACGTAAATTTAAAACACACAGCTATCAAAATATCAAAAAGAGAACATAAAAGAAAATCTACATGACCTTGAGTTTGGTGGTGCGTTTTAACACAAAACACGAAACACTGATCCAAAAAAATATATATATACATAATGTGAACTTTGATCCAAAATGTGAACCTAATGTGAACACTGATCCAAAATGTGAACATAATGTGAACACTGATCCAAAAATATATATATATACATAATGTGAACTTTACATATAACTTTATATATATACATAATGTGAGTTTGGTGGTGCGTTTTAACACACAACACGAAACACTGATCCAAAAATATATATATATACATAATGTGAACTTTATAAAGGTAAAACTTCTACTCTGTGAAAGACTTTGCCCAGAAAACTAAAAGACAACTCACAAACTGGGAAAATATTTGCAAAACACACATCTGATATTCAAACTACTTGATTTTTATCCAATCTCTACAAAAAACTCTCAGAAGTCCACAATAAGAACATAGCTGTATAACAACGGGTGAATATCTGTGCAGACACCTAGACAAAGCGATGTAGCAATAAAAAACAAGCCTGCAAAAATATGGTCTACATCCTCTATCATTAGGAAGTTACCAATGTGAACAGCAGCGAGATAGTGCTACACACCATTTAGAGATGCTAAAGTCCAAAAAAAGGATCCCAGTTGCTGGAGGGTTGTATATGACAGGAACGCTCCTTCATGTTGGGGATGTGCATACGGTTGCTTTGGAAGACAGTTTAGCAGTTTTTTCCAAGGCTAAATAAATCTCACCTGAGGGCCCAACATTCATACTTCTAGTATTTAGACAATTGTTCTGAAAAAACTGTTTCCAAGCAAAAACTAGCATGTGAGTATGCGCGGTAGCTCCATTCATCGTAGCTAAAACCTTAAAGAGATCAGGATGTCCTTCAATACATGAACCCATAAGCAAACTGCAGTGCATCCAAGTGAAGGGTGCCAGGAAGGCCTCACCAGCCTGTGAGAAGGGTGCACATGGGGCCGGCTGGGCCCATGCACACAGTCCTGTATGAATCCATGAGTGTCCCCCGAGTGCCCTCCCTAGTCAGGGCTGTGCTGGCCCCTGGAGCTGCCCGGGCAGAATGGGGCCAGGAGCACTCTTCCCAGGTGGGGCAGTGGAAAGAACAATACATAACCTCTGACACCCTCCACAACCCTTGACTGGGTTTGGGTTGGATTTGAAACAGTGACCAGGTAAACATTCATTCTTCTATTAGATTCTAGGCACTAAAAAAAAAAAAAAAAAAGATTCTAGGCACTTCGGCTATTCCAAGCCCTAGTGTAATTGATTATAGCAAAGCCCAAATATAGAATCAAGTCTGTGTTTCCATAAATTCCTCCTGGAAATAGCACCAGCTTGAAGCACTAGACTGTGCGCAGGTGAGGCCTCTACACTTGCTCTGCAGAGAGGATGAAAGGCTTAACAGAAGTCTTGGCAGGTGGGCCAGAGAAGGAAAAGCCTCTGCCTAAACTCAAGGCATAAAGAGCCTTCAGTCACCTCGGTCTGGGGAGAAGGAATTCATCCAAAACAAAAGTGTGAGTTGAATTGATTGTGTCAGCTTCTGAGCTGCTTCTTTTTTTTTAATTTTATTTATTTATTTATGATAGGCACACAGTGAGAGAGAAAGAGAGGCAGAGACACAGGCAGAGGGAGAAGCAGGCTCCATGCACCGGGAGCCCGATGTGGGACTCGATCCCGGGTCTCCAGGATTGTGCCCTGGGCCAAAGGCAAGCGCCAAACCACTGTGCCACCCAGGGATCCCTTCTGAGCTGCTTCTAAGCCAGGTGTCCCTTTGTGATCGAAAAAACAGCAGCCACATACTCACTGGCCC
The DNA here is from genome assembly GCF_048418805.1 of Vulpes vulpes. NCBI lineage: Eukaryota > Metazoa > Chordata > Mammalia > Carnivora > Canidae > Vulpes > Vulpes vulpes. Next base: position 77,293,201 of record NC_132794.1, on the reverse strand, counting down.
TTTAAAATTCCTTTGCAAACTCCTTAACTGATTTACCTATCTCTACCTTAAATATCTAGAAATCAGTTTAAAATTATTTCATTACATAAACAATACATTCAATGAAAATATTTCAGAAAACATAAACAGAAGGGAAATTGAAATTGAAAAGTCACCACCGAGAAATGACCACTGTTAGCATTTTGGTGTACGTTTCCAAAGCTATACACAACTTCACTCTAATGGCTGCATGCTATTCCATTGTTTGAATATACCAGATTTACAGCATATCCAGTTCTAAGATACTTGGTGCTTTCTTGTCTTTTACTACTATCAAAAGAGGTGGAATAAATATTTGAATCAAGTCTTTATTTATTTCATTGACAAAGAGCTCTAAAAGATAAAGACCCTCATTTACAAAAATAAAACGGTAATAATACTACAGTCACACCTAAATAATTAAGTAATAATTGCATAGTATCATCAAATATTTAATGTTTAGATTTCTCTGATTGGCTTATCAATTTTTGATGTTTTTAGTCATTCCCTCACTTTTGGTAACTAAATCTTGATATATTTGCTTAATTAGTTATTTAGGATAACTGCTTAGATTTGAAATTACTGTGTCAAAAGTATATTATGCCTACATCTACAAAAATGTTCTCACTCATTAGCTTCAAACATTCCAAAAGAACATTTTGTTGGAATGTGACTGTGGAAGGCAGGAGGAGGAAATCTTTCTATTTGAAGCTTTCATATGGTAGCGACAGAGGGAAGATATAACTCAGAGGTTTCTAGGTATTTTTACTATGGTACATTCCGGGCTGATTTCCCTCCTGCCTCCCTTCATCAGCTTCAGTGGGTTCAGGAGGCTGAAGAGTGTCTGTGCCTTCTCAGTAGCCCAGGTGTTTTTTGAAGAGCTGGCATCTCTCACTCAGCAGTCAAGAATTTACCTGTAGAACCAGGGATCTTCCCAAGAGGAGGATCTATATTTCAGTCCGGTGCGGTTTGTATGCCACCTTGCCCTCTCAATGCTGTTATTATTTTATATTTATCTAAAGTATTTACATTTATTTATATTTATAATTTATATAGAAGCAAGAGTGTAGTGAAGACAGCTAGACAAACCTGAGTTAAAATTTTGACATTATCAGTTATGGGCTGCATGAGCTTGGGCAAACTATTTCCCTTTTCTGAAAGTCAGTATAATGATAGTTTCCTAAGATTGCTACAGCAATGAAGTTACTTCGCACATAATAGGTACTTAATAGATATTTGTCTAATAAGTATTTGCTTACTAGAGTCTTTTTTTGAGTTAGAAGAAATCTAAGTGTACATCCTTTTTATTTTAGAAACGTAATAACTAAGTTCAGAGAAAATATGAAATTTGGCCCTTCAGTTATTCACTCAACAAACATTGATTAAACACTGAACCTGTATCAGGCACTGAAGATACAATGCATAGTAATAGATGGTCACCGTTCTCAAGGAGTAGGGATGGCATGTTTTTAAAAGTGCTCCACTGGCTCTATGTGCTGTCATAGTTATCTACCACTGTGATGCCCAGTACAGTCACCGTTAGCCACATGTGGCTATTTAAATTTTATTTACAATTAAATAAAATTAAAATCCAGTTCCACAGTCACATTCACCACTTTTCAAGTGCTCAGTGGCAACACATGGCTGGTGGCTCCTCTGCTGGACAGCACAAGTACAGACAGTACTACACGGCGCTGCTCCAGACCTTCTCCCCAGAATAATATCCATATGTGTATCTATTTCAAATTCATACACTTTCAATGTATTTGTATCAAGGTCTGAAAGCCCCTTACAATACAGGCAAGAGAGAAATGATGGGTGTTGGTAATGAAGTTAAAATAAAAAGCAGTTTTAATGTAAGCCAGGGCCCAAACTTGTGAAAATATGACCTTAGAACAGTTTCTCACTGAGTTGGCTGCAGCAGAATAATGAGTCACTCGTTCATGTCAACAGGGATGGGCTCCGTTTCCTGTGCCTTGTGAGGAGCTCTGTGGTTGTCTGGGCACATGCGGCCACATGCTGATGTGTGCACACTTCAGCCAGGGAGAGGTCACAGCTTCCCTGAGATTTCAGTGAAACTAGACCACTTTTCTCACTTACTTGCAGTCTCTTTAACTGAAGGCCTTACATGGATTTCACTTCTGGTGGTCTGTGTCCACTCAGTGATCACGTATTGCATAGTTTCTATGTCCCGGGGATCGCATTATGTGTTACAGATACGAAGATGATCTGACAAGTTTATGATCTAGCAGAGGAAGATAAAACTATCTAAAGGTGAGAATAGCCAGTCATCAGCCAAGGTGAAACCAAAAAGTAAGTGCTGGAATAGACAAGGTGCTGAAAAATTAGAGAAAAAGATTAAATTTAACTTAGGGAGACCAGAGAAGGCTTGACAAAAGAGATGGCACCTGAGAGCAGCCCTAAAGGATATGTTGGGACAGAAAAGAATGAAATACACTATCACTGAGAATTATTCTGCATTGAAGTCCTTGAAATTAAAACTTTTTAAAAAGATTTTATTTATTCATGAGAGACACACACACACACAGAGAGAGAGAGAAGCAGAGACACAGGCAGAGGGAGAAGCAGGCTCCATGCAGGGAGCCCGACGTGGGACTCGATCCCTGGTCTCCAGGATCATACCCCAGGCTGCAGGCAGCGCTAAACCACTGAGCCACCCAGGCTGCGCAAAGTCCTTGGAATTAAAAATTCTTCCATACAGGTTTTGATTTCTCCCACTCTTTCATACAGAACTTACTCTGATTTCTAGAGACTTCCACTCTTACCCCATTTGATTCTCATGGCCCTTCAGACACATCCAGGTGGGATCCTATGGTCAGAGTTCTCAACCAACTTTTGTCAGCACTCCATTGTTCTCAGGCTTCTGTATTTCGGTCTTGCCCATCCCCAAACTTGCCTTGCTGAATTCCAGGTCATTCTTTTTGAGATCCCTTAATAACCCTCCATTGCAACGCAACATTTCTTAGTCTCCCTCAACCCATTCTCCCCATGAGTAACTCCTTATCCTCTCCTTTCCCTCCTCTTCCAGGGCCTAGTTCTATGTCGTATCTCCCCATGTCTATCTTCAGTTTACATTGCCTAAAAACGTCTCTAATTTTAGGGGCAGATCCAGGTTTTGTTTTGTTTTTTTCAAAATTTATTTTTATTTTTTTAAATTTTTATTTATTTATGATAGTCACAGAGAGAGAGAGAGAGAATGAGGCAGAGACACAGGCAGAGGGAGAAGCAGCCTGACGTGGGATTCAATCCCGGGTCTCCAGGATCACGCCCTGGGCCAAAGGCAGGCGCCACACCGCTGCGCCACCCAGGGATCCCTAGACCCAGGTTTTATTCAATCTCTGGAGCATTCTTCAAGAAAAAGAACACAACATTACAAATACCAACATAGGAACAAAAATGAATATTTACAGTCGGCCCTTAAACAATGTGTGGTTAGAGTCCTGATCCACCACACATTCAAAAATCTGCATCTAACTTCCGACTCCCCAAAACTTAACTATCAAAGCCTATGGACCAGACACCTTAAGGATTGTATAAACAACAGATATTTTGCATGTCATATGTATTATATACTGTGTTCTTACAATAAAGACAGAAAAAAGAAAATGTTACTAAGAAAACCATGAGAGAAAATACATTTACAATACTGTACTGTATTTATCAGAAAAATATCTGCGTATAGATGGACCTGCGCAGTTTAAGCCTGTGTTGTTCAAGATTGAACTTTATTTAGAAGAGGCCTGTACAAGTGTAAGGAGCCCTGAAGGTTAGGCTTCACAGTAAATCTACCCCTGTCTACACTGTAATAAAAACAAAGCAAAACCCTAAAACTTCCTTTCTCTTTTTCTCATCACTCCAAAACCTTTCAAAGAAGTAATCTACACATCTTGTCTGTGCTTCTATCCTGTGTCCAATCTTCTGCAATGGTTTTCTCTAAAACAACATTGACCACCTAATCCCTAAAGCCCATAGATTTTTTTCTTGGCCCTGATCTTTCTTGTCCTTTCCACAGAGAATCTGACACATAGGTCATCCTTTGACTTCTCCAATGACTCCTTACCACTACATTACCAATGGTATAGCCTTACACAATGGCCCGAGTTGTCTTCTCTCCGCTGTGACTCAATGATCATACCCACACCCACGGTGTCTACTATCATTCTGTGTGGCTGAGCTGATCTGCGGTTACATCCCTTGCGATGACTTCCCTCATAAACTCAAGGCCTATAGTACACATTCTCTACCTGAGGTCCCACCGTCACCTCAAATTCATCTTTTTCTGGCTGTAGCAATAGCATCACTCCCTCTCAGCCACCTACTCAAGAAATGTCAAAGTTACTTTAAATAAAATACTCTCTCTCCCTCTCTCTCTGCATCAACTCTAATATCTAGCAGTTCTACATCAGAGATATCCCTAGAATCAGCCCAGCTCTTTCTATCCCCACTGCCACATCCCCTACTTCAGTGTTTCTATTGACTTGGACCAGTCCAAAAGCCTAATGTCTGAAGCTGAAGAAACTCAGGGCTGGATGTGACTCGCCCTATTGAATTAATGGCAGGTCAGCTCTAGAATCTCCATTTCCCACGTCTTCTTGGTGGCAACATCACAGTTTTAGACCCACCGAGATCTGTTTTGTAAACACTAATGCCAGGTTAATCTTCTTAAAAGTGATGATTCATCAAATGAAAGTGTAGTCCCTAGCATGTACTTCAGGGCCCTGAAATCAGGTGTCAGAGAATACCTCAACCTTATCTTCTTTTTGCATTGTACTGCGTAATCGACTGGGCTCTTGGATATTCTCTGAATATGACCATACTTTCATGCAAGTAATTTCTGGCATTAATTTCTTCCCTGCTATGTAGTAGTTCAGTAGTTCAAACTTCTTATCAATTATGGTCTGGTGTTGTCCTTATTTGCCTGTTTGTAGTTTGTAGTAGACACAGTGATTGTCTCAGCATCCTTCCCATCCCGGATGATTGTGAAGTCCAAAGAATGATCCAACCTATTTCCTTGTGATTGGTTTAGGGATGGGCATGTGATACACTTTTGGCCAATGACACAGAAGGGAAGTCAGCCCGACAGAATCTTGGGAAGGTCCCCATTTCTTAGGAGATATGGAAGAAGCAGTCCTTTCTGACTCTAGATACTCTCCTGGCTGGATGTGACCTATGGCTGGAACAGCCATAGCCACCTTGCTCCCCTGACAAAGGAGATGGAGAGGATCCGGGCTATTGATCTTATCGAAGATCTGATCAACCGCTCTTGGAGTCTGCCCTGACTCTGAACTTGCTATTATGTAAAGTAATATATTTCCTATTGTCCAAGCCATTTTAAGTCACAGCTTTCTGTTATCTGCAGCCTAAATCATCAGGAAACAGTGTTTTGTTTACAATGCTAGACCTTAAGCTTCTTGAATTCAATTTCTATTTCTGCCTAGCTCTCTCATGGCTTGGCACACAGCAAACACTCACAACATGATTGTGAAATTGATACTTATATATTTATTTCTGATATAACTAGTAAAAGCATTTGCAATTTATAAAGCTCTTTATTTATTCATAACAATTTAGAGATAACAAAATAAACCTTAGATAAATTAAATAATATGTTGAGGGCATTTTATTTTTCAAAGTCATGTAGGTTCTGAACAGGTTGTTCCCCTTTGTCTGAAATCCTTGTCCATGACTCCCATGCCTGTTAGGATCCCAAGAGTACTGAGGACTGATGGAAAAAGCAAGCAGCAGGTCCCTCCAGTGTCTAATGGGGCAAATACTGCCTATTAGTATCCTAGTTATTTCTGACTTAGAGCTCGGGACTGGAACCCCCTTCTCCTCTCAGTCCTTATTCATAATGCTATCTCTAGGGCCAGGGCAGACCACGAATCCCCACAAATACAACACTTTATAAGTAGAAGTATTTCCCCAGGAAAATGGATCATAGCTTTTATTAAGTTCTCCAGAGGGTCTGTGACTCCCTGAAAGCTAAGTAGCGCTATAACATGATACAATATCTCAGAAATAAACGAAAATAAAAGCTTTAAAAATATCCCTCACTCAGTGGACCTCGTATCTCCCTGTATTGTTCTGTGGTGTGTGATCTGAGGGACCAGTAGACCAGGGACCACTTGTAGATCGGGAAGCAGGAGACACTTAGGCAGAGAGGGTTGGATAGGTCTTGTCAAGACTAGTGTAAAAGGGAAATGCAGAGCTCCTTGTTGAAAAGTCATTAAGGATTTCAAAAGAGCTACAGCAGAGCATGGAACCAAGCGCAGGGCTCTTCTAAGCTGGAGGCCCTGTGCACCTGCAGAGGTCTCACAGCCAGGGAGTGGGTCCTCCTTCTAGGCCCCTGCAATCCCCCCCCCCCCGCCCCGTTAGGCTCGGGTCCGTTGGAGGGATCGCCAGGCATCCGCCAGGCATCCTGCACCCGCACGGAAGGCGCCTCGGCTTGCAGCACGTGCTGGGCAGGCCTCACAGGAGCATCCAGGCAGAGACGCTGGGTGTCCGCGAAGGGCCTTGTTCCAGGTCCTGGATGCAACTCTGAAGAAGACATTCGTGTTGGGCAGAGACGATGGACTAATAATCAAAATATCAGTGATTGATGCTGAGTAAAAACGTTAACGTAGGATGACGCGGTATTGGGTGACTGGGCGGCCCTCTGACACGACATTTGAGCTAAGACTTCACTGAAAATAGGCCAGTCCTGCCTCCTGGGAGGTCAGAGGGTTTCCTTAAGCGTGGGAAGGGGACCAACGCTCAGGGCAGGAAAGGAAGGGAGAGAAAGACCCCGGCAGGGGCCCGGCTAGCGGGGCGGGTCCGGGTGCGAGCAGCTGTGCGGCCGTGCGCCCCTGCGCCCCGTCCCCACCCCGCCCAGGTGGCCCGCCGGGCTCGGGGCAGAGGCGCGCAGGGGTCTGCGGATCCTGCAGATGACGCGCGCCCCGGGGCCCGCCCGCCCGCCCCACACCCAGGGCCCGCGGAGCGCGGCCGACCCGCGGGGCAGAAGCGCGCTGGGTCAGGGCGGGGAGGGGCGGGGGCGGAGCCGGGGAGGGGCGGGGCCGCAGAGGGGGGCGGGGCGTGCAGACGCCGGAGTCGCAGCCGCGGGGAGGGGCGGGGCCACGCGGGGTTGGGGGCGGAGAGGGGCGGGGCCGCGCGGGGGCGGGGCCGCAGAGGGGGCGGGGCGTGCAGACTCCGGAGTCGCAGCCGCGGGGAGGGGCGGGGCCACGCGGGGGCGGGGCCGGAGGGGCGGGGCCGGAGAGGGGCGGGGTCGGGGCGTGCAGGCGCTAGAGCTGGAGCCGCGGGGGGGAGGGGGCGGGGACGCGCGGGGGCCGGGGCGCGGGGGGGGGGGACGCGGGGAGCGGGCATGGGGCGGGGGCCGGGGCGCGGGGGGCGGGGCGGGGGCGGCGGCGCCGTTGCCCTTTGAAGCCGCGGGGCCGCGCTCTCGGGCCGCCGAGTCGGTTGCCGGGAGCCGCCCGAGGCCCCGCCGCCCCCGCCGTTTCTCGCCGCGTCGCGCGGGCCGGCGGCGGGGGGGCCCTGCGGGGCTGCGGCGGCCGTGACGGCTCCGGGCCCGCCGGAGATGAGGGCAGGATGTCGGTGGCGGGGCTCAAGGCCGAGCTGGAGCTCCTGGCGTCCGTCTTCCACAAGGACCACGAGCGGCTCCGCGTCGTCAGCTGGAAGCTGGACGAGCTGCACTGCCAGTTCCTGCCGCCGCCCCCGGCCCCGCCCGGCAGCCCGCGCCCGCCGCCGCCGCTCTCGCTGCACTGCAACATCACGGTGAGGCGCGGGGCTCGGCCGGGGCTGGGGGGGAGAGGGGGAGGGGCGGGGGCGAAGGGTTAGGGGCTAGGGGAGGGGGCGGGAGGCAGGGGCAGTCGCCCCTCAAGGCCCCGTCCCCTCCCCGGCCCCCCGCGGGGCGCAGGCCCAGCCCTGGAGCGAGGCGCGGGTGGAGGAGGAGGGGGAGGGGAAGGGGGCCCACCCCCACCTGTCCCGCGGGGCGGCCGTGGGGCTGCGGGCGCTCGGCCCTCTCTGCCCCCTGGGCCCGCCTGAGTCACCGCGGCCGCCACACCCGCTGTCCCTGGCGGCAGGGGGAGCCCCGGCACCCGAGGGGGGGCCCCCTACTCTGCAGTCAGCTGTCCCTGGGCTCCCTTATTCCCCCAGCTACGTTGAAGGCAGAGCTGACGCGGGGAACTGCCGCCTTCCAGGGAGAGTGGAGAACGCAGCGTCCGGTGCTGCTTGAACGACCCCTCCCTGCAGGCCTGGCTCCGCGCGGGCGGCCGAGCCCCAAGGGCGCCTCGTACCCGGGCTCGCAGGTGCTGCCGCGGGCTCTGGCCGCCGGGCCCCCCTGGGCGTAAGCCTCGGGATGATCTGCAGGCAGAGGGGGATGTTTGTCCAAGCCTTCTGCCCGGAAAGAGGATTTTAGGCCATAAAGCCGAAACGGCAGTTTAAAGCTCCCTCTTTGGTTTTAATTGGAAGCTCGTTAGGAACACCGGGATTGGTGTTTCGTGACTCTTTCCTGGGTGTGTTTGAGGGAACGGTGACCCGTTGACTTGGGGTGCTGTTCCCAGCCGCGGAGTAGCTTCTGACAGCAGGAGTCCAGGTGGCCGCCCAGCGCTCCTTGGAGCCAAGCCTGGTGCGTCCGACTCCCGGTGAAGCCGGTGGCACTGGGGAGTTTGGAAAGGGCTGGAAGTCATGATAACTGACGGTGAAATCATTTTCAGACGCTCTGCGGGAGCAGCTGTGTGTATTTTTGAGAGACAGAGACAAGTGCTGTGCTGGGGAGAGCAGGCGTGCAGCGTCTAGGTGTGCTGTTCTAGGGCCAGTTTGCAAAACTGGGTAGAGCAGTTTTCAGAACAAAATCCTTTTTGGGGAAGAGTTTCGTATGACCGAGGGTTGTCAAGCTCTACTGGGTCGTTAGGAAAGCCCGAGACAGCTCTTAACTAGAGTTTGGGGGGGGGGGTGGCAGTGGAGTGGGGCCTTCACAGGTGAGTACAATCTTGGGCGTGGAAGCTCGGTTCAGGCAGAGGGAACTATCCAGAAAAGACACCAAAGCTTGAGAAAATGGGGTTTGCCTAGAAGTAGACAAAGTATGATGCTATAGGCTGGTAAAAGACAACATTTCCCATGTATGGGAAGCAGGAAGTAGTAGTGAGCATGAAGGAGACTGGCTTGCATGGTGACCATTGCAGGGAAGCTGCCCAGGACGCGGTAGGGCTGCCTTACGTGCTCAGCTGCACCCTGTAGGCTTCGGGCAGCTCCTAAATTCCTGAGGTAAGTCGGGAAAACTGTGCTTGCCCTGGCCAGAACGAGTTCTCTCCAGGGTGTGGTCTCAGGAAGTGTGTGTGGATGGCTGTGGTCACCTCGGTGGCCGCAGGGTCGCACCGCTGCTGTGCTGGCACCTAGAGCCAGGGCTCCAGGGGTGACAGATGTCCTTTAGTGTCCAGGCTGTGCCCACAGCACAGAATCGTCCCGCTGCAGACACCGGCATCGTCCCCAGGGAGAAGCAGAGGAGGCTGATAGGAACCAGCTGCACAGAGCGGAGCCCGGGGTGGATTAGAGACACCGGTGGAAGGAGGGTGTGGGACGGGCCAGTATGAGGAGCTACTCAGGATTGTGAGAGGTCTCACTAGAAAATAGTTACCATGCTGAGTGCTCAGTGTACAGGAACGTGTATTAACTTTTTATGGAAAAACCTCAAACATGCACAAGTTGAATAGTGTGGAGGACCTCCATGTCTTCAGCCTCAACAATGGTCAATTTTTGGCCAATCTTATGTCACCTGTACCCCACCTCAGATTAGTTTGAAGCAGGTTCCTGGTCTGTCACTCCATCTGTAAATATTTCAGTGAGTATCTCTAAAAGATAGACGACACTCTTTAAGCATAGGTAGGTGTTTGATAAAATCTACATGGCTTCCCGGTGCCCATACATTTTCTTAGAGGGGAAAAAGCAAAGAAGAAAAATGAGGTTGGATTTCCTGTCTATTGTGTTTGTGAATTGCTATTCTCTAAAATGTTATAGCTCTTAAAAAAAAAAAGTACTGAATTTTATCTGTTTTTTGGTTTTTGCTCTTATTCCCAGATATTTATTGAGCTCCTCCACGTGCTAGGCCCTGTCTTTTCCCTTGCTCACCAGGAAGCATACTTACACAGTGTCTTTAACGTTTGAGAAAACTGCGCCTCACCTGTTGTTTCCTTGCACTCATGCCTGCCAATTTCTGAATAGTCTTCCCAAAATCCTGTGCCCCCTTTTCCTTTGAGGCTTCTGAAGCCATTTTTCCCACGTGGAATGTACCCCTTACCCACCCCGATCTGTTTCCACGTCTGACCATCCCTCAAGGCTCTTCTAGGAAGTCCTGTTCAGTCACTGGTGGTATTTATTTCCCCTTCCTCCCTTCTAGAATCTTTACTGCTTTGGTTATGTTTCCTAACGTTCTCTTCTAATAGTTTTAGATGTTTCTCTTTTTATGACAGGGGAGAAGAGTCTCTATGCTCTTCATCTTCCACTCAGTAAATATTTCTTCTATTTTAGCTATATTCTGTTTCAACAAAAATCTTCACTCTTGTGTAAGTTAACTGCCAAGAATTTGTCAAAAGTGTGGAGGTAACATCAAGACATGTTTTAAATGTTTCAGTAGGTCACTGGATAGGAAATCTGTAATTTGACTTCATGTGAAAGACAGTTTAAAAAGGAAAAAACAAAACATAGATGTTCTTTGACTCTGTAGGCCAAGGGAATTGAGCTAAGTCTTTTCCTGTTATATAGATTTGTCCTAATCTTAAAATATGAAGGGGAAAAACTACTTTCCACCTCAAAGAGTCTTTTTTATTACTTGCTTTGTGTGAGCTCCTGATACAGAGTGCCATGCAAACAAATCTAATTGCCAGTTTCCACTAACACTAACATGCAGTTGTTATGCTCACACCTAGAAGCAAAGCAGCATGTGCAGCCTTTTTGGGAGCTAGTAGAATATGGCATTCTTTTAGTCCTTTTGAAATATTTAACATAACTCGGCAACTCCATTTCTCCTTATATGGACTTCTGGAAATCTGGTAACTCTTGGTAGGGAATTAGTATTTCAGAGTGAAAATCTCCCCTCCCTCACCCCACCAGCCAGGGTGTAAATTAGCTGGCAAACAAAACTTCATACTAATGTTATTGTTTGTGTAGCATAAACCATAAACTCTTTTTTGCATGAGTGGCTATTTGCCAGGCTACTTGTGTTTGCACATTTTGTTTTGCCAATTTCTGCTGGTCATTGCCATAGTCACACCCCCCTGCCCCGCCCTGCTACCTACAGCAGGGCACTAACATCACATAACAAACATTAGAACCCCTGAGTTTAGGTGAGAGCAAAAGGTTTAGTCTATACTTAGTAGTTGGGGCCTTAAATCACTTTTCTACTATGTTTTTCTAAAAAATAAAAAAAAAAAAGACGATACTTTTTGTCCCACATGAAAGCTTATGTAAGAAAGCTCTTTAGTAGTCAAAATGTTTTCTAGAAATATGAAACTGATAGTGTCACTTGTGTCTGGATAACAATTTATTTTGAAAATGCTTTCTAACAGCTTTTCATGGGGAATAAATCAGTGCTGTTAATTTCTTAATTTTTTTTCAGGTTTCTATTCTTTACACTAAATAAAAAGTAACCCTGCGAAGGTTATACAAAGGAAATCATGAGCCAACTTGATTAAAGAGCCCAATACCTTTTCTTTGGTCTGCCCTTCTGGGACAGATTACCTTTCCAAATTGAATTCCTGGAGAATCATTCGGAAATAACACCTAAGTGGTACTTTCAGGCCAGAGGAATCATTGTTTTCAATCATCTGACCAATTTATAATATAGAGTCAAATTCCTAGTCCTTACCTATCTATCCTCCCTTATTGCCATTTTTAAACCCTTCCTTGAAAGAACAGACACGTGAAAAAGAGACTCAGGTTTCCATTTTATGAATGGTGTATCCCTGAGTAACTTGATGTTTTTGTTGTTTTGTTATTGTTAAACTTCCTTAGACCTGGGAAAGGATAGTATTAGATGGATGTCAGCTAGTGGAGAGGTGGGGACTTGAACTGAAACAGTCACTGCCAAACATAAAGCATTCCTGGAGAGCCAGGGGATGAAGCAGAGTCCCTGTTTCCAAGGCCATTGTAACAGTGCTCTGCTCTGTTCTCTGCTAAGGGATTATTCTGAAAGACAAAGTAGACTCAGAACCAAGGAAACTGTCCATTGGTTTCTGCAGATCAGGTGGTTTGGATCTTCTCCAGCATCTTTATTTTCTCTGCCTCAGTTTAATTAGAATGATGTTTTGATTAGCTGTGATTTGCTACTCAGAACACTTAAGCATTTTTCAGATCACAGGGTATGTATGCATTTTTCTTTTACCAAGTGTTAGATTTTTCACTCTGCTTCTCTGGACTCTGATCAAGTTACTTCATTGTTTGCTTGCAAAATGATTAGCAGGGAGCAATTTCTTTCTTTGGGTAGCCTTTTTTCCCCAGATGTCAGCATTTAGGGGCACCTGGGTGGCTCAGCAGGGTGTCTGCTTGAAGATTCCCTCCCTCTGCTTCCCCCCAACTCATGCATGGGCCCGTGCATGTCCACTGTCTCTAAAAATCTTAAAAATTAAATTTCAGAGACTTTATTTAGACTCTTAGGGCACTGTACGGTAATTCCGTCAGTATCATTCTTCACCCCAAATTTATGGAACACAGTGTGAAGGTAATGTGTCCTATAACTGGTCTCTGAAAGACTTAGAACTGTTATGCTCCTGAACCTTCAACAAAAGTTGTATGTGTCCATCTTCAGAGAGTGATGAAGTCCTTGCAGATGGCCACGTTCTATTATTTGGAAAAATAGTAGAAACGGACCATTCTGGCAGAGTTTTGCTGGTGGTCCTTGATATGGAGCCACACATTGGGGTTAGTGGACTTAGGTAGAAAATAGACACAGAAAGTTATTTCTGAATAAGACTTATGGTTTCTCTCTCTCTCTCTCTCTCTCTCTCTCTCTCTCTCTCTTTTTCTATTTTAAATAATGCTTTGGACTCTTAAGAGCTAGAGCTAAATCCTTACGTGTATAGCTAATGTCCTTTGAAACTTCCCTGGAAGTGTTGGCTTTCCATTCCTATTCAATCAGTTGGTTTCTGGAGCCAATACAAATTGCATAGGAACTTTTTTTCTTCCACATAGGAGCTTTTATTTAACAGTGGTAAAAATGCTAGCAAGTGTGCCATGAAATGGGTGTTCTCACAGTCATGATGGAAAATATGGCCCTCTAGAAAACAATTTGGTTTGCATAATCCCTCTCTGTTTGGAAAGATAAATACTATCTCAGGGTGGCCAACTTTGTCCTTAAGACTCCAGAGCATCCAGAAGGTGAATTTTAGTTCCAGAGAAGACCTCGATTTGTCTCACTTAGCCCATCTGACAGCTAATCACTGGGAGTAGGATGGGCTCATAGAGACCTGTGCCCAAGTTTTGGGTCAAGGGAAAGAGATGGGCAGATGGGAACAAGTTGGGGAAACGAGCTCCAGTAGAACCACATAGGTTAGTAGAGAGTGGTGGGGACCTTTCTTGTAAGGAAGGGCTGGGCTGCAGGAGGTGTGGAGAAGGCAGCTATTCTAAAACTTCTTGGAGTTAACACTTTCATACTGTTTAAAAGTGAGGGGTGCCTGGGTTGCTTAGTTGTTGAGCTTCTGCCTTTGGCTGGGGTCTCGAACTCAGGGTCCTGGGATGGAGCCCTGTGTCAGGCTCCCGCTCAGCGGGGACCGTGGTTTTCCTTCTCCCTCTGCCTCCTCCCCCAGCTCATGCTCGCTCGCGCTCTCTCTCTCTCTCTCTCTCAAAAAAAAAAAAAAAAAAATCTGAAGATGAGGGGCGCTTGGGTGATGCAGTCAGTCAAGCATCTGACTCTTGGTTCATGCTCAGGCCCAATCCCTCATGGGGCTCTCTGTGCTCAGCATGGAGTCAGTCTGCTTAGGGTTCTCCTTCCCTTTTCCCACCCTCTCTGACCCTTGCCTCCTCTAAAATAAATAAACAAATCTTAAAAAAATAAAAAAAGAAAGAGAGTACTGAGGGCCCAAGGAGCTTTTATGTAGGTTATCTATCAATATTTATCATTAGAGATTAAAACAAATATTTAAAATAGTCATTGAAATAAACATGAATAAAAATACTATTATGAAAAATGGCCATATTTTGTCATCTAAAACATTTTAGTAAGAATAGTGGCATAATTTTACATTTCTTATTAACCTTTGATGTCTGGTCTGTCATTTCTTTTTGCATTCAGTCTGTGAGGGTATGTTGTTTTGGTTGAAATATGAAGAAAATTCAGCCTCCTACAGATATTTGGTTGCAAAAAGTAGGAATATTTTAATAGTTATTTAGATAATTATAGATATTCTTTTTGGATAGTTCACCAAAACTTGGTCTTTCTTGAACTGTGAATGGATTTTCTATCTTTGCATGATTTATAACATAATGTATTTGGTCACGTGGAAAATATGGTTCACTGAAATCCTCTAAATATTGATCTGTTTCATTATATAATAAGACATTATATTAAGATCAGCGGCAATCTCATCAGAATATTCTTGGAAAGCTCTCAAGCTCATAGTAGTGGACACAGATTTTCCAAAATTCTAGTTTTTGCTTGAAAGCTTGAATTTTATTATAGGCAATAAATACTGTTCTTTGTTTTCCTTGAAATGACACACTCCTTATTCATGTTTCAGAAAATGTCTGTCAGAAACCCAAGTTGAAATAACATTGTCTATCAGTCATCCTTTCAAGTAAAGTTGGGGTTGCATTAAAGTGGTTGGTTCACTTTGCACAGCGCAGCCACACAAACGCTTTTTCTCTGGGTGTTCTCTGAGTTCTTGTGGGTGTGTTCCATTTCATCAGCTGCACTATTTAAAAGACCTACATAAGGATTAAGATTTAGTAAAGGAACTTTTACTACTTATTCACAGATATTCTTAGGTAAAACACCTTTTTCTCTGTCTTTGAAGCATCTTGAATGCCGGGTGGTGAGGAATACCAGGACTCCAAGCTTAGTTTGTGGTTCCAGCTGAGTCACTGCCTTTTATTTGCACTGCTGGCCCAGCAGGTTCCCCTCAGGGGTCGAGGGCCTCACTTTGAAAAAGGTTGAAGTAGTTGCTTAGACCAACGGTTCATCCTGCCTTCTCTAGGATTAAAAGAGCAAGCACCTCCTAGGTACTAACTGATCTCAGTCATGTTTTGTTGTTACAGGGATCATGATATGGTTTTAAGGGGTTTTAGTCCAGAGCAACAATTTATATATTTTATTTTGGTTCGCAGAAGTTTACTAGACAAACATAATCTACACAGGGAAGTTCTAAAATATAGTTGGCTGGGGGTTTTTGTTTTAGTTTCTGTGTTTTGTTTTTTGTTTTTTTTTGGCTACAGATACAAAACTAAGGCCTAGATGGTGTGTTCCCAAACAAGGCTGAAGAATTTGAAGGAGAAAATGTTAATAATAAGTAGTTTTCTTTAAGAGCAAGATTAATTTTGAAGATAGTTTTTCTTGTAGTCTGTGAAGAGGTTTGGGACACAATAAGAATTAGAAGAATGAGAATACAGAATAAACCACTACTGAACAGATTTAATGATGTCCTCCTTCAATCCAAATTTTTGTTCTTTAAAATTGAGAGCTTCAAAAATAGTCCGTCTCTTTGACTTCAACTTATATTGTAATTGAAATTATAGTTCTCAAAGCAACGCTTCTTTAATACTGTGTTTCTGCAAAATTGTTTCTCTATAACTAGAACCTCATGGTTCTGTAACTAGTATCTAATAATAATAACTTTCCCTAATTTGTAACAGAAAACAGTGAGTAAATGTCTATTGGGAGGTGAAAGCATATAATACTTTATTCATTAACTTTTAAAAATCAACCCATGTGATTGTACTTTGAAAAATATGTAGCTATAGCATTTCTTGTTAGTACTCAGTTTGTGATGGAATAAAATATTGGAATTTTATGGGGTTAAAGTAGTTCTGTATTGCTCCTTAACAAACGTGGCCCCCTAAAACAGCCAACGGTGCCTCAGTCTCTGAGGGCCGGGATCTGCCCGGCTTCTCGGGCCTCACTGGGGCTGCGTCTCCTGCAAGGCAGTCAAGGTGCTGCTGGTGCTGCAGCCGGCCTACAGCCCATGTCCCACGGCCCGCAGCCCACGGCGAGACCGTGGGGAACCTGCCTGCAGCCTCTCTCCTGCCGTAGGATTAGTCGCCTCTCCTGGCAGTTGGGCAGAGGCCTCGCAGGTCCTTGCCAGGTGGCTGTACGCTTCTCCGAAAGGAGATGGCTTCCACCAGAGGGAGGGTGAGCGACAGAGAAGGGCCCGTCCCTTTGTCACCTAACCCCAGAGGCGACCTCACCTTGCCTGCTGGATTGTCTGTTGGAAGCCAGTCCAGGGGCGGGAGTCCCACAGGAGTATGAATCCCAGGGCTAGGGCTGCTGGGCCCACTTCCGAGCTTGCCCACTAGGCGCTGAGGGACATCGTGGCCTCGGAGCTGTAGCACCCAGGCAGGGGCTGTGCAGGGAGGACGTGCAGGGAGGACGTGCAGGGGCTGTGCAGGGGCTGTGCAGGGAGGATGTGCAGGGGCTGTGCAGGGAGGATGTGCAGGGAGGATGTGCAGGGAGGATGTGCAGGGAGGATGTGCAGGGAGGATGTGCAGGGAGGATGTGCAGGGAGGACGTGCAGGGGCTGTGCAGGGAGGACGTGCAGGGGCTGTGCAGGGGCTGTGCAGGGAGGACGTGCAGGGGCTGTGCAGGGAGGACGTGCAGGGAGGACGTGCAGGGGCTGTGCAGGGGCTGTGCAGGGAGGACGTGCAGGGGCTGTGCAGGGAGGACGCCGTCTCAAAGGCTCACCTCCGTGGCCAGTGAAAGCTGTACGTGGCGCGTGGTCACCACGGTGCTGCTTGTTCTGCCTTCCAGCACAGCAGTATTCAAGAAACAATCCTCGCCTCGTTTAAGGAAGCTGTTCCTTTAGAAATTCCATCCCTCCCTAGGATCCGAGGAGGCTTGGAAAGGAGTAGGAGAAAGGTGAAATCAAATGGGATTGATTTGGGGGCCAATTTTCAATGGAGAAAAATCTCAAACTTCTGTAATTAGAGAGCAAGGAGTATAGCAAGATTTATAAAAATCATTTTAGAATTTATAAGGTTTTAAAAACAAGTGCCTAGATTACACTCCTTTGCTCTACCTTTAAAAATTAGGTTAGAGCTCTTCTAGATGAAGTTTAGAAATGTAGCTTTGTTATACTGAAAGGCAAAAGTAGTATGGTTTGAATTTATAGATTATACTTCAGGGTTATGAGGTGGTTGTATTTTGGGTTTTGGTTGTTTCTGTTCTTTTTTGTTTTGCTTTTTGAGGGATTTATTTATAATTCCAGATTGTAAAGTCCTTAAAAAATGTTAAAGCTGCAGAATCCAGGCCATAATTGACCTTTCTTTGTAAAGGAAAGAAGCCCATCTTCCCTGGTGCCTGAGTACCATTTATTTTTTTTTTTTCCAGCTTTCAATAAAACCTAACTTTTTGCAGTGTTCCTTTTTTGTTTCAAATAGCTACTACTTACTGGGTAAACTACTTTTTTTTTCTTGATTTTTTTAAAATATTTTATTTATTTATTCATGAGAGACCCAGAGAGAGAGGCAGGGACACAGGCAGAGGGAGAAGCAGGCTCCATGCAGGGAGCCCGACGTGGGGCTCGATCCCGGATCACGCCCTGAGCCAAAGGCAGGCACCAAACAGCTGAGCCACCCGGGGATCCCCATTTTGCTTGATTTTTTTAAGTGTACAAGTTATGTAACATGGAGGAGGCAAAATTACACCATAAAACTTCTTTCAAAAAAAAACCCATTACGAAAAAAGTTTTCTCCATACATAGATTTTAGTGTTTTGCTTTTCTTCACTGTGATGTATTTTACTTAAATCCATTGTCATCTTGCCATTTGGCCAACTTGCATACCCAGATTAGTCTGTATGTAACTGTGTTTAACATAGATGTCTCTGTAACAGGAATCTTATCCAACCTCTTCACCAATATGGTTTGTGGACTCTGATGACCCAAATCTGACGTCAGTGATGGAACGTCTAGAAGATACTAAGAACAACAATTCGGTGAGAGGATAAGCCAACCTACTCTCTTCCCCCCTTCCCCTAAAGAATGTTATATGCAGAACTTAAGTGTTAAGAGGTAATAGGATATAGAAAAGTCTGATTAGTGATTATTTGATAACCTTAAAGAAGCTAAGCACCAGTTTCATTTGTGTTTTGGCCTTCAGATTCTGTACTACCTGACTTACCTTTTTTTAATATTTATTTATTCATTCATTCATTCATTCATTCATGAGAGAGAGAGAGAGGGGCAGAGACACAGGCAGAGGGAGAAGCAGGCTCCATGCAGGGAGCCCGACATGGGACTCGATCCCAGGACCCTGGGATCACACCCTGGGCCGAAGGTGGTGCTAAACCGCTGGGCCACCAGGGCTGCCCCTGACTTATCTTTTTTATTCCCCATAGGTTAAGCCTTGATTTAGATAAGGAGTTAGGTGGTCTCTTTTCAGTGAAATCTGATTATTAAACCAAGCAAGCATTTTTGGTAGGGACCACTAGCCAAGGTGGAAGATAGAAAAAGGAAAAAAGACTGCGGTGGATTTGAGGGGAAATCATGCTAGAATGATATCAGTGCTAGTGTTGGGGAACGGCTTTCTCGGTCAGGAGTCTGTGACTGCAGGAAAAGCCATAGGTACACAAAGAAAATGTGTTTCTTGTTTTTTTTTTCTTTTCAAATATGAAGAAATATAACTTTCCATTTAACAGAATTTGGAAAATCTGTTTTCTATGATTTTAAAACTAAATGACTATTGTGAGAGAACTTAGTTAAAATGAAGGGAAATAGACATTTTGGAGAAGATTTCTGCCTAAGATAACGACTGGAGACATGATAGCTATTTTCTATCAGCATTTTTCCCCTTGCTAATAAAATGTATAGACTCTAATAAATATGCTTAAAGAGTTGAGGTCATATTCAATACAGTTTTATACTCTTTTTTAAAGATTAACATGGAATGAAAGACTTGACTACCATGTTCCTGGATGGGCAGATTCCATATTATAAATATATCTATTATCTCCATAGCTTTATGTTAATTTATAAATTGAATGCAATTAATTCCCCTAAAAATCCCAACAGTCTTATTTTTGGAACTTGACAAAATGACTCTAAAGCTTGTTTTTTTTTTTTAAAGCTTGTTTTAAAGAGTAAATAATTTTTAAAAAAAATGAAAAAAGTAATGAGAGACTTGTCCAATTAGATATTAAATAAAAATATTACGTACTGGTGTTGGACTGGACAGATAGACAATAGTTTAGACACAGTCCTGCAATTGAGAATTCAGAGTAAGTTAAAACACTCAAACACTTAAGGATAGGGGAAGTTAGAATCTTACCTCAGATTCTTGTCAAAATAAGTGATGGGTGGCTTAAACACATCTATTCCTAAAATTAACAGTAGAAGAAATCAGTTGAAGAGTATTTTAAGAGTAGAGACTGGTCCTGAGAGGCAGGAAGGATAGAGGTAAAAAAGTAAAAAGCTAGACAGACACACGTTTGCATCTCCAGCAGGAGAGTGTGACAGGACAGGGAAATTAGTCCCTTTACTGCTATCTTCTTTTAGGAGGGTAACTCTAAAAAGGTCCAGAAGTATGAGTTTTATAATAGTAGTAATGACTGTTTTCCGCTGCCTAAAATTTTTCATCAAAAAATGCTCACAAAATGAAATGAGCTAGGGCATAAAATTGGGTCTCATTGTATTTTTTAAAAAATTAATATATTTACATAAAAGAAGAAAACCAAATTACCCTCTATTCTTATAGTCTACCAGTTATTTCATAACCTCATTTCACGACAGAATAAGTTGTATTTCCTCACCTTTGCTTTACTTAATTCGTTATAGTCTAGATTGTGCCTTCATTTTTGCACTGAAAATTTTTATGTCTAGTTGCCAAATCCAGGGTCTCCTTTTTTAACCTTAAAACTGACATCTTTGCAGCAGTTTTGTAGTGGTGATTTTTCCCTTATTGAGACATTCCTCCATTTAACAAACATTTATTAAAGTCTGCCAATAAAAAGTCAGTTAAATAAAGGATACCAGTTTTATGATATAATAGTTTATTGTAGTTAATTCCATAGGAATGCATACAACTTTCCAAGATGTGCAAGTGAAAAGGCAAGGTGTAGAATATTGTTCTAATCTGGCCCTTTTTGCAAAGTGTTGTAAAAATAAATCCGTATTTGTGTGGGTTTATAGTTTTACTCCTCCTGGGTGTGTACAAGAAACTCTTAATAGTAGAACAGAGAGAAGGTTTTGTTTTGTTTTAATTGACTGACTTCCATGTCAGGCTGTGTCATCAGCGGTGGGTACAGAAGTCAAGACAAATCCCTCTTCTCTGGGAACTGATAATCTTACGAGAACTTCATCAGGTCACTGTCTTCTGTTCCTGTCTCTGAACCCTGCCTTGGTCTTCTCAGAGCTCTTCTCCCTTGGTCTTCCTCTTCTCATTGCATGCTTTCTGTGAGAAATCACTTTTACTACTGTTACTTAAATCACGGTCTATATTCCATGGATTCCTAAATCTGTACCTTTAGCTAAAATTTATCTCTTGAGTCAAGCCGGTGTATCTATCTATATATCCTGTAGATCCAGGGAATCTCACTTGGAATGTGCCATGACTGTTTAAAATGACTACATCTAAATTTGAGCCTACCCACCTCGTGGCACTCCACCAGCCCCACCCTTTCCCTTCAGTAATTCTTTGTGATTATGAGCGGGACAAGATGAAATAATGCTTGTCACCCATGCCTGAACCTGGGAACTAAAGGTTCTGCATACCTAGATTTCCTGACACCTCCCCTCTCCAAGCTACCTACTGAGTTGCTAAGACCTGTCCGTCTACCTTCTAAATATTTCCCACCATCTTAGTTTCTTCCATCCTTCAAACGCTTCTTTGGGGGAGGGAGCGTAAAGTTGAAATTCCTGAAAGATGTACAGCCCGAGTTTTCTTGTTTGCGCTGTGACTCCACCACCCTGCTGCTGCTCCCCAGCACGCCCATAGCTCTTCCTTGGCCGGGGGTTGGATTGTCTGGGTCTGTGTCCAGGTCACCCCTTCTCATCCTCATTATGTTCTTCTGAGCTTATTGGAGGGCTAAATCCACAGTACCTTTTAAATTTAAATTTTTTATCCTAATTTATTACTCAACTTTCCTAATATCTGCTTGTTCCTTTGATTACTTTGGAAAATCTTACTCTGCTGGTAACCCATTCTAATCCTGTCTCTGCTTTCTTAGTCCTTCATAAACCTGCCTTTTCATCTCTTTTCCTGGTCAGAGACATCCGGGAAACGGTTCCTAACCAGGTGGGAAGTAAGTTACCTTATTAGCTCTGGGAAAAGTCTACTCAGTGTTGAACGTTCTTCTTAAACCATAATTCCTAAATGTATACATTGAAAACAGTTTTTTTTCAATAATGAAAAACATGTTTGTGAACGTAATTTACCTCGCTGCTTTGCTTTGATGAGTAGATATGCTTACAAAACAATCTGGGTGTAAAAATGGGAACTTCATGAGTTACCCTTATGGTTTTCCTAGTGCATCTTTTTCCTTTTTTTTTTTTTTTTTTTTTTTTTATAAACGTTTAAGAACCTAAGGGCCAAGTGTTTCCACAGAAGATTTCATTTCATCTTTACCATTATAAGGAGTTTTTAATTTCCTTACTTTACAGATGGGAACCCTCACACTCAGGGAATTAGAACGATACCTGCTGTATCCAAGGTCCTTTAGATTCCAAGAGTCTGTCTACTAGGCCACATTTGCCTCGACTTTGAATATGACTGAAATGTATAATTTTATAACCCATGTGTAACAACACTGCCTCTATTTTTTTGTCACCTCATTAATGTAAACGTATTCTTGTCTGAAGTTGTAAGTAACTAAGAAAAGTAGTTACCAGCTAAAAATTTGACAGCATCTAGAGCTCCCCTTCCTCAGTCTTTTGTCATCATTCTGCTAGGTATTAGTTATAGGGATTGTATTCAAGCCATAGTCACCTTCTTACACTAGCAGCCCCTAACAATATTTCTTAAGGACGGTTATTTTATCTGTGGGCTGGAATTGAGCTGTGACAAACTTTTTTCATTTCCTACTGGATTGGTTTACGGTAGTCATAGCATTATTCATGTCTTCTAAGGGCTCTTTAACATAATATTTATTTACCGAAATGTGTTTTGTAGCTTCGTCAGCAATTGAAGTGGTTGATATGTGAACTCTGCAGATTATATAACCTTCCTAAGCACCTGGATGTTGAGATGCTAGATCAACCAATACCCACGGGTCAGGTAAAGTAAAAATTCTCCAGTGTTCAAGAGTTAAATAAATTGTCTCAAGCAAAAGTAAAACTAGGATGATTTTTCTTCTCACTATACAACTTACTTAGAAGTTAGTCTTGTTGAATTGTTTTGTTTTAGATACTAAAAATAACCTGTTTATTCTCTGGAGCTGCTGGTGTTCACTATGAGGAGAAACACCTGCCTCCCTCCCCCACTTACCACCTTTTTGTTGGTACCGCTCCTGATTTCTGTGACCATTCCTTCAGTTACCTTCACCTGGATTGCCACCTCTAAGTCTATCTGTGCTTCTTAAGGCCTGACCCAAGGTTACTTCACTGGCAGCACAAATGCCCACTAGTTTACCACCACCTCTAACTTTTCTGGATTTCCAGATTTACCTATTTAGGGCATAATTCATTGACTTTGTACTATAAATAGATATAAGGATTTAACTCTCATGCCACACACATTCCCACCCGCTTCCCTTCCTAAAACACCATTTATATTTAGTCCTATGAACAATCACTGTTTATCATTAGGACTTTGCAGTGTTGAGTTTTCTATTTTGGCGTTTCTTATAGAGCTCTTTTGTTTTGTAATGTCCTCCTTATAATAATAATTCTTAATTTAAAAAGTGATGCTTGGGCAGCCCCGGTGGCTCAGCAGTTTAGTGTCACCTTCAGCCCAGGGCGTGATCCTGGAGACCCGGGATTGAGTTCCACATCGGGCTCCCTGCATGGAGCCTGCTTCTCCCTCTGCCTGTGTCTCTGCCTCTCTCTCTCTCTCTCTCTCTCTCTCTCTCTCTCGAATAAACAAAATCTTTTTAAAAAATTAAAGATAAAAATAAAAAGTGATGCTCTCTTTCCTGTGAGCTCTTACTCTCTTCCAGAACCTTCGGTTCTTTTGCACCAGCCTTGCCAGGTTGTCCTCTGGGCTGGCTGTGCAGCTGTCATCTGGAAATATTTGTCTCCTCCACTAGTGTGGATCCACTGTCATCTGATCTCATGTCCTCTTTCTTGCTAACCCTTTCTTATTTTGCCTGAGTACATCCCCAAGGAAAATCCTAGCTTGAAGGAATAGTACATTTTCTGAGTTCTAACATTGAAAAATATATAACCAGACCACTGTAGGTTTGAATCTTGGTTCTGCTACTTAATAGCTGTATGATCTTGGGGTGATTACCTAACCACTCTGCATTAATTTCTTGTTTGTAAAATGGGGGAGATAGTAGTACCTCAATTCTGGGGGAGCTATGAAGAGTAAATGAGTTAGTACATGTAAATCATTTAGAGCAGTGCCTGGTGTATAGTAAATGCCCAATAAATGTTACTTGCTATTATATTTTACAGTCTTATTTGATTGATAGTTTAGTTGAATATATATAATTCTAGGTGGAAAATAATTTTCCCTCAGAATTTCAAAGACTGTGCTGTCGTCTTCTAGCCAATGGTGGTGTTTAACCTAATGCCATTCTAAGTCTTCCTCATCTGTGCATGACTCGGGAGACTTTTAAGAATTTGTCTTGGTGTTCTCAAATATTGTAATGATATATTTTTAGTTTTGTGTGTGTGTGTGTTTTGCTTTGTTTTGTTTTCATTGTTGCTGGACACTCAGTATGGATGGCTCTTTTCAAATGTTGGACTCCTTTATCTTTCTCCTGGGGTAAGTGTGCTTGTATTCTGTGATGACTTTCTCCTTTCCGTTTTCTCTATTCATTTTTAGAATGCCTACCAATGGGATTTTAGACCTCTTTGTTTGAGTCTTTGCATCCTTTATTCTCTCTTTTTTTAATTTCAAATTCTGGAAGTCTTTCAATTTTTAAAATTTGGACAGCATAACCTTTCAGTTGTTTTAATTATTTACTGCCTCTTAACCAGTTACCCTGAACTTAATTTGTTCTATTTCCTATAATTGTGTGGGCTGATTAGGCTTAGCTCCCAGTTGTTGTTTTTTTTTTCTGCTGGCCACACTGCACAGTCAGATAGTGCCTGGGACCAGTGGTCATTTGGACACGACTGCACTGCAGTGTCCAAAATGCTTCTTTACTGGGACACCTGGGTGGCTTAGCAGTTGAGTGTCTGCCTTTGCTTCAGGTCATGATCCCGGGTCCAGGGATCGAGTACTGTGTCGGGCTCCCTGCGAGGAGCCTGCTTCTCCCTCTGCCTGTGTCTCTGCCTCTCTCTGTGGGTCTCTCATGAATAAATAAGTAAAATATTTAAAATAATTAAAACAAAAAAAACCAAAATGCTTCCTTGCTTACCTGTCTGGTGCCTTGGTATTTCTTCACATAGCCCTTCTTTTCTCCTGACATCTCATCCTCTTCTTGGATAGACCTCTTCTTGTGGCTTCTCTTTCTTCAGAAAGGTAGTCCAAATTCCTAAGTTTTGGCTGTCAAGAGCTCAAAAGTAGAAGCTGTCAGCCCTTCTTAAGGCTTATTAGTTCTGGAACTGGCCCAGTGTCCTTAAGGAGTTACTTTGATATCCTTGTCCTCTCCCTCTCTGGCATCTCTATTTTCTCTTTAATACATTCCCCTCCTGGTTTATCTTTGTTTTTCTTTTTGAAAATTTTCCTCAAATATCTATTCTATGTTATTCATATTTTTTTCTTTATTTCCTTTCTTACTCCTATTTGAGTGAGGTACTGAAAAGATAATTGAGACTTCTTTGTGGCCAACACTTGTCAACTAATAGTGTTTAGGAGGAATTTAAGCTGACTTCCAGCTGCTCTCCCCTACCCCCCTGTTCTGTGGTGTAATAATAAATGGTGGCTGGACCTACTTGGTTTCTTTGGACATGACATTTTATAATCTCCTGTTTGAGATAAATATCTCTGCTTAGGTGCTGTGTAAGGACACAGGGGAGAGCATTGTGTTTCAGGGACTGAACATGTTCTGTGTTTTGGCTTTTGGTTGATCTCTAATTCCTGCTGTCTCGTGTACCCAGTGTCTTAGAGTGTAGAGGCTCTCTAGGGTGCTGTGGGGCAGATTTGCCTCCTGTAATCCCTAACCTACTGTACTTGTTTGCTCCACTAATTCCCATTCTTCCACATATTGTCATCTGCTAACACGTATGAATTTTCTTTTCTGCTGGTGGGCCCATTTCCTTTTTTGTTATCATTGTGTGTTAATATAGTTTTGATTCACAACAACTATAATTCTGGTGGGGCCTCAGGAAAGAAACAAGATGGGAAAAACATATATAAATGCTATGTTCAATTTGCCCTCTCTGGAATGTCTGCAACTTCTATTTCTCACTTAACAATATATCATGAACATGGTATGTGTGGATTTACCTTGTTTTTCATGGCTCTGTATATGTAGAGATACAATTTGTGAATTACATGTAGAAATTTACTAATTGTGAATTCATCCTTATGTTCATAATATTCAGCACCTTCATTGGTGGTGGCTGGAGGGACAAGATGGATATAATAGTACTTTATTTTTGGCTTTTTCTACTTTAAGTGAAATTTAATGTAGTTTGGTTTATTTACTTCCTTTTAGGCTCCTCTTGTCTCATTTCAGAATCAGGATTATGTAGTCTCATAAGATGACTTGGTGAGCTTTGTGTATTTTTTCTAAAATCTAAGACAGTTTAAATAAAATTTCAAACTGGATCCAGTTTTGCCTCCCATGAGACATCTGGAAATACCTGGAGATAATTTTGGATGTCACAACCAGCTGAGGGGGGGGGTGTGTGTGGGCATTTTGTGGATAGAGGGGATGTTACTAAATGTCTTACGATGTCCAGTCCTGCATGACAAAGAATTATGTTGCGCAAAATATCAGTACTCCTAGGGTTTAGAAATCATGTTGTTTTTGTTGTTGTTTTTTTAAGATTTTATTTATTCATGAGAGACAGAGAGAGAGGCAGAGACACAGGCAGAGAGAGAAGCAGGGAGCCCCATGTGAGACTTGATCCCGGGACTCGAGGATCACGCCCTGGGCCGAAGGCAGCCGCCCAACCACTGAGCCACCCAGGTGTCCCAAGAACTTTCTCTCTTAAGTTTAGTCTCATCTTGTATCATAAAGCACATAAAGGAGAAAGCAGAAATCATGGTTTAAATAAACGTCTGAGCTGGATATGTTTTTCTCTTTTTCTATGTATGAATCTCCATTTTTTTCCATTCCTTTAGTCAGTTTTAGTAATTTTAGATTCTAAAAAAAAAAAATCACTCATCCTTACTTTTGAATCTATAGTTATGAAGCTCTTTTCATTTCTGAAGTTGTTTTCTTTATTGTGACTACTTGTCAGAAGCTTGTCTGTTTTATTATGTTGGCCTTTTGAAAGAATCAGTCCTTTTCTTAAATCTAATTTTCTTTTTCATTTTGTCTTTTTTTCTTTTGCTTTTCTCATTTATGAGATCACCATGATTTAAATTGCTTTAACAAACATGTAAAGGTACACATTTTCTTTGTGCCATTTGACTTCATTGCATAGGTTTTAAGATTTAGTATATTTCTAAATAGTTTGTATTTCCTAAGTGCTTTGATTCCATCTTTTGTTCATATTACTTTGTTCTATTTCACAAGAAAAAGTTTTATATGTATTGAAAACATAAGTTACAGTGAATACTTGGGAACTACCACCCAGCTCCACCCAGGTGAAGAAACACAATATTGCTAGCATTAGGAGCCTTTTGCAGGCTCTTTCCAGATGATGGATCATTCCCTTCTGTGCTAATCTTTTCCTTTTCCCTAGTTTTGTCATATATATATCTGCATCTCTGAACAAGGTGGTTTAGTGTTGACTGTTTTTTTAAGCTTCATATTAAAAGTCGTACTATATGTGTGTTCTTTCTCATCTTTTTTTGCTTGACATTGTGTGTTAAACTTATTCTTTTTAGCTGTAGTTTTTTCATTGCTGTATTTGTTCCATTGTTTGAACATACCATAACGTTTATCCATTGGAGTTGATTGCAGTTTGCTACTAGGAATAGTGTGGGGCACCTGGGTGGTACGGTTGGGTAAGCAGCCACCTCTTGGTTTTAGCTCAGGTCAGGATCTCAGGGTTGTGAGGTCGAGCCCCATGTCTGCCTCTGAGCTCAAAGTGGAATCTTCTTGATATTTTCTCTCTCCCCCTCCCGTTTGTGGTTTTCCTCAT
The DNA here is from genome assembly GCF_048418805.1 of Vulpes vulpes. Taxonomy (NCBI): domain Eukaryota; kingdom Metazoa; phylum Chordata; class Mammalia; order Carnivora; family Canidae; genus Vulpes; species Vulpes vulpes. Next base: position 77,265,668 of record NC_132794.1, on the reverse strand, counting down.
GTTCTCTCTCACTCTGTCTCTCAAATAAATAAACCTATCTTAAAAAAAAAAAAAAAAAGAACAGTCTGCTGCCATGATCATTCTTGTCCATATTTTGTGGGATACTTGTGCAAGTGTTTTTCTGGGCACATACTTAGAAGTTGGATTACTGGGGCATGAGGATCAATTTCTTCTTAAATTTAAGAGTTAAGAAAATTTTTTTAACATTCGCAGATGGCATTTGGGCTATTTTTAGTTTTTCACTGTTTACAATATGGCCTATAACTTCTCAGCTGAATTGTCAACAATTGCTTAAACTTAACCATTGGTATTATTATGTCTTTGCTTATTGCTATTTCTCATATTCCATGGTTGCTTCCTAACTCTGAAAATAACATCCCTGAATGATGTCCTTTATTTTTATTTCTAGAAAGGCTTTCTGGGAATGTGTGTGGGAAGTGTTTTTATTGTTCATCGAACACCTATCTATCTGACTCTGTGCAAAGTACTCTATAGAAATGCTGAGTAGGGATCCCTGGGTGGCTCCGCGGTTTAGCGGCTGCCTTCGGCTCAGGGCATGATCCTAGAGTCCTGGGATCAAGTCCCACGTTGGGCTGCTTCCATGGAGCCTGCTTCTCCCTCTGCCTGTGTCTCTGCCCCCTCCCCCCCCCCCCCGTGTCTCTCTGAATAAATAAATAAAATCTTCAAAAAAAAAAAAAAAAAGAAATGCTGAGGATCCAGTGGCAGAGAAACACAGATGTGCTGACTGTCCCGATGGAACCAGATACAGAATTGAGTCTCTTCTAGGTTCTTTACAATTTTATCTTCCAGTACTTCTTGTCACAAGTGAAAAGCCTGCTGTCTGGTTCTTCTTTTTCTATATTTTTTTCTTTCTGGAAATTGGTAGGGTTTACTTTTCAGTATTCCTTTTGGGGCATTCAGAGCCACTTAATATTCTGAAGTCTTTCTTTAGCTTGACAACCTTTGTCTTCTTTCTTTCCCTCAGTCTTATGGATAAATAGTTCTCTGTATTCCTATCTCCCATTTCCCTTAATTCTTCTAGTTCGGTACCCTTTCCCTCCCCATACCCGTCTCCTTTTTCTCCACATTCTAAGGGAATGTCACAGTTTGGTCATCTTATAAATTGTAAATGCTTTGGTCATTCAAATCTGTTGAGCTCTCTGGCCCTTCTAGTGTTTTTTTTTTTTCTTTATCTTTTTTTTTTTTTTTTAAGAAAATCTTTTTGATTTCCCAGAACCATCTTTTCCTTTGCATGTGATCTTTTTTTATATTTTATGGATACAGCAGTGTCTTCTCAAGTACTGCTAAGGATTCCAATTAGGTTTTTTTCTTTTATTGTTTTATTTTCTTCATTAATGCTTCAGGTCACTTGTTCTTTTTGTTCAACTTGGTGCCTTTTTTTTCCAGATTGCTCGTGTTCTTCAAATATCTGTTGATACTTGGTTACCTGCTCCTTTATAGATGAAGTATACCATTGATCATTGTCAGTGGTCGATGTGAGTGCCATCAGCAATTGTCACTCTTCTCTGCTGTGGCCTCCCCCTCCGGGTTTGTACACCGGTGTTCTGACTGTGGCATGTGAATGGGGAGGTACTGACAGGCCGACTTTTCCAACTCCTGAGTTTCAGGAAGAGATGCATTTGTTAGATTTTGTTGCTTGTTGAGTTATATTTTTTAAAATGTGTCTTTTCTCTCTGGTTCTGACACCCGTAGTAAGAGGTCATCAGATTAGGCCTCCTGTTCCTTACCAGCTGTAGTTGGAACAAATACAGCAAGTATTTCTGGAAGGAAGAAAAATTCCACTAACTTTATTGCATTGCATTGTGAACTCTGCTCTGGTTCAGAAAACTTGCCAAACTAGGTATGAAGACCCTGCCTAAAATCCCGTCAGATTCTTTGTGAGTGAGTGGTAAATTGTACCCTGTAGAGAAGTATTCTGTGGTAGGTGACATGCTGTGAAAAAGAAAAATGGTTCTTTAGTGAAATGGTGATCATTTTATAATTTTTTAGCTTTGTGAAATGTCTACTTTCTAACATGTTTTATCTTTTATAATGTAAGGCAGTGGAATTATGGAAAGAATCAGGCCTTCCAAAGTTAAAAAGGTAGATATTTTAAAGAATCCATGGTTTGGGATATTTATTTCAAGTGAAAGAAGCTGTTGACCTTATATACATAGCCCTATACGTGAAATGTTTCCTTATTTTGAATTAGGATGTTTTAAATTTTTTTCCAGTTCTGCTTTATATTGGACTATTTGCCATTGTTATTCTCAAGGTATCTATTAAGTTGAATTGGTGAAAATTGTTTCATTTTCAAAAGCTGATAAATATGACTTGTCACATCAAAGCTGGATTTAAAAGTAAATATTCAACTTTAATAAATTCTGTTAGTGGAACTGTAGCGATAGAAGATTGATATTTTGTCCCTAAAGTCTTCTAATGTACTCAGTATGTGCTTATTCTGTGTGACCCTAGCAGATTCTTTTTCCTTTTCAGAATGGGACCACAGAAGAAGTGACTTCAGAAGAAGAGGAAGATGAGGAGATGGCTGAAGTAGGTATTTTATGTGAGAATCACCTTTTATAAATACTGTATCTTCATTTTTGAATATTTTAATAATGCTCTAATCTCCTTTATAAACCAGTGTTAATGTAGAATAATGAAAACCACATTGTATTTGAAATTTAATGTAATTTCTAAAATCTGGCTTTAGCTTTATTTTTTTTATTTTAAAGATTTTATTTGGGATCCCTGGGTGGCGCAGTGGTTTAGTGCCTGCCTTTGGCCCAGGGTGCGATCCTGGAGACCCGGGATCGAATCCCACGTCGGGCTCCCTGCATGGAGCCTGCTTCTCCCTCTGCCTGTGTCTCTGCCTCTCTCTCTGTCTCTCTCTCTCTGTGACTATCATAAATTAAAAAAAAAAAAAAAAAAAGATTTTATTTAAGAAAGGCACGTGTGCGCGCACTCACACACACACACACACACACACACACATACACAGAGGCAGAGGGAGAAGCAGGCTCCATGCAGGGAGCCTGACGTGGGACTCGATCCCGGGTCTCCAGGATCATGCCCTGGGCCGAAGGTGCGGTGCTAAACCGCTGAGCCACCCGGGCTGCCCTGGCTTTAGCTTTAACTAATGATATGTTTTTGAGCAAAATGCTTATTTGATTTCCTAGAAAATAAATGCTCTTAACATTTAGCATTAAAGTTATATTTACATTTAATAGTAATCAATATTTAACTCATATTTGGTTGTTTTTAAGAAGAACTATTTTCAAAAATTCTGGATTTAAATAATTTGAGAACATTTCAGGGACTACTCACTAGAAGTAATGAAGATATCTCATGTTGAAAAGTCATATAAGAATTTGGTAGAACAGATTCTAAGACCTTGACCTTAGGCCAGTTCAGTTGCCAGCCACTGATATAATTTGAGGTTTTCAGGCTTTGAAGCTTTGTTTAAATTCAGAATTCAGAGTGGAAGTCTGTGTCTACATTGATCATGTAAAACATATCTGAATTCCACAGTCTTGATTTTAAAAACTTCTTACGGTTTTTGGAGTTTATTTTTTAATTTTATTTTTCTAAGATTTTATTTATTTATTCATAGAGACAGAGAGAGAGGCAGAGGGAGAAGCAGGCCCCATGCAGGGAGCCTGATGTGGAACTTGATCCCAGGACCCCAGGGATCACACCCTGAGCCAAAGGCAGGCGCTAAACCACTGAGCCACCCAGGGATCCCTGTTTTTGATTTTAGAACCAATTCTAAATTAGTGCAAAAATCTTAAATTTAAATACACTTCTTAGGATGTCTTAAAACTAAAGAAGTAGTTGTGGTTTGTTCTGTGAGTCTGGGCACAAAATAATTCTTAACATTGTCCAACTTCTATGGCTTTTTTGGGATAGAGCTTGTTTTTAACATTTACGTGCAGTGTAACTTAGGTAGGATAAACTGCAGGAAAACGTTAAACCTTTCCCGTGGGTTCGGTATGCAATGAGGTTGACATTCTACTCAGAGTTTATGTTCTTCTCATTTTCCCTTCACAAGATAATATAAAGAAGGGATAGCAAGATTTAGGGAAATCTAGAAAGATAAGAGCCTGGACCTTGGAGATGTCAGATTAAGACAGATGAAAAGAGGATAAAAAGGCACAGAGCAACTTTTGGGCACGGTGTGTTTAGGTGCATTAGAGCTGTCTTTTTGGAAGAACAAGATTGATTTAAAAAAAACATGGTTTCCAAAAAAAAAATAAAAAAAAAAAAATAAAAAATAAAAATAAAAAATAAAAAAACATGGTTTCCTAGAAAAGCAGATGGCTAAAAGTCTTGAATTAGACTTTTAAAATAAAATAAACAAATAAAAACATATTTGTTGTGATTGTTGACAAAAAGGCCTTAAGCAAAGGCCAATGGGCTGAGAATGTTTTATAGAGATAATCTGCACAGAATAGAATTCATCATTAATACTCAAGTGGAGATTTAGGAGTAGGAATGTGGCTGAGTTTGAAGGTATAGGAGTAGGAGATTTAGACTAAGGGCATTTGTGAGAACTGAAGAAAATATATGTGGGATAGAACATTGGGGCTAAAGGGTACACATCAGGGGAGGGAGCTCCGTGAAACACAGAGTCATGGACAGGGTCTGAATATGAAAGAATTGTAGTAGGGGTGGAAGAGATGAGGGAGTCTAAGACCATTGGGTCTGGATGGAAGTGGTTTTTAAACTGGTCTACAATCACAGCGAATTTAGTTTCCTTAAAAAAAAAAAATGGAGATAGTAAGTATGGACTCTGTTCCTTTAGAGATTTTGATGGCTGAAGTAAAGAGAAGTTAAGATAATAGAAAAAGGAGATCCCTGGGTGGCTCAGTGGTTTAGCGCCTGCCTTTGGCCCAGGGTGTGATCCTGGAGTCCCAGGATCGAGCCCCACATTGGGCTCCCTGCATGGAGCCGGCTTCCCCCTCTGCCTGTGTCTATGCCTCTCTCTCTCTCTCTCTCTCTCTCTCTCTCTCTCTCTCTCTGTGTGTGTGTGTGTGTGTGTGTGTCTCGTGAATAAATAAAATCTTTAAAAAAAAAAATAGAAAAAGGTTAGAATTTTAAAAGTTCTGCATATCTTTCTTTAAGAGTAGATGATACAAGAAGGGAGGAAGGAGACTGATGTAGTGATTAAAGATGTTAGCCAAGGGCTATTATTCAAATTCCTCTTCTGACTTTTCTCCTAATTATAAGAATCAGGAGGTGCTCAGTACAGAAAACTGAGAAAAGGAAGAGCACTAAATGTCTCTAGCGTTTAATTGTTATTATTTCAGTATATGTCCTTCTAGTCTCTTTTCTGTGCTTATTTTAGTGTGATTGAGATTATATTCAGTTTTGTATTCTTTTTCATTGCATTATTTTTTCCATTTAATATATTTTATTTAACCTAATATATTCAAATTATTATCATTTCAACGTGTAATTGATACAAAACAAAGAAACGAGCTCTTTATATCTTTTCTCACTAAGTCTACCAAATTGAGTATGGACTGTGCACTTACAACACATCGGAGTTCAGACGCGCCGCATCCCAAGTGTTCAGCAACTGCAAGAGGCGAGGGTCTGCCCCGTTGGATAGTACAGCTCTAACTAGTACAGGCCCTGTGGTCGCCCAGGGGTGCCCAGTCCCCCAGCTCACCCCAGGGCTGTGTGGAATCCTCCCCTGATGGGTTCTCAGGTGTGAGTTGGGGCAGCTGCTCTGCCTCACGCCTAGGCAGCAGTCAGAAGCAGCAGGTGGGAACCAGCTGAGCACAGAACCTGGTGCCCACAGTGGCCAGCTCATCCACTCACCTCGCCACCACCCCCACAGAAGGGATTGGCATCCTGCTACCCTCACCACTCTTTTATTTCATTGTTGATACAGAAGAAACAATTATGCTTATGTTGGCATTTTAATGGTCTTCTAATATTCCATGGAATTGAGTTACCTGCTCTGGATTTTTTTGTTTTAAGATTTTTATTTATTTGAGGGAGAAAGAGTGACTACAAGTGCAAGTGGGAGGAAGAGGCAGATGGGGAAGGGAGAGGCAAAGAATCTCCCCACTGAGTGGAGAGCCTGTCCCTGGGCTCCTATCTCACGACCCTGAAATCATGACCTGAGCTGAAACCAAGAGTTGGATGCTTAGCCAACTGAGCCACCCAAGTGCCTCCCTGCTCTGACTTTTTTGCACATGCAGTTTGGGGGAGGGGGGAGGTTGTAGCTATAAAGTTTAAATAGGCATCTTTATGCTTGAGTCTCTGTTCACATTTTAAATTAGTTCCTTACAATAGATTTCTAGAAGTCGAGTTACTGGAACAAGATATAAATAAGCTCCGTGATACCTAATGCTTAAACGGTTTCAAAGTTCCTCTCAATAGATTTTTTTTTTGGTAACAATTATAGCTTAACAAATCTATTAAATATGCTTTACTCAGATTCTAGCTCTTAAACAAAATGTGAGGTACAGAAGGAGGGAACCTGAACTGAATGTGAATGCTTTTTTCTCTTCCCCATTCTCTTTTCTGTTTCCTATTAAATCAAGAATAATTGAACTTTTGGCATAAGCTTCAACAAACTAATAGCTTTCTTGTAGGACATAGAAGACTTGGATCACTATGAGATGAAGGAAGAAGAGCCTATTACTGGAAAAAAGTCAGAGGATGAAGGAATTGAAAAGGAAAACTTGGCAATACTAGAGAAAATTAGGAAGACTCAAAGGCAAGACCATCTCAATGTAAGTATGTGCAAATATCTAGAACCTGGACTTTGGGGATTGAGTAATTATAGGTAATAATTAATATAAAACTGGGCAGTTCATTAGGATAGCAGTCTAAGCTGCCCTCTCCACTTTCTCCTCTGTTGTACACTCAGCCATGTTTCGTCTACCTGCTGGGTTTTTGTTGTTGTTGTTGAAGTTTCTCATCTGTTGGTAGCTTTCTTCCATGTTCCTGTGCTTTTTACGTGCTGGAATTAACCTGCTACTCATTGTTATGGCTCCTTTCCAGCCTATTTTATGCTTACCCTTCTGTGAGATCTGTGTATTTAAATTCAGTGTCTTCTACAAAGTACAGTTTAAACTCTTCCCCACCAAGCTGCCCTCTGATCTCTTGTGCTCTAATGAAGCCAGGAGTATTTTTTTCTTTGACTTAACATCTCTTTTATGTGAAGTGGAATGGGCGTGAAATGAACAGTGAGTCTTGTAATAGACACAACTCAGTTTCCTCAAGTCTAAGATATGGATAATACATACTTTTTGGTTGATTGCTGAGAAGAATAAATGAGAACGATGCATATAAAATGTAGGGAAACGTGTACAAGTCTGGCTGTTTGCCTCAACACTTCCGACTTACTTAACTGCCTTCCATTAGAGCTGTTTATCCAACCCATGACATCTGAGGACCTTTGCTTTAGACACAGGTTCTCAGAAGCCAGGATTCAGTTACTATGTAGGGAGATGCCAGATGTTGTAAGGAGATAGATTAGTCTCCTTCTGTCTTACTGTATTAATTTAATCGGCAAATCTTTTTTTCTCTTTTTTAGAGAGTAATTTAGCTCTACTTATCTTGATTACCTAAAAAATCCTTGTAGCATTTAAATTAATGATTTACTTTCTGTCGTGATTGCTTTCAGTTTGTATATTATAGTCAAAATGACTATGAATTATTGAATATTTTTGCAGGAGAGACACTAAGCTAGGTACTCTACCTTCTGACTTAACCTTTGTAGCCACTTTATAAAATATTGTTCTTATTTATAGGTGTGAAACTAGGATTTAAACCAGTTAAGTAATGTATTCAAGGTCACAAAGGTAGGAAGTAAAAGCTTTGTGAATCTGCCACCCATCACCCAAAGTGTAGTGCAGACAGTAACATTTTAAATATTACATGATCAGATCTTTTTTTAATTAAGGAATTCTAAATGTTTTTGTTTTATGAGAAATAGTTGCATTCATATTTATTTTTTTATTAATATTTTATTTATTCATGAGAGAAAGAGAGAGAGAGAGAGAGACAGGCAGAGGGAGAAGCAGGCTCCATGCAGGGAGCCTGACGTGGGACTCGATCCCGGGTCTCCAGGATCACTCCCTGGGCTGAAGGTGGCGCTAAACCACTGAGCCATCAGGCTGCCCGTTGCATTCATATTTAGTCTTAGAATAAGATACTGGTACATTTTCATTTTTAAAGAAATCCCAACATGGAAAAGAACTGAAACTAGTTGCATGCAAGTGCAACTTGCATTATTTTTCTCAGTTTTTTTTTAAAGATATATTTTTATTTATTTATGATAGACATAGGGAGAGAGAGAGGCAGAGACACAGGCAGAGGGAGAAGCAGGCCCCATGCCAGGACAGGACTTGATCCTGGAACTCCAGGATGGCGCCCTGGGCCAAAGGCAGGCGCAAAACCACTGAGCCACCCAGGGATCCCCTTTTTCTCAGTTTCTTAATATGTAAAGTAGGCATTCATTATTGCATTCTTGCCTGTAGTTTAACTAATGAAACTGTTTTAGTTGATAGTGAAAAATGGTAAGGATTTTCTAGTATTTTCAAAATTGATGGTGACACTACATAACTATAAGAATAGCCCCCCCCCCAAAAAAAATTGGGGCAGCCCGGGTGGCTCAGCGGTTTAACGCCAACTTCAGCCCAGTGCGTGATCCTGGAGCCCCGGGATTGAGTCCCACATCTGGCTCCCTGCATGGAGCCTGCTTCTCTCTCTCTCTCTCTCTCTCATGAATAAATAAGTAAAATCTTTAAAAAATTTTAAAAAAGAATGGCTCAAATCAGGAACACGGACAACACCAAAGACAGGTGAGGATGTGAAGCAATAGGCACTCTCACTCGTTGCTGATGGGAATGCAAAATGGTACCGTCACTTTGAAGAATCCAGGCAGATTCTTACAAAACTGAACATAGTTTTTACCACGTATTCCAGCAGTTGCACTCTTTGGTATTTACCAAAATGAGTTGGAAGACTTATATCCAGACAAAAACCTGCATACAGATGCTTATAGCAACTTTATTCATAATTGGGAAGACTTGAAAGGAACCAGAGTATCCATCAGTAGGTGAATGGATAAACTGTAGTCTTTTCCAACAATATAGAATGTTACTCCCTGCTAAAATAAGAAATGAGCTGTCAGACCGTGAAAAGACGTGGAGGCACTTTACATCGGTATTACTAATTGAAAGAAACCAATCTGAAGAAAAGGCTACAGTTCAACTGTATGTTTCCAACAAAATGACATTCTGGAAAAGGCAAAACCCTGGAGACAACAAAAAGATCAGTGCTTGCCAGACTTGGGGTGGAGGGATAAACAGAGCACAGAGGATGTTTAGGGCAATGAAAATACTCTGTATGCTACTATAATGGTGCATATGTGTCGTTATGCATTTTCCAAACCCATAGAGTGTGCAGCACCAAAGGTGAGCCTTAAGGTAAATAATGGATTTTGCTAGTAATGATGTGTCAGTGTAGACTCTTCAGTTTACAAAATGTGCCTTCTGGTGAGGGATATTGATAATGAGGGGGACTGTGTGTGGTGGGAGCAGTTATATGGGAAGTCTCTGTACTTTGTCTCAATTTTTCTGTGAACCTAAAAATGCTCTAAAAAAAAATCCTAAAGAGAAAAAAATATTTTAAAAAATCAGTGGAGTTTGAAATAGGTTAATACTAAGTTCTAGGCTATTGCAGGAGCCCTGGTGATCTAGACTTGTGGTTAGACATTTTTTTGTTTGTTTGTTTTTCAGATGTTAACAAAGAGCAAATGAGTCAGACTTGTCCCCCATTTTATATTCCTATTGAAACTTCATAATCATCAATTAAACTTCTTTGATTTTTTTAAATGTCTAATTGTGATCTGTTTTTATAATCTCATTGTAAACCTTCATTTCATATTTCTATACCTGAAATCTTCAGTTATTTGACTCCATAGATCCTGGTAAACAGCAGTTTTTGTGTTGCAGGGTGCAGTGTCTGGGTCTGTGCAAGCTTCAGATAGACTTATGAAAGAGCTCAGGGACATATACCGATCACAGAGTTATAAAGCAGGTAAGGACTTCTGGATCTCTGCTCTCCTTAATGCCTTTTTTAATTTTCAGAGAGAGTAATACTTCAGTTCTTATAACTAGATAGAAACAGAAATGGTTATTAACTTTATTTTAGGAATGTAAAATGTAGATTTAATCAAGTTAGTGAAAGATGTGGAAGGTAAAGTAGGATGAGTTTACTTGGTCTTTGAATTTTTGAAAATGGTTATAACTTTTTTGTCTTCTTGCTGATGGGGATTAACTCATGATTTTTAGCTTCTGGGAAAGATATAAGTGATATCTGCTTTAGAAGGTAATTAAGATACATATATTATTGTATGAACAAAGAACTGTTGCTGAGTTGATTTTTCCCTTTCTAAAAAAAAAAATCAACTTTTATTGTGTATTTATGATATAACTTTAAAAATAGGTGGGTTAAGTTCATTTCATAGTTTGTTCTTTCTTACCCATTGTGACTTAAATATTGTGGAACCTCTAATTGAAGTAAAGTTCCCTTTTATTGTCACAGAGATTCTAACTGTATTGAATAAGGGAAAGAGTTGAACTTTAATATGTTTGAAGGTAGCTTTGTTATCCATTCAATAATTCTCAGAGTCATCAAATCTAAAACATTAGAGCTCACTAAAAATAAAAAACAAGTGAAAAAAATTCTGCTTTAGGGTGTTAAGGTAAACCATCCTTGTGTCTGAGTTATTAGAAGTTTTGGCATCCTGTTTTTCTTGTAAGAAATCTAAAAGTTTATCTGTAGAAATCCAATCAAATACAGTTAAGTACTTACCTATGGGTTTACTTTTAAATGTTAAATAATTACTTGTTTGTATAGCATTGTAGTAAAACATTAAAAATTAATAATCAGATACTATATGGAATTGGTTAAATTGTGGTATATCCATGAAATAAATGTCCATAGAGTTATTTTAAAAATTTACAATAGACTCCTTATATACTAAGTTGAAAAGATGCACTGGAAAGTTGAAGAAAGATTATAAAACTACATAGAGGGATTCCATTTTTATAGAAATACTTGCATGTATATAGAAGAGTCTTAAAGTACATTTGATTTTTGCATAATTTTTTTCTTCCCACTCACAATTAGTGGTTAACAGTTTCTCAACTCCTTAAAGAAGCCTTTTCATTGATGGCTTTAATTATCTGTTAAGAGCCTAAGCTACTCAGGTCCAATAGCAAAATATTTGCAATATAGCTTAGTTCTGTGTTTTAACAGCAAAATATCTAGATTTTATGGTTATCTAATGTGTTCATTTACATTGAAGTAATAATTAAAAAGATCAAATAAAGAGTAACCTAGGGGGCACCTAGGTAGCTCAGTTGGTTAAACATTTGATACCTGATTTGTGCTTAGGTCTTGATCTTAGGGTCACAGGATTGAGCCCCACATCAGGCTCCAGGCCAGTTTGGGATTCTCTCTCCCTCTGTCCCTCCCTGCACCTATCTCCCTTTAAAAAAAAAAAACAAAAAAAAAACATACATGTTCTGTATCTTTACAGGGATTTATTCAGTGGAACTCATAAATGACAGTTTATATGACTGGCATGTTAAACTACAGAAGTAAGTGACTCTTCTCTTGCTAACCCAGTCTTCGTAAAGATGGACTATCACAGTGGAAATCTTTTTCCCCCTGATTTGATGCCTCTATGATATGGTTTCTACTTAGAACTGTGTTTCTATAGAAATACTTCTCAGGTTGTTAAAATCAACTGTATCTTAGGCTAAAGTAAGTAAAGTCAGCAAGAGGAAGGAGAAAAAGGAGGACCAGCTGTGGGATAAAAGGTTTTATGGAGTTAGTGAGATAATTGGGAACTGTAGAAACAAGTGTGTTTAATAACCTAATTGATCATGATAATCAATTTACTTTTGGAATAAAGAATTTGAATACGACCTGCATATGTAGAACAGTTGTAGACAGATTTTTAGATTTTTGTTAATGATTTCCTTTTTCTGGTCTTGTCCGTGATAAATTTCTCTCCTTGAACCCCTTGGGTTATAATACAGTTTTAGAAGAGCAAAATAATTTTTTGAGTTCTGGAGAAAATTTATGTACTATGATTTTCCTTTAGAATGACTGCTAACTTTGAATCCCCTCATGGGCATGGATTTAAAAATACAGTGATCTTCTTGGACATTTAATCCCAAGGAGTCAGAGGCTATTGTGATTTATTTTTCCAGGGACCATATAGAGCAGTTTTATGTTTGAAACTTACCCAGGGGCTCTGTGTTAGCTCTTGAACTGGTTCATTTTTGTGGTTAGTAAGAAACCTCTCTTGGTTTTTCATTTGAATTGCTTTTGTGATTCCTAGGGTTGATCCTGACAGTCCTTTGCACAGTGATCTTCAGATCTTAAAAGAAAAAGAAGGCATAGAATATATTTTGCTTAACTTCTCTTTTAAGGTAAGAAAATGTTAAGGAGACTCCATGTGCTTCTAATGGGAATGTATAATTTTAGAATTGCTTTGGAAAACAATTTCATATTACTTGGTAAAGTAGAAGGTATTCATTCCCTGTGGTTCAGGAATTCTCCTCAGAGTATATACTGTGCTGGAAATTAACACTTAGGTACCCCAGGAGACCCATACAACACTATTCAGAGCAGTGTTGTTTATAATAATTCCAAACAGAAAATAACCCAAGTGTGTCTGTTCCAGTAGAATGGAAAACTGTGATATTCATATAAAAGGGAATAGAGCTATATGCAGAAAGGTGCATGAATCTTAAACACAGTGGTGAGCAAAAGAAACCAGATCCCAAAGCATGTTTTGTACAATTTCATGTATATAGAGCTCAAAAATAGGTAAAACTAAATTATATTGTTCAGGGCATGCATTCTCAATAGAGACAATATCCCCACCATTGGGGTGAAAACTGGCCTGTGGAGTGAAAAAAATCTTAGATAGGGATCCCTGGGTGGCGCAGCGCTTTGGCGCCTGCCTTTGGCCCAGGGCGCGATCCTGGAGACCCGGGATCGAATCCCACATCGGGCTCCCGGTGCATGGAGCCTGCTTCTCCCTCTGCCTGTGTCTCTGCCTCTCTGTCTCTCTTTCTGACTATCATAAATAAATAAAAATTAAAAATAAAAAGAAAAAAAAATCTTAGATATTATAATAGTTGGTGGCCTTATAAGGGGACACAATACAATACAATAAACAGTTAACACAGTATATCTGTGTTGGGGGATAGAATAAAATTTTTTTTCTAAAAAGCCTTAGTGGAGCAAAAATGAAAAGTCTGAGAAACACAGATTTATGGATTCAAACTTGGGTAGTTACTTTCAAGGAAAGCAAAGATGTGATTACCTTACAGTTGAGGATAGGGAGTACTCTGAGGTGAGAGGGAGGGAGTTGTGAGCTGAAAGGAATATCTGGGGATTTCTTGGATACTGGCTCTGGCCTGTTTTCACTAGGGTGCTGATTACATGGATGCATATTTGATAATATATAATGGTGTACCTTTATATGTTATGTACTTTTGAATTTATAGGTTATATTTATTATTTAATGTTAATAAAGGTTGAAAAATAGCAATGAAATTTAGATAAAATGTAGTGATTTAATACGAAATATGGATAAATGTAGTCTATTTTAAATCTTTGTTTCAAAAAAAAATAGGAACTGATTCTAAGGAGTTATATATGTGAATTCTATGGAGCTTCTTTTTCCGGTGTTAGATTGGGAAGAAAACATTTATGTAACAATTGTCTTAGATGTATATTTTTTCCATTTCAGTTAGGTAGACTTCAGTGCATTAGGGGCTGTGGAAGGCTTGAGGATATGAGGCATCTACATATAATCCACGTTCTTCAAGAGCCTGTATTCTTCCTAGGGGAGAAATCTGTGATGAAGGTCGTAGTGCTTTGGAGACCATGATGAAGAACCTGGGATCTTAGCCTTTACAGTAAAGACTTACTAGAGGTTTTTAGGTAGGGGCATGATTGATCTGTTAGGCTTTTTATTATTACTTTTTAAAACAATTATTATGTCTTCAGTATCCAAATAGGGTTTGGATAAGATAGAGTATATTTCTGGGAGACTAGTTGGGGCTTTGATTTTAATCTGGGCAAGAAGGAATGAAGGATGATGGTGGTAGGAATAGATGAGAATAGACGGGTATGAGGGTTTTTTTTTTTTAAAAAACATTTTTAAAAAAGATTTATTTATTCATTAGAGAGAGAGAGAGAGAGAGAGAGAGGCAGAGACAGGCAGAGGGAGAAGCAGACTCCACACAGGGAGCCTTGATGTGGGACTTGATCCTGGGACTCCAGGATCAAGCCCTGGGCCAAAGGCAGGCGCTAAACCACTGAGCCACCCAGGGATCCCCAGTATGAAGGGTTTTGAAGGAAGAAAGCAAAGACATGAAAGGGTACTTTATACTTGCAAAAAAACTAATTTTCTGGAAGCATCTTTTGCATGTATATATTTTTGTCTGGGGATATATCTTCATTTATGATTCAACTTTCTTCAATTTACCCAGATGTCAAATGTCTGTATTTTCCCTCAATTTTGTTATTATAGAAACTCTTGTGGTTGTCAGTTGGGTTGTCTTCCCAGAGAGTGAGTCTGGTATATATTTACTGAAGTTGCTAATGACTGCATTTTTATTGATTCGTATGTTGAAAAAATAAACCAGGACAGTAGCTTTTTGGAAAGTGTGTGTGTGTGTGTGTGTGTGTGTGTATGTATGTGTATTTGTGCAGAATATTCTAACGTGAACAGTCTATTAAATCATATTCCCACATGTCCAATACCAAGGTTAAGAAATAGAACCTTATACCTGAGGGATCCCTGGGTGGCTCAGCAGTTGAGCATCTTCCTTCAGCCCAGGTCATGATCCCTAGGTCCTGGGATCGAGTCCCACATTGGGCTCTCTGCATGGAGCCTGCCTCTCCCTCTGCCTGTGTCTCTGCCTCTCTCTGTCTCTCTGTCTCTCATGAAAAAACAAATAAAATCTTTTTTTTTTTTAAAGAACCTTATACCTGAAACTGATATAAATTGTGTTATAAAAAAAATTGTCTTTCTGTTTTTCATCAGGACCTTTGAAAGCCCCCTGTATGTCCCTGCCCTCTCACTTCTTTCTCAAGAGATCTCTTTAAGGGAATATGAAATGTTGACCAGGCAACTGAAAGACTTGTGGCTGCACTTAATGTTTTCATGGTATTTTCATAATCTAGATAGAACTTCAGGGAGGGGACGATCTGGAAGGTAAATAGCTGAAATTCTGTATTTGTCTTTCTGGACCATGACTCCCTGCCAGTTTGCTAGGGCTGGAGTATTTGTTAAAAGGACTAGGAATAATATGATTGCTCTGAACTAAGTGACTGTGGCAAACTGAACTACTGAGTTATTAAGTATCAGGATTCACAGATTTTGGAGGATAGTAGGTATGACTCAGAAAGAAGGATTTACAGGAAGGAGCGTCAACAGTATTTGTGGTCTCAGATGTCCATGGTGACAACTTGAAAGTCATAAGTAATAAGAGAATGGAGCTTGAGATAAAATATAACACAAGTTTGGGGATTGTGGACCTACTAGATTCGTCTGCAGCTTGGCTAATGTGTTATGCTGTGTTTTTTAAGGAGGTGGTGGTCTGGTTTTTCAAGCCGTATGTGAACTACTGAGCTGAATTCTGAGGTGGTATTTTGGGAAGGGGTTATCCAGACAAATATGGGTTCATTTAGAGAATAGGGGCAAGGATTTGAAAGATATTTCCATGTCCTAAGATAGGTGGTTAAACTGTAGGTTTGGAGAGAAGAACATAGGGATCATGAGAGCTTGTCTTCAACTATTTAAAGGAATAGTTATGTGGAAGCTTTTGTCTCGGTTTTTGATTAACGCAAAGCATGACATTAAAAACTAGTAAGTCAGACTTTAAAGAGATGCTTTTCAACTGAGTATAGGGAAGTGATAACTATGTAGAGCCATCTGGTGCCAATCTTTCAAGAATAGAATGTTCCTCATCATTAAAAGTATCTTGAAAGCCCAAGGTGTTGAACTGGAAACCTCATGATCCTTCTGAACCTAAAGATCCTCAGTTTCGGAGTTAGTATGCCAAGATAACTCAAATTTCTATGTTCACAGTCATCCCTATCCTCCCCCCATAACCCTTTAAGGAACTATTATTTCTGTAAAATATTGATTACTGAGTTCCCGGGTGTAGTTTATGGAACAGAGTCCCTCGGTCTTGATGTGGAGGAGTTACTCTGAAGAATTACTTAAAATGAAGGTAGTTCTCTCAGCCATATAGTCAATTAAAAACAGTTTATCATTTGGGATCAATATGTAAAGATTTAAAAAATAGGAGATTAAATGACATTGCACTTTATTTACCAAGCTTTGCATCTGTGTCTTTCATTACATCTGCTAAGTAGCTCACCTTTTATCTACAATTTATTTGGAAGTAGATTGTAATAATTGTCATTAAGTTGGCATCTTGTGTGGGTAGGTTCTCCCTTGCAGTAGAAATCTATTTGTCAAAATACTCATAGCACTTAAATCTTGTGAAGTCTTTCTGTTTTGGAAAATTCTCAGACATTCTCTCCAAATACTGCATCAGTCCCATTCTCTCCTCTCCTTCTAGGACTCTACATAAAATAAGCCTATTCAATACATTCACCTGTGTCTAGTTATTTTCTATATTTTCTACCTTTTTCTCTCTCTCGGCTTCATATTGTATGTTTTCTGGCCTGTGTACTGAATTTCTCTTTCACTGAATCTCTACTTGTGGCTAAATTCATCTGTTAAGTTTCAGAATTTCTATGTAATTCATTTTTGTTATTTTAGTCCTTTGCCAAGGTTTTCGATCTTCTTTGCTCGTACATATTCAACATAGTTATTTTAAAAGCTATGTCTGATGGTTCTATTTATATTTAATCTTGCTCTCTTACAGGTTTTGTGTAATTTGCTTCTCACTTCCTGGACGTGCTTGTCTTTAAGTCTTGTGTAACGGGCTATTTTTAGTAATAGACATTACAAGTGAAAAATTAGCTAATTTGAAGCCTTGGATGGTATTCTTCTCCAGAAAGGGTTTACATTTGCCCCAGTTGGGCACTAGCAACCAAGGATCACTGAATCGGGTCAGGGATTAGGTGATGTAAAGCTGGAATTCGGTGCTTGTCAGGGCAGTTTATCACTTGTCCTTCAGGATCCTGACCTTAAGGTGTGGGAGACTTTTCTAGGCCTCTCCTTGGCCAACCCCCGCTCCAATATCTACCTCCCCAACCTTGTGAGTGTGAGTCTGAGTTATACTGATCTTCTTGACCGCTTGTCTTCCTCTTCTATAATTGAAAGAAAACCCAAAGTGGGAGTGGGGTGGAGGGAAGAAAAGACCCTCTCTCTAGGGCTCCCTTTTTCTTTCGGATCTTGGCTCTGTAATTGTCATATTTTGTCCACCTCTTCTAGTTCTCGACTGGAGGATTCAACTAAGTTACCTAGTCTATCATGATTGGAAGGGTTCCTTTATATAGTTCTATTGCAAGTGGAGCCCCTTCATATTTTTCATGACTATCGAAAACACTGTTCTGTTTTGATAAAATCACTGACCTTGACTTCATCTTTATTTGCTTTGATTTCTACTTCATCTCATTTTTGATACGATTTTTGCTTTTATGACCCTCATCATCAGATAATAAATGCACACATTCTTTATAGACTGTTTAAAAGTCTTTGAAATAATACAGTGTTCAGGATTTTCTTAAAATGACTTAAACTTGCGTATTTGCTTTTTAGGATAACTTTCCATTTGATCCTCCATTTGTTCGAGTGGTGTTACCTGTTCTCTCAGGAGGGTAAGTTTCAGTAACTATTCTCTTTGATAGTGCGCATCAGAATCATTTGGAGGGCTAGCTAAATGCTAGGAGGCCTAGAATGCTGGCCTTACCCCAAGGCTTCTAATTCACTAGGTCTGGGATGTGGGCAAAGGCTGAGAATTTGCATTCTACATTTCTAAGATGGTCTCAGGTGAAGCTGATGTTACTAGTTTGGGAACCATCGTTTGAGAACCATTGGTTATGAACTATTATGTTATCAGTAAGAGTTTATTATGTCTCCTGTTTGTATATATTTTACCATTAAAAAAAAACAAATGTTTTTAAAATATAAATTGTGATTGAGGATTTAGAGAAAGATTTGAGAATGATTCTCACAAGCCTAATACCTGGAATAATCACAGAAAATCTCATGGCCCTGTGGACCTGGCCATCTAATTCCTTGCAAAGGTGGTGGTTTCAGTTTGGTAGAATAAAATTGTCTTGCATTTTTATTGAAGCTTGTATTGCTTTTTTGTTATTAAAAGTCTTATGAAAGATGGTGAAAAGATCAGAATTGGTACCTAGGTTAGTTATGAAATGTTCTGCAGGTCCTTAAATTAGGAGCAATTAAACTAATTAGAGAATTGTGAAATTGTAAATTGACCAATTCAACCTTGTGAGGTAATCCATATTATGGTGTAAGATCTAAAAATCTTCAGTCCAAAATAAATAAATAAATAAATCTTTAGTCCTTACTTTGATCATTGCTATTGTTGACATAGTAATAATTTCATTTAGATAAAAAATATGGATGGCTATAAATGATTAAGAGATTTCAAAATATTTTTGTCAATTCAGGATAAATATATAAAAATATTCTTATCAGATCATTTTGAAATCTGATCTAACTTTGAATAGCATAAATTTTTCATATTTTGTCATGAGAAATCCTAAGAAATTTAAGTATTTCTGATCTTCAGTTTACCATCTAGTTGTGGAGACAAAAACATGAAGTTGAATAATACCAATTTCAGTTTAAAAATCTGTTACATAGTTTCTCTTCATTGCTGTCTTTTTCTTTTGGGTGTTATTAATCCCATTATACAAATGAATGATTTGAATAGTAAGTCAGCTTACCCAAATAAACCTTCTAGTAAAATGTTTTTTCATTACACCAAAAGCCAACAACTAAAAGGAGATTAAAAGTAAGAAAATTAAAACTCAAAAAAATAAAAGGAGATTAAAAGCATTAAGTACTTCATTGATTTGCAAATGTGAAGTGTGGACTTGAGTTCTTTGAGGTTAAAGAAAAAGGGAGTTGCCTCCAGTATAGCGATCTGGGAAGACTGTGTCCCGCAGGTGGGATCTGGGGGTGGGGGTGGGGGGGTGGGCATTGAAGTAAGAGTGAGTTTCGCTGGTGGAGGTTGAAGGAAAATTATCTACATAGGTGAAAAAGTAAATATAATCACATATCTAGGAAAGAATGTGATGTATTCATAGCACACCAGACCAGACGAGTTTGAACTAGACGGCAAGGTGGGTAGAAGTCCTATGGAAGAGTTACATGAAAATGTCGTTTTTATAGGACTGTGGAGTGATGCAGGGCTTTTTGTTTTTTTGTTTTCATTTTCTTTTTTCCTGGTAAGCAAACTATGACCTGAGGGTATTGAATTTCTCTCTCGTTAGCTGGTTCAGGAACAGGAAAATACAGGAAAGAGAATGTTTTAGAAGGAAATATGATAACAATGGAAGAAGACAATGGTGTTCAGAAAGCCTAGAAGAATGCAAGGCTAGTTAAGAGCTGATGGCCCTGTCTTGGGGCATCTGAGTGGCTCATTCTGTTGATCATTGGACTCTGGAATTCAACTCAGGTCATGATCTCAGGGTCCTGTCAAGGACCCTGTCAAGGCTCTGCATTCAGCATGGAGGCTACTTCTTCTCCCCCTCTGCCCCTCCCCCTGCTTACACAGGCTCTTGCACTCATTCCCGCTGTCTGGCTTGCTCTGTCTCTCTCCCTCACAAATAAATCCTAAAAATAAATAAATGAATGAATAAATAAATAAGCAAGCAAGCTGATGGCCCTGTCTTAAAGTGAAGACACCCTAATTTGGTACCGTGGGAGTGGAAAGATGAATGGAAGGTGAGCACTAATGTGAAGCAGAACCGCAGTGACTTGGTCTTCATAGTCTACTGTTACATGATGGGGAGGACTTACTGGCTGATGAGAGAAGAACTAAAAAAGGTGAAGGCCTGATGAAGGATTGATAAAACACAGAGCCTTGGAACCTCAGGCTCAGCCTAACACTTAAGCACTGAGTCTGATGAGATTATTGAGCTGTTTTTGTCCTATATATGTTTTATCCTCCATCTTCTAGCTATCATCCTCTTCCTCTGTTTCTTATCACAGCCAAACTATTTTTTTAAAGATGTTATTTATTTATTCATCAGAGACACAGAGAGAAAGGCAGAGACACAGGCAGAGGGAGAAGCAGGCTCCATGCAGGGAGCCCGATGTGGGACTTGATCCCGGGTCTCCAGGATCAACACCTGAGTCAAAGGCAGACGCTCAACGGCTGAGCCACCCAGGCGTCCCCACAGCCAAACTATTTTTTAAATAACAGTTTCATTGCTTCGTTGTGATACAATTCACATATGCTAAAACTCACCCTTTGAAAGTGTACAGTTCAGTGGTTTTTGGTATATTCATAGAGTTGTGTAAACATCACCACTGTCTTATTTCTGAACATTTTCATTACTCCCTGAAAGAAATCCCGTACCCGGTAGCAGTCATTTCTCATTCCCACTGCAGCCCCCCACCCCCTGCCAACCACTAATCTCCATTCTGTCTCTAAGGATTTTCCTGTTTGGCACGTTTCATGTAAGTGGGACCATACAAAATGTAGCCTTCTATGGCTGGCTTCTTTCACTTAGCAAATGTTTTTAAAGTTCATCTACTGTAGCATATATTATTAATTCCACTTTATGGATGAATAATACTCCGTTGTATGGCTGTCCCACATTTTATCTATGGACATTTGTTGTCTCTGCCTTTGGCTACCATGAAGAATGCTTCTATGAACATTCACATGTTCTGATCTGCATGCATATTTTCATTTCTCCTTATATATACACCTGTGTGGAATTACTAGATCCTCTGGTAACTGTTAAGCTTTTTGATGAAATGCTGGACTCTTTTCCAAAGTGACCACCCCATTTGTACTCCCACAGAGACGTTTCTATAATCACACTCTTTGCTTCCTGGTTACTCTTCAGCCTCTCTAGTCTGGCATCAGCGGTTAATATTCCCGCCACTGTTGCCAACAGGGACTTCCATGTTGGTAAACTCAGGGGGCCCTTTTCAGGCTTTATCATATTTGATGATCTGAGAAATCAATACTGATTTCTCAGTAACATCGCAACATTTTTCTCTTGGCTGCTGGCTGTTTCCTCTTGGTCTCTTTAGCTGGTAGCTCCTTTTGCTCACCTAACTTCTCCATGTTGGAGTTCTTCAGAAATTGGTACTGGGTCATCTCTCTTTTTTCTTTTCCTTCTATTCCTGTGGCTTTTTTTTAATTGAAAGGTTTGAGATAATTGCACATTCACATACAGCTATAAGAAATAATAAAGATTCCGTGTACACTTTGCCAGTGTAACATTTCACAAAACCCCAACGGAGCAGGGAGCCCAATAGCGGGACTCGATCCCAGGACCCAGGATCATGACCTGAGCCGAAGTCAGATGCTTAACCAACGAGCCACCAGGCGCCCTGACACAGTATGCACAGTGTGATATTATGGTGAGACCCTGATACAATCCATAGACCTTAGATTTTCTGAGTTTTTCTTATAACTCATTTGTGGGTATGTTTGTATTAAATTCTGTATAACTCGATCGCCTGTATAGGTTTGTGTATCCACCACCACAGTGAAGGATATTGAAATTCGAAATACACAAGAATCTGTCTTGTCTTTTCAAACCACACCCACCTCCCTCGTATACGCCCACTTCTGTAACCCCTGGCAACCACTAATCTGTCCTGCATTTTTAATATTTTGCCATTTCAAAAAACATAGTTACATAAATGGAATCCTCTATTTTGGAATTGTAACTTCTAGGGATTAGTTGTATTTACTCACCCGCTTCCCTGGAGATTCATCTATGTATATGACTAGTTTGTTCGTTGTCATTGCTGAGCATTCCATGGTTTAACCAGCCACCTGAAGGACTCCTGGGATGATTCTAGGGTTTGGCTCCTGCAAAATGAAGCTGCTAGGAGTGCTTGTGTACACTGTTCTGCTTTCTCTAGGGTATGTGTCCAAGAGTGCCGTGGCTAGCTCATATTCTTCTTGTAGTATATTGAATTTTTAAAGAAATTGTCAAACTGTTTTCCATAGTGGCTTTACCGTTTTATATTCTTACCAGGGATGTGTAAGTGATCTAGTTTCTCCACATCCTTGCCAGCATTTGGTTTCGCCACTTGTTTTTATTTTAGCTATTCTGATAGGTAGTGATACCTCATTGTAGTTTTAATCTGCTTTTCCCTAAGGCATATTTCCTAATATTGAGTATCTTTCATGTGTTTACGTGGCAACTTCATAGACTCTTTCGTGAAATATCTGTCCACGTCTTGCCAATTTCTGAATTTTGGAAAAAATTTTTTAGTGTGGTCTACATAATAGTCCTTTGTTGTAATAGATGGTTTTTAATTTCTCCCAGTATGTACCTTCATTTTGTCTTCCTAACAAAATCTTTTGTAGAGCAAAGGTTTTTAGTTTATCTATTTAAATTGAGATGTAGTTGATATATAATATCGTTGGTTTTGGATGTACAACCTAGTGATTTGCCAGTTTTAAGCATCAGAAAGTGCATACTGTGTCAGGGCACCTGGGTGGCTCAGTTGGTTAAGCGTCTGACTTCGGCTCAGGTCATGATCCTGGGTCCTGGGATCGAGTCCCGTTATTGGGCTCCCTGCTCCGTCGGGAGTCTGCTTCTCCCTCTGACCCTGCTTGTGCTGTCAAATAAATAAAATCTTAAAAGAAATAAAATGCATACTGTAATAACTGTAGTTACCATCTGTCACCATACAAAGTTATCACAATAGTATTAACCATATTCCCTATGCCGTACTTTTCATCCCTGTGGCTTATTTTGTAACTAACTGGAAGTTTGTACCTGTTAATCCTCTTCACCTATCCCCCCCCCCCCCCTTCACCACCTTCCCCCTACTTATTGGCCTGGCAACCATGAATCTGTTGTCTGTATTTTTTTGCTGTTTGTTCATTTGTTTTTTAGGTTCCACATAGAAGCGAAATTGTGTGGTATTTGTCTTTCACTTTTCTTATTTCACTTAGCATAATACCCCAGGCCTGTCCTTATTAACGAATGGCAGGATCTCATTCCTTTTTAAAGCTGAATGATATTCCACTGTGTGTGTGTGTGTGTTTGTGTGTGTGTGTGTGTGTGTGTGTGTGTACACACCCAGAGGTGGAATTACTAGATCATATGGTAATTCTCTTCTTAGTTTTTTGAGGAACCTCATACTCTTTTCCACAGTGGCTACCAATTAACCTTCCCACCAACAGTGCATGAGGGTTCCCTTTCTCTACATCCTAGCCAACACTTGTTGTTTCTTATCTTTTTGATACTAGTCATTCTGACTGGTGTGAGTGGATACATAATTGTGGTTTAGATTTGCATTTTCCTGATGACTAGTGTTGCACTTCTTTTCATATGTCTGTTGACCATCTGTATGCCTTCTTTGGAAAAATGTCTAGTTAGGTTCTACACTGCTTTTTAAATTGGATTGTTAGAATTTTTGGTGTTGAGTTTTATGCATTCTTTATATATCTTGGATATTAACCCCTTACTGCATATATCATTTGTGAGTGTCTTTCCCATGCGGTAAGTTGCCTTTTTGTTTTATTGATGGTTTCCTTTGCTGTGCAAAAGCTTTTCAGTTTGGTGTAGTCCCAATTGTTTACTTTTGCTTTTGTTTCCTTTGCCTGGGGGACATATCCAGGAAAATATTGTTAAGGGTGGTTTATAAGAGTTTACTGCCTATGTTTTCTTTTAGGAGTTTTATGGTTTCAGATCTTAAAATTAGGTCTTTAATCTATTTTGAGTTTATTTTTGTGTATGATGTAAGAGAATGGTTCATTCTCTTGCATGTAGCTCCCTGTCCAGTTTTCCCAACACTATTGAATAAATGGTCGTTCTTCCCCATTGTGTTTTCTTGTCTTTGTCATAGATTAATTGACCATGTATGTGTGGGTTTATTTCTGGGCTCTCTGTTCTGTTCCATTGATCTACGTGTCTCTTCTTGTGCCAGTACCATAGTGTTTTGATTACTATAGCTTTGTAGTACAGTTTTAAACTTGGAATTGTAATACCATCAGCTTTTTTGCTCTTTCTTAAGATTGCTTTGGTTATTCAGTCTTTTGTGGTTCCATAGAGATATTAAGATTTTTTTCTAGTTCTCTGAAAAACACTGTTGGTATTTTGATGGGAATTACACTCAATCCGTAGATAGTTTTGGATAATATGGGTGCTTAAACAATATTCTTCCAAGTCCTGGGCATAGTACGTCTTGCTGTTTATTTATGTAACCTTTTATTTCTTTCATCAGTGTCTTAGAGTTTTTAGAGTACAGGTCTTTCACCTCCTTGGTTAAATTTATTCCTAGGTATAATTCTTTTTGATGAAATTGTAAATGGGATCATTCTCTTCATTTCTCTTTCTGCTATGTCATTACTAGTGTATGGAAACACAACAGATTTTTTTTGTGTGTCTTGCAAAAAGTTTTTAGTTATGATGAGTTTCAGTTTATAGATGTTTTTCCTTTTATGGATAATGCTTTTGGTGTCAAATTTAAGAACTCCTTTCCTTGTCCTAGATCCTGAAGATAGTCTCTTATTTTGTGTTTTCTCAGTTTTATAGTTTTACATTTTACAGATGAGTCTATGCATCATTTTGAGTTAACTTTTGTATAAGGTATGAAATTTAAATCAGAGGGTTTTTCCTTAATGGTCCGATTACTCTAGTGTTGTTTGTTGAAGAGGCTCCCATGGCTTTCAAAATATCTCCCGTGTCAGTGACTGCCAGGTTTTATAGCTAATGTTTTTGTCTTTTTTTTTTTAATTCAAAATTTGCCAACCTATAGCATATCACCCAGCGCTCATCCTGTGTTTTTGTCTTTTCTACTCCCAATATCGACCTGCCTTCTTGACATCTTTACTTGAATGTCTCTTTGTTTTTTAAAATATTTTATTTATTTATTTATTCATGAGAGGCACGGAGAGAGGCAGAGACACAGGCAGAGGGAGAAGCAGGCTCCCTGAGGGAGCCTGACGTGTGCCTTAATCCCAGAACTCCAGGATCACGCCCTGGGCCCAAAGCAGAGCTCAACTGCTGAGCCACCCAGGCGCGCCAACGTGGATGTCTCTGCACGGGCATCTCCAACTCTATAGCATGGAAACTCGAACTCCTCTTCTTTCCAGGCTCTTTTCCCCGTCTTCTCCATCTCCGTTATTGAATGTAGTTCTTCTTATACCCTCCTTTCCCACCTCCAGTCCTCTAATTCTCCTCCTCAGAGAGGTCCCAGATCCAGTTACTTGTCTCCGTTTCTGTTGCTACCACCACCGTTTCTCATGTGGACCACTTCCGAGGCTTCCTGACTGGACTCCTGCTTGTGTTCCTTCTGTCGTGTAAGCTTTTAGCATGATCTTTTATAAATTTGTTTGATTATGTTGTTCTCCAGCTTGAGCTCATCCCTGTCTTTCCATTGCTCACAGGTTGGTGCTCTTCCCATATTCTATAAGCTGTCTGTGATCTTGCCCTTGGCTTCCTCTCTAACCCTCTTGGACGCTACTTGTCCTGTCAAAGCTGATGTCCCACTGAATGTCTTTCAGTACCCGGCACGTGTTTTCCCTCATAACCTTTCTTAAGCATGCATTCCTCTGCCTGGAATGTTACTCCCGCCCACACTTCTACATCCTACAAATCTCGGCTGGTACTGGTACGTTACTCGTAGAGACGCCGTTCCTGACCAGCACATTTTTAAAGAGTCCCCTGGTTATTACTTCGAGAGCTCTGAGTCCCCTTTCCGTACTTTGTTTTATTTGTTTAGCCCCTGTGATCTTAACTAGATGGTACACGTGAAGGACAGGGTCCTGTCGTTTTTCTTCGGTGTATCCTCTCCCTGGTCAGTGTGTCGTATATTTTTGTGCGGTAAATATTCATGAGTCCGTGAATTACAGTAAGTTAGCAAGATGTGGACAGCTTAGGGTAATACATAATGCTAGGCTTGGTTTATATTTTTCTGAAATTGTTTTTTGGATTTTATCTATTTGAGAGAGAGAAAGAGAGAGAACACGAACATGCCCAAGTGGGGAGAGGGGCAGAGGGAGAGGTAGACTCGCCACTGAGTCCCAGGACCCTGGGATCATGACCTGAGCTGAAGTCAGACGCCCCCCGCCTCCCGCACCCAAGGCTTGGTATTTTTATGAGCTATTTTAATGAGCCATCAGTACTTGGCTATCTTTCTTGCTTAGTCCAGGTCAGCGTGTAGTAACTTAAAAGAGAATCATAAAGATTATTTATTTTTCATCTCATTAATACATTGTGAGCAACTATCCATAGGCAACTGAAAATACTTTATTGGTTAATATAATGTGAATTTTTATTTGTGCCCCATTTATCCATGAAGAGAATGTTTCTACTTCTAGATGACCATGGGTTGTTTCTGTCTGTATTAAGGGAATGTGTTCTGAATAGTCTGGTTTTAAGTGCCAGCATTTTCATTTATTCCTATCTAAAGTCTCGGTTCTTACAACGTATAGTTTATTTCCTTACCTCAAGAATGGGGAGGGTCATGACTGTTTTATGTGGCCTGGGTAAGCCTGCCTTCCTTTTCTTTTTTTTTCCAATGTGACTATTGTTAAGAATTTGGCTATATATAAAAAAAAAAAAAAAGAATTTGGCTATAATATAAAATTTTTATATTCCTCATCTCTCTCATCTTTTTTTTTTTTTTTAGCATCACTTAATCGTGTTCTATGAACACTGATAAATGATTTCTGTTGTCTCCTCATCAATGCCATTTAAGTGATCATCCTAGCTTGTGGATGAGATTAGCTGGCAAACATTCTTGCAAGAATTTTCTAGTATAACAAAAATTATACATTGCCTAAAAAGGCTAAGCTTTAGGATAGTGTTTGCTATACAACTTTGGCAACTGAAGTTATTTATTTATTTGTTTTGGTTGGGGATTTCATTTTTGTTGTTTTTTTTTTTTTATTGGAGTTCAATTTGCCAACATATAGCCTAACACTCAGTGCTCATCCCGCCAAGTGCTCCCCTCAGTGCCCATCACCCAGTCACCCCAACCCCCCCCACCTCCCTTTCCACTACCCCTTGTTCATTTCCCAGAGTTAGTTGTCTCTCATGTTTTGTCACCCTCGCTGATATTTTCATTCATTTTCTCTCCTTTCCCTTTATTTCCTTTCGCTAATTTTTTATATTCCCCAAATGAATGAGACCATATAATGTTTGTCCTTTTCCGATTGACTTATTTCACTCAGCATACTACCCTCCAGGTCCCTCCACATCGAAGCAAATAGTGGGTATTTTGTTTTTCTTAAAGATACTGTTTTTAAGTAATCTCCACACCCAGTGCCAGGCTCAAACTCCTAACCCCAAGATCGAGAGTCGCACATTTCGCCAACTGAGCCAACCAGGCACCCAAAACTGAGGGGTTTTTAAAAATTGAAACTATTACTATGCTTCCATATGTGGCATATTATTTTTAAGTGACCCTTAGATTATTATTATTTTTCCTTTTTTCTAATATTCTGAATTGTCTCAGTATTCAGCAGGAACTATTTGAAGGCAAAGAACAATAAGTATTTTGAGCATATATTGATAGAGTGAATACAACTCAATGTGGAAGTAGAATCAATCTCTCCTTTTAGGTGTAAATGCTACTAATAGTATGTGTTAAGGAAAAGTTTGCTTACCTCACTTTTATGTAGGTTCTAGAGCTGTTTCTTGTGTTTAGACATCCAACAAACATTTGTGTAGTTAAGGCCTCTTAGAAAATTAGTTTCTTTTGGCCCATGAATACAAAATCTTGCCTTCTTCCCACCTGAAAGACTCTCCACGCCCAGAATGAAGAGTGGGTGCTAAAAAGAAAGGTGGCAGGGATCCCTTGGTGGCGCAGCGGTTTGGCGCCTGCCTTTGGCCCAGGGCGCGATCCTAGAGACCCGGGATCGAATCCCACGTCAGGATCCCGGTGCATGGAGCCTGCTTCTCCCCCTGCCTGTGTCTCTTCCTCTCCCTCTCTCTCTCTCTGTGTGACTATCATAAATAAATAAAAATTTAAAAAAAAAAATAAAAAGAAAGGTGGCAGGTAATTTGTAACTTGGGCTGGTCTACACAACTCTTTTTCCTAAGATAATAGTCTGAGTCCCTGTCTGTATTTAGCATTTCTGAAGTGTAAAGATCAGTAATAGTGTTAACTCATTAACAGATGACTAGAGTTTGAGCAATTTATGGAGAAACCAAAATTCAAATGAAAGCATGGATCTTCTAATTCTGTTAAATCAGCAAGTGCTTATTTAAAGCCACTTTATACAAGATACTCTTTGAGCCCATTGGGAGATTCAGATGATTGGAGATGTCTGTGTTTTAGAGATTTAGAAGAATGTACAAACAAGTTTATAAATTTTCTGATTCTCTACCCAAATTTAGTGTTTTGAAGTGTTTTTCTTTCCCTCCTATAACATTAACTGTGGAAGTTCCCAGAGTTTGGTGCAGTCAGGTAAGGAAGACACTAGCTTAAATTCTCCAGGATGTGGGACTTATTGAATAAATTCCATTACTGAATAATTTTACTATAACTAATAATAATGGTCTACAATAGAAGTTTTTAGATTCCTTACTTTTCTGTAATTTGGTTTAGTCAACACAAGGAGGCATTTGGGTAGCCAGAATGCAAAATCTGTATACTAGAATGGTCTTGGCAAGCTTTACTGGAGAAAGATACAGCATTTGGAAAAGTAGGGAGCCGAAAGAATGTCAGGCAAGGGAAAGACATGGGCAGAATTCCAGAGGACAAAAAAGTTTGTAATGGCCTTGGTGTTCAGACTTGTGGTCTTAGCTTATTTATTTTCAAGATTTATCAGTCTGTCTTCTATAATTATTCCCTTGATTTTATTTTAGGCATGATATTTCATATATTTTGAAGGTCAAAATAACATTAAAGGAGAAATGAAATTATTTTGTTTGAGGAAGGGTTAAAAGGTTGAATAATCTTGATCTAAATAACGATTTCCTAAGAGAAATCTGGGAGATTCCCAGAAGTTGTCTGGTTCAGAGAACAGTTCTCAGGATTGGAAAGAGAAATTGAGGCATCTCAGAGAAGGGACTCTATGGTGAGAACCACTTGATCCTCACAAAAAGATGGATGAAAACAATTTAAACCACAAAATACCATGTCATGTTCATTATTACAGATAGGGCAAAACTGGTGTCATTGGCTAACATAACTGTTAGAGAAATTTTCAGATGAATGTAATACTCCCATTTTCTGGAGGATTCAGGAGTAAGTTCCTAGTTTCTGATATCCTTAGATTAAGCATTCTGTCTCTAAGAACTATTTTTTTTTAATTAAGACAGTTATAAAGTGATGACATTAGAATTGTTTAACTATTCTTAGTCCTGGAACCCTAGAACCCTAACCACTATTCTCATTTTTGGATGTTATCTTCTAACCTTGACTTGTATGTATTCCTAAGTGGTGGTACATTAAATAAAAAGGAACGCCGACATTTAGAGAATTAAATATGATTTCCTTTTCTCTTTTTAAGGTATGTGTTGGGTGGTGGAGCACTATGTATGGAACTTCTCACAAAACAGGTGACTGGTTTTCTTGTGGTACTCCTGTTTTTCAATCTCAGTGGAGTGTTTTGATGATGTTAAATTAGATTCTGAGTGAAAAAGCTCTGATGTAATGCCACCAAAAAATTGTTTTGAAGAGTACCTACTTTTAATAATGAAGTGCTATTTAAGGCAAACCAATAATATGACATTGTACTTGGTGCTTAATCTATTCAAGGATAGGTGTACTGAGAGCGATGTTTCTATAAGGTTATAATTTGCTCATGTTTGATACTTAGAACATAGATTTTTTGTTTGTTTTACAAGATTTTTAGAAAGTCCAACTTTACTTTTTTCTCTTGTATACAGACTTCTTAACATTGTCTTGCTGTTGTCAAGCTGCTACGTGCCATTTTGTTAAGTTTTCCCAAGTGGGAATCAAGAGTACCACTGTGTTTTTTCTTCTTCCTGTAGGGCTGGAGCAGTGCCTACTCAATAGAATCAGTCATCATGCAGATCAATGCCACCTTAGTGAAAGGCAAAGCCAGAGTGCAGTTTGGAGCAAATAAGGTACCTTTATTAAGAAGATCACATAAATGATAATACATGTTTTCTGTTACCTTATGAGACATATTCTTGTTCTTCTAGTCTT
This sequence comes from Vulpes vulpes, assembly GCF_048418805.1. Taxonomy (NCBI): domain Eukaryota; kingdom Metazoa; phylum Chordata; class Mammalia; order Carnivora; family Canidae; genus Vulpes; species Vulpes vulpes. The sequence continues at coordinate 77,235,322 of NC_132794.1, read as the reverse complement.
TGTTGTTCTTACTATAGGTAAACATGTCTATAATTTGAAGTCTTGTATGTATATGCTAATGAGTTAAAAATTATATGTACTTTAAAGATTGCTGAAATTGAGATCATGTTGTAATACTTAATTCCCAGTGAGCATTTATATGCTAGGCTCTGATCTAAACTTTTTACTTGTAGGTACTATTTCAGTCCTTTTACTGACAGAAGAGTAGGTAATATTATCGTCCTCATTTTGTGGATGAGGAAACTGAAGCACATGGAGGTTAGATAACTCATGTAAGTCAGGTGACAGGTGGCAGAATGAGGACTGGAACCAGACGGTCTAGTGTTAGTCTCTACTCTTACCCACAGAGTTCTGTTCTTTATTCACTAACTATGTCAGAAACCTCTTTCCGTGTCTAATTGTAGTTGTCTATAAACAGTTAAATGGACCAAGGATAATACTCTTAAGTTAGTATATTTTGCAGAAATATTTGTTGATGGAAATTATCCTGACCTAACATTTCAAAAATTTGGATGTTCCTAAAGGTCTGTGTGAATTTTGTGTTAAATGCCTATCCTAATTGTTTGAAATCTAAATTATGTATTTATAACTATATTGCACATCAAAGCAGGAGTCCAGTAGACTCTTAATTAATTCACAAAGGAAGAAAAAATTGAAAAGGCTATTATAAAAATCATTTATTTGGGGTAGTCCTATATAGTCAGTCTTACTTGAGTTCTTTTAAGAGATGTTTCTTTTACACTGGAACAAAATAAAAAACATTTTTTATAAAATCTACAAGTTAATTATTGAATGCTAATGAATTGCTTAACTACATTTAACTAGAAATAATATTAGCATTTGGTATACTTCTGGTCTTTTAAATTTCTTCCTGGCATTTATTTATTTTTATATAGAACTTGATGTGAAATTTCATCATGTTTTTTTTTTTAATTAGCATGTTTTTCTTGTTAAAATATATAAAAGGCTTAGAAAGATGATTGTTTTTGAGTAATTGAGAGAACATTTTATCAGTAACTCACTGTGTAAACTTACCTCTTCTGGGTGTCTGTATCTTTACCTTAAAATACAATTGTCTGGATATTTTCAGTCTCTTCCAGTTTTAAAATTCTGTAGTACCAATACTCTGTTCAGTGGCACAGTTCTCTTGGAATCACTCAATGTCAGTATTATTTTCAACCCTTATGTTTCCATGATTTATAGGTTTTATATAGAGTGCTAAGTTGGGCAACTAAGCACATTTGCATATTAAAGTATGTCTTACAAGATGAATTTTTTTTAATGAATTGTTATGATAAAACTTCACTCTTTCAGTTTTTTTCTTATTAATAAATATCAGTTAAGAATATGGAAACTTTATATAACTAGGAGTTTTGCCTTAAAGGATTTTAAACTACAGGAAGTAGTCTGAATGTTAACTTAAAAATACTGTCAAATCATGTGCTAAATGGTGTTAAAAAATAGGCTACCATTTGTGTGTGTGTGTGTGTGTGTGTGTGTGTGAGAGAGAGAGAGAGAGAGAGGGAGGGAGGGAGGGAGAGAGAGACAAGGATGTATTATGTAGATGTGTTTTTTTTTGTTGTTTTTTTGGTTTTTTTTTTTTTAAGCAGAGACCATCTCTGTAAAGATATTCAAGAAAGTACTATTTCTGAAAAGGGGGTATTGAAATATTGATGCGGTAAGTTAGAGATGGAAGAGAGACTTTAAATCATTTGTGCTCTTTGAATTTCTTTTTGACATATGACTATTACTTCAAAAATATTTTAAATATTTTTAATGATACTATTAGCTGTTGATTCAAAATAAATGAATGAATTTGTTTCCTGAAAATATTACTAAAATGATACACGTAAGTACTGGAGAAAAAAAAGATGCCTCTCAGAACATACGAAATTTGGAGATAGGGTCAAATTGTTTCTGAGGATGTGCAGCTCTGTGCAGGCAAGAGTCATTGCACAGCCCTGCCATTAGCTTGCTCTCGTAGGCTCAGCCAGCAGGAGCTGAGAGTAAGCCATGGGGCAGAAGGATGTCGGCCAGGCTGGTTTTCTGGTCAGTTAACATGGGCTACAGGCTGTAACATTAACTCCAGGCTGTAGTAATGAGAAAGTCTTCTAAAGTAGAGTTCTTCTATTATGACTTGGCAAGAATTTGGGGTTTGGATAGGCAAGGTTCATTCACTGCATAGAGGGCATGATAGTTGGGGTAAATAAATAGTCAAATCCTAGAGCACAGCAACTGTTGGAGTAGCTCCTAAACTATTTCTACAATCAGGAAAGGCACCGATAAATCATTCCCTGTTGCCCATAGAGACTTGAAGAACAAATTAAGCTTGGTCAAATGGACAGTTGTAGAACTCTGTAGCCAATAGTTAGGTACTACATCTTTCCCAAGCATTTATGGGATATGGGGGAAAATAATAAATTCGTAAATTAATTTTTTTATGATTTTAGTATTCATGAGAGACACAGAGAGAAAGAGGGGCAGAGACACAGGCAGAGGGAGAAGCAGGCTTCATTCAGAGAGCCTGATGTGGGACTCGATCCCGGGACTCCAGGACCATAGCCTGGGCCGAAGGCAGGCACTAAGCTGCCGGCCTTCCAGGGATCCCCCATAAATTAGTATTTAAAAAACAAGCCATAGCATTTAAGGCTAGAAGTCAGTAATGAAAAGATTAATAAAAATCCATGTGAATTTGGAAATTAAACACCATTCTAAATCATGGGTTAAAGCAGCACCGGGGTGGCTCAGTGGTTGAGCGCCTGCCTTCAGCTCAGGTCGTGATCCCGGGGTCCCAGGGTCCTGAGGGGGGCCTGCTTCTCCTATGTTTCTGCCTCTTTCTGTGTCTCTCATAAATAAATAAATCTTAAAATAAGTAAATCATGGTTAAAGAATCTTATGAATATTTAAAAATACTTAGAACTGAACCATAATAGAAATACTAAAATTCTCCCTCTGTCCCTCTTTCCTTCTCTATCCCTTTCTCTATCTATCCTTTCTCTCTCTCTCTCTCTCTCAAACATTCATGAAACTAATCCTGTTCAATGCAGAAAACTTCAAATTTTCAAAGTGGGAAAAGGATAGATGTCATCCTCTGATCCTCATTAAATTAAAAACTCTAATAACAAAACAAGAAAACAAATGTTCCTTTTGTGGAATTATGAAATTCAGACAGCCCTTAATAGGGGCTTTGAAATGAAAACTGCAGGATAGCTAGAGAACAGCAATAATGCAATTACTGCGTGCTAGGAAGTCAAGGAGAACTTGGACTGAATACTCCTTGCCCTAAAATCCTTGTATCATTAAAAAAAAAAGAGCCAAGCTTCTAACTCAGTGTTAGAAAGGACAATCAGGTAAGCTGAAAGCAGAAGGAAGGAGTTAACAATGATATATGCAAAGGTCAGTGGAGCAGAAAACAGAAAGGGCCAACTCCCTGGTACCAGAAAGCCTCCACAGTGACCTTCTCTAAATTGGACGAAGATCCTGCTGTTGACAACTGGGAATGGGCAAGGCTGATGTTCTTTCTCCTCTTGTAGATGGGCAGTAGGGTTAGGAAGCGACTGCTGCTCCATCATTTGCAAGTTCCCATCTATGTGTATTTTTCCTATATAGTGTTTCACTTGTACCTTTGTCCCTTGGTGAACAGGCTGACTGAAAAACACTACTTTTCATTAACTTACAGATAACATTAGGGCACATTTTCTTTGTTTTACAGATGCGGTATGGGAGGGTTTTACTGTTTTTAAAGAGGTCTTAGATGGGGATTGCTAGGTGGCTCAGGGGCTTAGTGCCTGCCCTTGGGCCCAAGGCGTGATCCTGGAGTCCCCGGTTGGAGTCCCACATCGGGCTCCCTGCATGGAGCCTGCTTCTCCCTCTGCCCGCCCCCCATCTGTGTCTCTATGAATAAATATATAAAATCTTAAAAAAAAAAAAGGGTCTTAGAAAGTGAAAAAGGCTACACTGTAGAAAAAGAATAAAACATCTATTTGCAGAAATAGAAATAAATAGCTTGTGAACATTTGGAGACACACTCAGCCTCACTCAGTAATAGAAATGCAAATCAAATCCCCCCCCCCCTTCCACCTCTGATATTGTTACAAATAACAAAGGTTTGTAAGAGGGCTCTGGTGAGATGGTATAGAGGCATTCCCACCATTCCCACACGTGGAGCCCATTTATACACTCTTACTTATGGACAGCTATTTTAGCAACACCTCAAGATTACGAAGGCCTATATATCTTTTGACCCAGCAGTTCTGCTCAAGGACTTTTCCCCAGGACTTTGGAAATATTTGTTCAGGGTTACTCACTATAACACTGTGACAACAAAATACTGAAAACAACCTAAATGTCCACCAATTGGAGATTAATAAGATATTTGACTCTCCATGTAACAGAATAAAAACAGGAGGATTTAATAAAACAGGAGGATTAAGCTTTTTGCACACTGATAGGGAAACAGGTCCAAGATTCAGGGGAGATAAGGGAATAGAACGGTGTCTGCAGCATACTGCCTACCATTTGTTGGGAGGAAAAGCAGGGGATGGTGGGTACTAACAATAAGTTATACATGGCTTTTCTTATATAATCTTAAGGAGATACAAGAAACTAACGGTAATTAACTTGAGTAGGAAAAAGGAGGGTGGATGAGAGAAAGAACCGGATGGTTGCGGGACAGGTAAGAAGGAGAATTTTCACCTAGAATGTTTTATACTTTTTAATTCTTATGCTGTGTGAATTTATTATTAAGTTCTATGATATAACAGGTGTGTACCACTATGAAGAATGCTCTTGATATATTGTAGGTTAAGATGTTGCTCAGTTGTACTGATACAAACAAAATCAGTCCTAAATTTGGCCCTTTAAAAGAGGATCTAAAGAGGCTACCAAAACAGGAGTCCTTTAGTAATGCCTTGGTGCCACTTATGATATTTTTTAGATTTTTAACTTAAGGTGTCATTGATATACGTAGTCCTCAAAGCTTAGTGTTACCTTATCTAACGGTTATATTTCAGGCTTTGTGTGTGTGTGTGTGTGTGTGTGTGTGTGTGTGGTGGGGTTTTTTTGGGTGGGGGTAGGGACATGGAAGTTATGAGGAAGAGAGATGGAGTTTTACTCATGTCCAAATAGCATTCTTTGACTTGACTCACCAGTAGAGAGGGGCACTAGAACTATAAAGCTTTATACTTGTCCAGTAAAAGGATTTGTAAAAATGAACTGTGGAGCTTAAATAGATTTTTATTGTACTACAACTTTGGTTTTCTTACTCTAAAGTGGTAGAGAATAATGAAATTGAGAAATGAGGGTTTGAAGTGAAAGTTATTTTTGAAATGGAAATATTCCATTTCCTGTGTTCTTTTAAGCATAGTAGTGATACATCCAATAAATTATTTGTAATGATCTTCACCTACTTATGGTTTCTATTTAAAATGTGTAATTCTCTTTCAGAATCAATATAATCTAGCAAGAGCCCAACAATCCTATAATTCCATTGTACAGATACATGAGAAAAATGGTACGTTTAATTCAATAAGTATTTATTACCATTTATGAAGTTTTCTATGAGGTACTTCCTACTGATAACTTTTCCTGTTTTTGTTTTTCCTTAAGTTCTTAAAGTACTGTTACCACAATGAAAAAATTTAACTTTTGAGGATGCACACACCGTGCTTCATTAAAAAAAATCTTTGTATCCTAAATACTTGACCTGAGAACCTGAGTTAGAGTCAAGATTTTTTAGTAGATTAATGAACAAATCACTTTACTTGCTTGAAATGTCTGGTATTAGGATAGGAATTGGGCTCAAGGCAATTGTACAGGTGGAGTTCTTGTTCTTGATACTGAGTAAATGCAATCAGGATCCTGAACCAGCTGTTTCTGAAACATCTTCAGACTATCTAGTGCTTTTTGACAGTCATACATTTATCTATTCAAGTAAAAATAGACATATAGACATATGAGTATTTGAGTTGGAAATTTAAAAAACTTAAAATATCTTTCATGAAGTGTATTATACCTTAAATTTTGCTGGTTTTCACAATGCATGTTTTGAGTTTTTGTCTCTAACAGGTAGATTTGGAATTAGAAGACTGATTTTTCAAGTAGCATTTGTGTTACTAGCTCTGTGTCTCTGACCAAGTCCCATTTCCTCATCTCTAAAAAGGTGTATCTGTCTTGCCAGACTTGTGAGGAAAAAGAATAGTGTATACACATGGCACTTTGTAACTAAGTGCTGATAACAAGATATTCATTATAGCCATGGTAGTGAAACTGATGCTTTGTTGTGCAGAGCAAGTTAATAGGAAGTAGTTTTCTTTAAGGAGAGTATTTACAGCAAAATGTTCTTTACTAGAAATGTGGTAGCTTATGACTTAATACTTGTGCTTTGTGCACATTTTTATTTTAATTTCAAAGCAAATTCACCACTTTTTTCAGTGACTGTTTCTGAAAGAATAATATTTGAAACAGGTCAAGTTTCTAAAGGAAATGATAAAATTGGAGGGCAAGGCTGGGTTTTCATAATAATAATTCATAGCACACTAAATTAGATCCACAGGTATTTGTATATGACTTCATAACCATGTGGATGCTCTACGTATCTTGGTGTATTCATACTGTTCCAATGGCCATTTCGTGCGAAGCAATACTTAGTTTCGTTAGCCTTTCTACAGAGAGCTTAGATTTTTGTTGTCTGGGAAACAGTCACATTTTTTCTTTTACTTATTTTTTTGTTGAAGCAAACATTGTAGTCATCATTCCAAAATGTTTATGTAAATGTATTTTAGAAAGTGGGTGTGTATAAGCTTAGCTTTGGTAAAAGAGCATTTGATTCAGAATCAGGTTCCAGGTTGGTTTGTGCTGCCAACTCTGATCCTAGGCATAGTCACTGCACTTGCTGAGATGACTTCCTCACTGGTGAAATGGTGTCGTTGTATTAATGACAGTCCAGGTTCTTATTATTTTCAAATGCCAGCATTTTGTTTGGGGGATAGTTATTTTCAGTTAGGTTTACTTTTATGCAGTTGAAATGGAAGAGCAAACCTAGCTTGTAGTCCGTTGTTCCATGCTATCACCTTTAGCTAGAAATTCAATTAGTGTAGAAATTTTATGTTGAAAACTCAAGTACAATTTATTCATAGAAAATAACTTTATGTTGTGCACATATCAAAATGCTATGTTATTAACCCGAATGTAAGTTTAATTTTTACAATAGGTTTAAACAAGAAAAATATGAGTAGAGGAAGTAGCTAAACTTAAATGAAATGCCATTACTCTTACTGACTCAAGAAGGTCTTTTAACATTTTTTCCATTGTGTTTCAGGCTGGTATACCCCTCCAAAGGAAGATGGCTAAATATGTTGACTGTCGTACGTTTGAACCAATGTTGCTTTAAAGAAAATCTTTCCAACATCCAGACACAAGCTTTGAGTGCCCTTATAACAGCAGTACCGAAGACATTAGCTAATAGATATTTTAGTGGATAATCTGTTGACTGACATCCAGTATGAGTTACAGCCTTTTCATTTTGCTCATTTTAGGTATCTTGGACTGAGTAGTGGGGCATTTACTCATACTGGCGACTTATCTCTTTTTCATGAAAAATCTGTTAAGCAGACAAGTCATCATCAGGTTATAGAAGTTGCGACTTTAGGGTAACTTTCCCATATTGAGCTCATGTGTTATAAGGACTTGCAATATACTGTTCCATTTAGAGCCAATAAAAGTTTGATATTTTAATATTGGTTTAGAAAATTTAAAGTCTTCTAAATCACACTAGCTTTTTCAAATAAAAACCATTTTTTGATATTGCCAAAATGATGACAGGAAACCTCCTCGTTAAACTTAAAATTTTTTATGGCTAGGTGAAAATACGAATTGTTTCCCAAAAATATGCTGAGTTGTATTGTACCTTTTAGGCAAAGCAAAGCAAGGCTGTGTAAATTAAAGCTTTGTGAGTAGTACTTTCCACTGGGGCATCAGAGTCTTGCTGGGCTGAATCCGCTTCTTTGTTGGTTCAGTATTTCTTATGAAGAACTGCAGTATAGAGCTTGAAGTTATTTAAAATACTAAATCATTTTACTTCATGTTTCCATTTTATTAACGGGATGTTGCAATCCTTTTTAAACTAATAAACTTGTAAAGTGGCACAAAGAGAATCCTGGAGCAAAAAGTTGCACAGCGAAGTACAAAAAGATATCTAATTTGGAGACTCTTAAAATTTTTGCTATAGTCATAACGATGGCTTTTACATTGAAAGACTAATAGGAATTCTGCCATGTTCATTCTTTTATAAAACGTGACTCAAATCAGCGTACCTCCATTTTATTGCCTTACATGAATCAGTCTGGTTTAGGTTGGTGATAGATTTTTTTAATCTACCCAAGTTTGACTTAAAAGCAAATTCTAGTTATTAAGCACTTTTAAAATGAAATCCAGAAGCACATTTTTTCTGCACAAACATGTTACAAAGTTCAAAAGTGTTTCTTACACATTTGCTCTAAGTTTCGATTCTTAACTTTGTAGACCACATCAGAGAAACTTGGCACTTCTGCGTTACTGTGTGTGTGTGTGACTTGTTTTTGCTCTATTTTGGTTAAGAGAACAGTAGAAAAATATTTTCTGGCATTTTTGTGTACTTGGGTTACATTTGTATAAAGTTCTGATTGCCAGTTGCTGAGATAATAAGTGACCAGCCAGGATTCTTTAAAAGCATTAAAGTTTCTTAAACCTAAGGCTAAATCTCGAATACACTGAATTCTTTAATATCCTGATGGCTAGCAGATCGACAGCTGCACACTTGGCATGCTTTGTTTTTTGGGGGTTTTATTTTTCATTGCAGATTTATTTGGCAATGTACAGTAAATTTTGTAAACTTGCATCAAGTTTATGAATAAAAAACCATTTAAAAAATAACTTTGTTACTTTTCCCTTGTAAGAGGTAAGAGCTTACAAACACCTGAAGCCAAGAGTGAGGGTTTTTTTGGAAGTAGGATTTATATATGGTGGGATGGGGTGAGGAGAGGGTTGAGAGGAACAGAGGCAGATTGATTTAACAAGAGGAAGCTAGAGAACCCAGGAATGGTGTACACGGACTTGGTTATACTCCAGTTTTCCTCAACCTTCTCAACCTTCTCCCTCTCCCGCTCTTTCCTTAATATAAATCCAAGTACTGCTTTCTCCATAGCCGTCCCTAGGCCCCCCTCCCGTTAACAAGAGTCTGCCCCCTCCGTGGTATTCCCGTGGCCTCCTTACAGACAGCTATCAAGTCTTCTCCCAGAAAAACTTTGGTCAGAAAACTCCAGGCCTGGGACATTCGGGCTCTGCTACGCTGCTTTGAGATTTTTCTGCGTTGGCTTTATCTTTGGATTCAATGTTATGTCTGGGTGCTGTATCCGTTCCTCTGTGCAGAGGCAGATGATGGCCTGGTCTTTTAGAAGCTGCCCCCACCCCGCGTACTGCTCTTCACTGTTCCTTGGCTGAACTGGGGCTTGTGTCCACCTCTCAACTGATGGCTGAATTCATACTTTGTGCCAGCGGTTGTCAGTGTACGATCTGGGGAACTCTGGAGACCCCGGGGACCCTCCCAGGAGGTTAGGGTCAAGTTATTTTCCTAGAACATTTGCCATTTTCTTACAAGCGTACAGTGGGCTTTTCCAGAGGCCGCCCAATGTGACGGCGCAACAGATGGCATTCGGAAGCAGGTGCCGCTGGCTTCATTAAGCCAGAAATTAGAGGTTTGCCAACTAAAGCGACCCCACAACTGTTCACTATTGGATGAGGGAGGGCATAGTTATTTTTTCACAAATATTCTATTAGTCTTTGTTCATCTGGACTTACTATTTTATGTGAATCAATATTGAAGTGTTAATCTTTAATATGGCCAATAGGAGTAGCTCTAACCCACATAAGCTCCGTGGGGTTGTCATTATTAACGTGAAGAGTCCTAAGGCCACACACTTGGCACCCGCTGCGTTAGGTGAATCGAGTTCACCCTCAGGAAACGGGGCTGGAGGCCGGGCTCGTCGGAGGGCGCAGCCAGGGGTAAGGGACGTCGGCGGGGATGCAGCCGCGCCTCCTTCGGAATCCCAGGGAACGCAGGAGTCGCGCGGAGGGCGCGCCCACACCCGACGGACACGCGGGGGGAGATGCTCAGCGCCACGGACCACAGGCGCGTGCAGGGGAGCGGCCACCTGACCCGCGAGGGGCTTAAACGCCAGAACGGACACGTGCCTTGGTGAGGAGGCAGAGAAGGGTGCGTTGCGTGTGCGCCGCCGGCGGGGCGGCCCGAGGGCGCCTTGGGGAAGGGGGGCGGGGACGGCCCGAGGGCGCCTCAGGGAAGGGGGGCGGGGACGGCCCGCGGGCGCCTCAGAGAAGGGGGGCGGGGACGGCCCGCGGGCGCCTCAGAGAAGGGGGGCGGGGACGGCCCGCGGGCGCCTCGGGGGGCTGTTTAGAGGGCGGCACCCGCCCGGCACGGCGCGCCTTCACAACCGCCCACTCGAAGTGCGTAGAGAAGCGGGTTTACAGACGATTCGACTAGAAAACAGGCCTCGCGGTGCGCAGGGACGCGGATGGGCCCGGCGGGCCGAGTGCCGAGCGACGGGAGTCCGACAGGCACAGGCGTGGACGCACCTTGGGATCTACGCGGAAGGAACAAATTCTGAGCACTTCGACGCGGGGACCAGTGGTTGGCAGGCGGCGGGGCCGGGGCGCTCCTCCCCGCGACCCGAGCCCGAGTCTACACCCGAAACCCCTGAGCACCTAGACGTCGGGGCCGCGGCTCCCGGTCCAGGGCGCGGGCTCCGGCCCGAGTCGGAGGAGCCCAAGCGCGCCCGCGTCCCCCGCCCCCGCGCCTGCGCGCTCCCCCAACTGCACAGTCTTTGAAGAAAGGATTTACGCGGGGCGGCCCGGGGGCCCCTGCGGTCTAGCGCCGCCTCCAGCCCAGGGCGTGACCCCGGGGTCGCGGGATCGAGTCCCACGTCGGGCTCCCTGCATGGGGCCTGCTGCTCCCTCTGCCTGGGTCTCTCTGTCTCATAAATAAATAAAATCTTTAAGGAAAAAAGGATTTACGCCAAAGCTTCCCGCAGCCGCCCGCACACGCGGAGCCCGTCGCTCCTGAAGCGGGCCAAGGCTGCGCCCGCCGCGATCAGGCCGCCCCGCCCCCAGACAGACGCCGGAAGCGTCTGCCGCCCCCGCCGGCCGGAAGTAACGCGCGAGCCTGCGCCGTGCGCCCTGGGCGGGAGGTCGGCGCGCCTGCCCGCGGCCTTCCGCGTCGCCGTGGGGCTGGCCCGGCGGCCGCTGCGGGATGGAGCTGCTGGGCGGCGGTGGCCGAGGCCCGTGCGCGGACCCACAGGGCTCCTTCGTGCTGGGCAACCTGGCGGAGGTGGTGGAGCGCGTCCTCACCTTCCTGCCCGCCAAGGCGCTGCTGCGGGCGGCCGGGTGAGAGGCGCGGAGGCGGGACGCGGCCTTCGGGACGTGCCGCGGGCTCCCCTGGCTGGCGGGGCGGGCGGGCCCCGGGGCGGCGTCCGCACCGCGAGGGACGCCCGCCGTGCCCCTCCGGCGGCCGCGGGGTCCGGGGGGCGCGGGCGGGGGCGGGGCCGCGGGCTCACGGCCTGTGCGTTTGCGCCCCCAGCGTGTGCCGCCTGTGGAGGGAGTGTGCCCGCCGGGTGCTGCGGCTGCAGCGCGGCGTGACCTGGGTCTCCGCGGGGCTGGCGGGCGCGGGCCGCCGGCAGGACCACTGCTTGGTGCGCGCGCTGGCGGAGGAGCTCGAGGCAAGTGCGGGGCGGCGGGGCGGCGGGGCCGGGAGGGCGGGCGGGGCTCCTCTCTCGCCCCTGCTCTGTGTCATCCTATTCCTGTAACTTAGGGAACGTTTTCTCGTGACGTGAAGACTGTCGGTGACGAGTTCTCTCGCGCTGGCCGTTCCGTGTGCGCAGGTCTTAGGATCACGACTCTGCAGGACCTTCCGTTGCCCGAGTCCTGTGGTCACTGCTCGCAGGAGGGCCGCCGGGTTTCCCTCCGCCGTAGCGTCCAGTACGTGGCCCAGAGATCTCGGCAGCAGGCCCCGTTCTCCTTCCTCCTGCAGCCCCCAAAGCCGGGCAGGACCCGGGGGGTCGGGACGTGAGCGGGGGCGGCCGCCTTGACCAGGGGGCCCTTAGGCCGAGTCTCCATGTGCCCCGGTGCTCGGGCAGGCTCTGCGGGCGTCATCACGGTGCGGGGAGTCAGGAAATACTTTAAAAAAAAAAATTTTTTTTTTAAAGATCTTATTTACTCATTCACGAGAGACACAGAGAGAGACATAGAGGCAGAGACACGGGCAGAGGGAGAAGCAGGCTCCACGCAGGGAGCCTGACGTGAGACTCGATCCCAGGACCCGGGGGTCACGCCCTGGGCCGAAGGTGGCGCTAACCGCTGGGCCCCCCGGGCTGCCCGAGTCAGAAAATTCTTACCATCCATTCCTCAGAGTCCGTTCAGATGCTGCCAGTTGTCCCGGTAATGTTTCCCGTAACAGAATAATTCAGATTACAGTCTTACCTTGTTTTTGGCACTGAGTGCAGAGCCTGGCACTGGCTTGCATCCCAGCACCGAGATCATGACCTCGGCAAAAATCAAGATTTGGAGGCTTCACCAAGCCACCTAGGCGCCCCTGTCATTTCTTTAATTTTTGAGGTGGAACAGTTTCTCAAGCTTTCCTTGACTTTTACCCCTTTGACAACTATGTGAATTACAGGCCAGTTATTTTGTAGAGCTTGTTTCTTAGATTCAGATTAGGTATCTGGCAGGAATATCACAGAAGTGATGCCGTGCTCTTCTAGCTTCATCCTGTCAGGTAGGATATGACTTCCGTTTCTGTCCCATTACTGGAGGTATTATCTCTGGTAATTTGATTCAGGTAGTCTGTCTGCCAGATGGCCCTCCTGTAAAATTATTCTTTTTCCACTGTAATTAGGAAGTAATTTCTGAGGAGATACTTTGAAACTATGGAAATACCTTGTTTCAATTTATTCATTGATTTATTTCTGTATAGACTTTTAAGTTTCTTATTTTATTCAATGGAATATGATCTCTAACTACCAGTATTTATTTTGGCATCCAAATTGTCCCCAGTTTGACTAGACTGAGCCCCTTCAGCTGGTTTCAGGGTCTTTGAGAGATGAATCCATCACCTTTGAGCACCTCCTTGCTTTCTGGCAGAAGATGCTCGAAGCTCATTTTATGTTTTGTCTGCTTTAGTCCTGGAATCAGTCATTTCTTTAAAGAGCATGGGTTCCTTTTAGTGGAAAATGGTATTTCAAAGCCAAGATCTGGGATCCCTGGGTGGCGCAGCGGTTTAGCGCCAGCCTTTGGCCCAGGGCGTGATCCTGGAGACCTGGGATCGAATCCCACGTCGGGCTCCCGGTGTATGGAGCCTGCTTCTCCCTCTGCCTGTGTCTCTGCCTCTCTCTCTCTCTCTCTCTCTCATGACTATCATAAATAAATAAAAGTTAAAAAAATAAAAATAAAAAAAAATAAAAGCCAAGATCTGGCCAACTCAAGGCAGTTGAAGGGTTTGCTGCTCCAGAGCCCACTAGACAGAGATAAGGAATATATACGTATGTATGTGTTTGTGAATGCATACATACGTGTACACACGCACACACACCCCATCCATACACACATTTACAACTACATTTTTATATATATGGAAAGTCAGGAGTTTGCAACAAGCACATCCCATTTCAGTCCAACATAAGATTCTTCCCAATTTTCTTTTCTCTTGGGTATTTTTTGTACTTTTCCTTTTAGAAATCTGGCACCCGGCATTCTTAATATGTCTAAATATTAGACAAATGCCCCACAGGTAACCAGTCTTCTGTTTCCCTCTTCTCGTGTGGATTTTTCTCCTTTTCTCTAGGATTCAGATCCAGAGCGGCTGGTATCCACAGGAAGGCTTGCAGTAAACTTTTCTTTGCACTTTGGCTCAAATCCTGCCCAGTGTATTTCTAGAGGTTGTCATTTGGAGAAATTCGAAATGCAAACACTTCCATAAAGATGTTTGTAGCATCATTTATTATAAGGGAAATTGAAAACAACTTACAGTGTAGAAATAAAGCCACTTACTGATGACCTGTAAGATACAGTAGTGACAAGAAAAAATGTTCATGTCGTAAGAAAGCAGGTTATGAAATTAGTATAATCTGAGTTATTAAAAACAAAAGGAAGGCTAGAAAAGAAGCTAATATGTCAGCAGAGGTTTCCTTTTGGTGTACAATTGTGTGACTTTATTTTTAATGTTTTAAATTTGCTTTTTTTTCCCTAAGATGTACCACAGCAGGTATTATTTTTATATAGCTTTAAAAGTTTATACAATATAATGGCTGTTATAGCCGGACAGATTTAGGTTTGAACCCATCTTTGGTGCATACTAGCTGCCAGTCTCTCAGAAAGTTACCTAATCTCTCTGAGCTTCAGGTTCTATCTCCATAAAATGAAAAGACAATGAGAATTTTCCTCATACCCTGAAAGAGTTGTTCTAATGGTTAAATAATGGAAGATGATGCATATAAATACATTAACTGCAGTACCAGGGATAATATTTTCAGTAAATGAAATTCTCTATTATCAATGTCATCATTAAAATTCATACATTAATGCCCTTAAAGAAGTTTATTCAGTGTAGTAAATGCTAGCGTGGTTAGACACAAACATGTAACCTTGTCCAAATCATGCTGTTTCCTTTGTGTTTGCCGTATTACCTAGTGGACATGGTACTATTTTAGCCATAAAGAAAGATAATTTAACTTTTATTAGAAAGATTTTAAAGTCCACTAAAAATTTTATAAAATATCTTGCCATTTTGGAACTTCTTTGAATGGTGGAGTAAGGATGTAGTTGTCTCACGTTGTGCTTTAAGAACATTTCCTGTTGAGGACTGTCACTGTTACTGCTTCTAATGAGAATTAGGAAGGAAGACTAAGCAAGTGCTTTTCATTGGGTACCAGGAAAGAGAGAATCATAAACCTTCAAGACTATATATACCCTCTATCTCATTACTCCCTGTACGAGATGACTCCAAAGTTAGGCAGATAACGAAGTTGGTTTAGGGTAACCGCATAGAGAGCAATAAGGCCATGGCACACCAGGGCGTACTTGCCTGCATTTAGCCCGGTCCAAGTGTTGTTAGAATGTCTAGTTTTTTGAAAGAATCTGGAGGCCCACATTTTCTGTAAATATTTTATGGAATTTTAAATAATTGGTAACCAGGTTATATTCTTTGAAAATGCTGTGCGGACCAAGGGCAATATATCCATAGGTTATCAGCCTTGGAGCCATCACAAGATCATCATTCTGTCTCAGTATCTTTTTTGAGTTTGTCTATATGAAATCTACTCTGAAACATCATAACATTCCCCAGAATTACAGTGGAGTAACATTTTTTTTTAATCCACATTGAGGCTTTGCTATATGTGAGTACTTCATTCTGTTCTGACAGTTAAGTCTTTGAAAATAACCAGTTCAGAAAAAAAAAGTATGTTCATCCTTTTGTTTAATTCAACCACTTTGTCACTTGTCTGTACTGTGACATTTAGTGGGAAACGGGAGTCTGAAGAAGCCCAGCTCGTAAGTGCAGGTGAGGCACGAGTATGAATGACAGGATTTGAGGACTGGGGTCCTGAAGGAGTCTCAGAGAAGGTTTTGTAACAGAGGTGGCACTTTCGGTGGTCTCTTGAGGGAAACGATCCTAAATTAAGTACAAAGTGAAAAGAGCTGCAGGAGAATCCCCGAACGGCAGTGTGTGTGTGTGTGTGTGTGTGTGTGTGTGTGTGTGTGTGTGTGTGAGAGAGAATTATAGGAAGCAGAAAGGTCCCTGGAGGGAACCAGTCGGTAAGGTGGAAGTGAAGGTCTGGGATATTGATTGGGTAGGCAGTGGAAGGAGTGGTACAGGGTGTATACCTTCCCTTTGTTGCTGAGGTGTTTCTGTGACTAATGCCTATGCAAACAGAGCAAAAGTGGCACCTTTTGCTGGCACTTACTGTTTTTGTTTAAGAGTTTAAATTATGAAAATGAACTTGTTGAGTCAGGCTGGAATGAGTTTGACCTGAGAAGAAATAACAGATGCTCAAATGAATGACCTGAAAAGGTAAGAGCATGAGTGGAAAATGAATGGGAAGTGGTTGGAGTCAGAATGCTAACATTGACCTGAAGGGGAGGGTACGCCAACAGCAGTTTGGACCAGGGCAGAACTTTAAGGAACCAGGAGAGCACTCATGGATTCATGTGATCTAATTCCTTTGTTTTTGTTTTTTGTTTTGTTTTGTTTTGTTTTGTTTTGTTTTTGTTAGCAGAATGTTCACATCTTACCACAGACAGTTCTTTATATGGCTGATTCAGAAACGTTCATTAGTCTGGAAGAGTGTCGTGGCCACAAGAGAGGTAAATACTGAAAGAGAAAAGGTTTGGGGGTTTTTTGTTCCTTATATGCCTCTGGAGTTAAATATTATCCTAGTCTTGAGAGTTACACACATGGTGAGGCTCTGGGCCTTCTCCCTATGGCAGACGTGAATACGTTGTCTTTGAAACTTGAAGACCCCCTTCTGCCTCAGACTGATTTCTGAACTTTGGAGTACAATTAAAACGTTCTTTTGAAAGATGTCTTTCTCATTTTGAAACAATTTAATCCTCCAGCCACTTTTTCTTACTAAACAGGATGTTTATCTTTGGCTATTAAAACCTTTTATATTGTGATGGGGACCCGTTCAGGGACACCAAAATTACACTGTGCCTTCCTGACTCTGCTAAGAGAAGTACACCGAGTGTCCCAAGCTAGGCACACGGAGGCCAAGAGCTCGACCTGGGTAATCACTGTCTAATTTGAATTCAGGTGACTTATTTATGCAATGAAAAAGTCATGCTCTAATATCAGCTAAACAGAGAGATACCAAAAATAAAAAAATAAACTGAGAGGTACAATAGCAAGGTAAAATTTAGCTGCTGTTGCTAGATTTAACATCATTGGGGCGTAAGTAGTATATGAACCAAGCAAGAAAGGCAAATGGTGGTGCTCAAGGTCAGATTTATAATTTAATAAAACAGGCCCCAAATGGGAAAATGTTTTCATCAAAGTTGTTAGGCTTTTTTTTTTTTTCTTTAAAGTAGGCTCCATAGCCAGCATGGAGCCCAACATAGGGCTTGAACTCATGACCCTGAGATCCAGACCTGAACTGGTATCAGGAATTGAGTGCCTACCCACTTCAGCCACCCAGGCACCCCCATTGACTTTCTCATAAAGCAGTGGTATAAACGACTTAAACTTTATTCCGTGTTTGCTGTCCCCCCCCCCCACACCATCACAGTTGACCTCAAATGAATAACATAATAATTTTGCTATTGTATTATTACAGCAAGGAAAAGAACTACTATGGAAGCAGCATTTGCCCTTGAGAAGCTATTCCCAAAACAATGCCACATTCTTGGGATTGTGACCCCAGGAATTGTAGGTGAGAGAAAATACTGATTTGATGATTTCCTGCCTTGCATTACTGAGGGATCCTGTAGATTAGCAAATTACTTGTAGCCTAAAAGCACATTTATATTTTTGGCCATCCAGAATGCCATAAAGTTAGTCGTATTTACCATGGTATTATATTTGACTTCTGTTAGTGTTCTTTAGGTTATTGTGGTTAGTAGTCTCAGGGCTATCTGTGTAAACTAAATGTGATGCATATCTTTCCAGGGGAGCCATTCGTGAGAGAAAAAAGCTCACATTCTCCCTCTCTCCAAATTAGAAAGCTTTAAGTGAGCATTCTCACTTTTGTCAATTCAACCAGTATCATTTCTGGTAGGCAGGAGAGTGTTAGGGCTAGGAATAGAAGCCACAGTAGATCTTCCTAGAAACCTCTGTTTCTCTGCTGGGACACCATGGTTTGAAGTTTATAGCGTGAAATTATACCCTTTCCCAAGTTCACTAGTGAATTTTTACCAGTTTTTATTATTCTTGATTCTTTTCCATAGCCCACGGGGGAGAGGCACGGTATTGAGGCAGTCATGGTACAGTGATTCAGGTGCCTGGAATAGAATCCCAACTGTACTTAGTATCTGTGTGACTTTGGGCAAGTTACCTAACCTCATAGGACTTCAGTTTCCCCATATATGAAATGGAGATGATTGATAATACCTCTTTGGAGGGTTATGAAGATGAAATGAGTTAGTGCAAGTAGAGTAGAGATGTGCAGGAATCAGTGAGCACCTGTTAGCTCTTATAACTTTCTTTTTTTCACTCTGTAGTACTCAATAATTGACTTTCGATCTAAATTTAAGAGTCTTATATAGTGAGGTAGAAGGATTTCAAGTGTTTACAAATGAATAAGGGTAAATACTTGTTGATAGGAACTATTTCATCTCTCCCTCTCATTATCTGCTCCCCACCCCCTGCTATGACATCCACCTATCACCACACATTTCATTTCTCATTGTATTAAAAAAAGGATACCAGTAACCATGCTTTTCTTTTACCTTTGAATTTTCCTTAAATGAGTGATCTAGGTTTTGCCATTACTAGTTATTAGCAAATGCTTACATAGAATAGTAGCTTCCTCATTTTCTTTGGCCTCCCCACCTCACCCACAGTGGCTTTTTGAAAGCACAATCACATTTCTCCTCTAAAATTTCAGGTGGGAGAGTGGACTTGGGGAGGACCCCGTTGTGAGGGCAGGAGGTCTACCTTAAGCCTGCCTTTTGGGCTCCCCTTACGCTGAAGGAGTTTTAACGTTATCCATTCTGAGTTTGCATATGATCTTGACATCAGGAGGAGGTGCCATTGCAGTTCCATCACGTTTCCCTGGACACACTGGTTTGGGTTCCCTGGGAGCCAGGTGCTTTCTGTGAGGCAGTCCCATGTATATCCCAACAAAACTTCTGCCAAGACATTTGGTTGGATTCCTTTTTCTTAAGCCACAGTTTAGTGATTGTTTCTAAAGCAGCCATTGGCTACTGGCCTGTCTTACCTCTTTAGGTTCAGAAAGCTTCAGGTTTGAGAAAATTTTTTCATTCCTCTAAGCGTAGAGGTCATTTTCTTTCTTTTAAGGTGAACTTTACTTACAGTGACCTGTACAACTGTAAGTGTACAATTTAATAGTTTTGACAAATATATACCCTTGTGTAACCTTACACACCAGTCAAGATAGAGAATATTTCTGTCATCTCAGGAAGTTCCTTCGTGCCCTATTCCAGTCAATCTGCCTACAAAGGAAATCCCACTTCTGATTTCTGCGACCATAGATTAGTTTTCCTTGTATGTCATACAAATGGAACCATATAGTATATACTCCTTTTTATGTCTTGGCTTTTTCGCTCTGTAAAAATATTTTTAACAACATAATATTTTTGAGATTTCTTTATGTTACTGTGTTTATCAGTAATTCATTTAAAAATTATTGAGTGTTATTCTGTTACATAAATAGATGATATTTCCACTCTTTGGCAATTTGGATTGTTTCACATTCCTGGCTATTATGGATGATGCTCTTGTGAACAGTTTTCTTTTAAGATTTTATGTATTTGAGAGAGTACACGCGAGAGCACAGCAGGGGAGGGGAGGGGCGGGGAAACAACAGACTCCCCACTGAGTGAGGAGCCTGACATGGGGCTGGAATCCAGGACCCTGAGCCAAAATCAGGAATTAGCCGCTTAACTGACTAAGCCACCCAGGCGCCCCAGGTTGTGAACATTTCTATGTAAGTCTTATAGCCATGGGTTTATTCTTGGGCAATTACCAAGAGGTGGGATTGCTGGGTCTTGGGGTTGGTATATGTTTATAAGAAACTGCCAAACCATTTTCCAGAGCCATTTTATACTCCTCAGCACTGAATGAGGGTTTCAGTTGCTCACTGTTCCATATCCTCGCTAACACTTAGTGTCTTCAAAGGAGTCTTTTCATTTTAGCCATCATAGTGGGTATGAGGTGGCTTCTTATAGTGGTTTTAATTTGAATTACTCCAATGATTTTAATTATGTTGGCATGTTTTCATATGTTTTTTGGCTGTTTGTCTGGTTTTGTGACATATCCAAGTCTTTTATTTTTTTATTGGATTTTTTAGTTGAAATTGTTTATATATTCTAATTACAAGACCTTTTACAGGTATAGGTATTGTAAATCTTCTCTCCCAGCCTCTTGCTCTCTTTCTGTTAACAGTGTCTTTGATGATCAGTGAACTTTTATTTTGGTGAAATCCAGTTTGTTTTTCTTTTTATGGTGAATGTTTTTTAAATCCTCTCCAGGAGGGGGATCCCTGGGTGGCTCAGCGGTTTGGCGCCTGCCTTTGGCCCAGGGTGTGATCCTGGAGTCCCGGGATCGAGTCCCGCATCGGGCTCCCAGCATGGAGCCTGCTTGCTTCTCCCTCTGCCAGTGTCTCTGCCTCTCTCTCTATGTCTTATCATGAATAAATAAATAAAATCTTAAAAAAAAAAAAATCCTCTTCAAGAAATGTTGGCCTATCTCAAAGTCACAGAGGTATTCTCTTATGTATTTTTCTATTAGCTATTCTATTTTGCTCTTATATTCAGTTCTGTGACCTAACTTGAATTAATTTTTTATATATGTTGTGAGATAGGGGTTCAAGGTTAATTTTTTTTTCATACGTTCATCCACTTATTTCATCACTCTTTGTTAAAGATTTTTTTCCCTCTAATTGCCTTGGCACCTTTGTTAAAAATAATGACTGCATGTTTATAGGTCTTTCTGGATTTAATTCTGTTCCATTGATCTATTTGCCTATCCTTTTTTTAAAAACTTATTTGAGAGAGAGAAGACATGAGAGAGAGAGCACAGGTAGGGCAAGGGGTAGAGAGAGAAGCAGAGTCCCTGCCGAGCCGGGAACCCAATCTCATTTTGTGCAATATTTAAATCTCTTTTGAATGTCTTCTCAGCTGGACTACTAAAGCACTTTCTCAGTAATCTTCAGTCTTTGTTCTTCTCTTGAGAATATTATCTGCAGAATAGTTTAGCACCACATATGAATCACATTACCATTCTTCTGTGGGACTTGATCTTCTATGGGATCATGCGTTGAGCTTAAGGCAGACACTTAACCAGCTGAGCCGCCCAGGCACCCTGTATTTGTCTATCCTTGAGTCAGTGCTATACTACTGTAGGTCTTGATCCTCTTTTTAAAGATTGATTAGTGTAAGTTTTGATGTTTTTTTAAATCATTTTGGTGGGATCCCTGGGTGGCGCAGCGGTTTGGCGCCTGCCTTTGGCCCAGGGCGCGATCCTGGAGACCCGGGATCGAATCCCACATCGGGCTCCCGGTGCATGGAGCCTGCTTCTCCCTCTGCCTGTGTCTCTGCCTCTCTCTCTCTCTCTGTGACTATCATAAATAAAGAATTAAAAAATAAAAAATAAAAAATAAATCATTTTGGTTATCTAGGTCATTTGCATTTCCACATATATTTTAGAATCAGCCTGTCCATTTCCTTTGTGTGTAAAAGTACTTTGCAGATATATAGCTCTGTGTGTGTATATGTACATCTATACATACTTTATATAATTGTCAATATTTTTAGGATAATTTTTAAAAGTAGAATTGCTGTGAGGATGTATTTACTACCCCCAAAAATCTTATTTAGAAAAACTTCAAATCTTCCAAGTTGAAGAATGGCAGAATAGTACAGTAAACATCCATATTCCTTTAATCTAGATTCACCATTTTAAAAAACTTTGCAATCGTTGCTTTTTTTCTGCTTGTTTGTAAAAACATTTCTTAACCATTTCAAAGTAAATTGCAGACAGCATGACACTACCCCTAAAATTTCAAAACTGAGAAACTTGTACTCAGCTTTTAACTTGTTGATTATCTTGGTTACCCAAAGTGTAGTTATCTAAGTGGGGCAAGATAGGTATCTAAGTGGGGCATGAAGTGTTACCAAATTTCAGCTTTATTAAATCTGTTCATGAAACTGTTTAACTTTTTTCCTAGTGACTCCAATGGGATCAGGTAACAATCGACCTCAGGAAATAGAAATTGGAGAGTCTGGCTTTGCTCTATTATTCCCTCAAATTGAAGGAATAAAAATACAACCCTTTCATTTTATTAAGGACCCAAAGAATTTAACACTAGAAAGACATCAACTCACTGAAGTAGGTAAGTCACTGTTATTTACCATTAGTTGCCCAATTTGTTGATTGATTTTGTTCCTTTGAGAGTCTAAATTAAATACACGTTTCTAGAGATGTGGGTAATTCAAACTAGTGATTCACGGAGGCTACTGCAGTACACTCTTGGTAAAATTTATTTATTTTTAAGTATTTACTTACTTTTGATGGACTGTGCAATTTTCTTTTTATTTTTTAAAAGATATTAATATACTTTTTAAATTATTTTACTTATGTTAAAGCCTGAGAGAACCAGAGATGAAAAATTTTCCAAAAATACTCTTGATAATAAATGTCTTTGTATTTAATTCTTAATCTTGAAGCACTTCTTTCTCTTTGAATATTTAATCATTTGACCTATTTTTATTTTCTGAAAAGTTTTTTAAAGCATTTTCTTAGACCAATAAAAGGCATTTATTGGGAAAAAAATTTTAGAGGCTAGAGGTTAGTTCTATGTCGATTAATTTAGATGGGAAAAAGTATAGTGAACTTGTTAAGTTTTAGAAAAGCTGTAAATGAAGGTAGAGTTTGTCAAACAAGTATTTACTAGGATATGTCAGAGTAGATAGGTCATAAGGTGATTTTGAAGAGGTAAAGGGTTGACTTAATTTCCAGAATCTGATGAGAAATTTTAATTTAATAATTTTAATTTAATATAGTAAGCAACAGAGTAGTTACTCAAGCAGAACAGCGTTAAGGCTTTTTGCCTATACCTACAAATGAACTTATTGGCATTAACTCATTAAAATCTGTTGGCATAGAAGATATTCAGTGGTGACCTGTTTATGCATCAATCAGCCAGCCTGTAGAGCTAAGCCTCTGTTATTTGAAATGGCACCAAATCCAGTGGGAATAATAAATTACGTAGCAGCGAAGGAAAAATTTGTGATTGGTTTACTGATGAGAAAAAAAGGAGTCTACACATTGAGACTGACTTGGACAGCTGTCCTTTACAATGTAAAAGAAAGATGTAAAGTGGTTGATGGCGATGGAACAAGGAGGCATTGGCTGCGAAGATCAGCAGCTGGCAGCAGCAGGCCTCATAACATAGAAGGGAGTTGTCAGGTACAGGTACGTACAGGTAAAGCCTTCGAGGTTTCAATAGCCAATGTGTGGGGTTGAGCTGGATACTCTAGCTAGTAAGGACACAGGCTTGTAGCTGACCTAGTTCTGCTACTTTCTAGCTTTCTAGTTCAGGACAAGTTTCTTAACTTTTCTAAGTTTCCCATCTGTAAAGTGGGAAAACTAACTTCCAGAGTTGTAATGATTAGATGAAGTGGCTTATGTAAAGCACTTAGCAAAATACATTGCTGTGTAGATGGTAGGCCAGTGTTGGCCTCTGTACCTTAGGCAGGCTTTGCAGTGGGTCACAGTGATGCATCTGCAGTGTGGCCTTGGGGTGTGTGGAGGAATAGTCTAGCGGGAGCTCAGGAAAAGGACATTCCGTGAAAGGGCAGCAAAGGTCTTGGATATTTGAGTTACATGCTATTTCTAATCCTCATGACAGCCTTGCCAGGTAGCAATTGTCACAGGGTGTTGTTGGTGAGGAAACTAAACTCTGGCAAGAGTAGAGAGCAAAGGCTCTTAGACTACATGGTACATAAACAGAACACCAGAGTTATCATAAAGCTGCCTGAAATCAAGGATGCCAGATGGAGTCTAAGGAAAACTTCAGATTAGGCCTTTTAAATGGATCTAATATTAGCTATAAAGGCAGAAAGAATTTTAGGAGGAAATGTGACTGTGTAGCCAAACCAGAGAGACTTTGTCATATTATAATGAGATTTGTTGGAGTTAACAGTGCTCAGCAAACCAGAACTTTCTTAGATTGGTGGCTAAAAGTTTGTGGGTTTCAAAGTCAAGAAGGAGTTGAGGTCAGAGTTGTTGGTTTGAGAGCCATTTGCATATATATGTCTTGGCAGTCTGTGAAGAGTGTCCAGGACAGCTTAGTACAGACTTTGGAAAATACTCCAGCAGCGAATTTACAACAAGGAAAGAAGAAGAGAGAGAGTTCGATGCTGATGAGAGGATGGGTATGTTCATTGGGTTCATGATAATAGAAATTCTATATTAATTTCATTCAGCTTTATTAAAAGGTCCCATAGGGCTAGAAAACTAATTGGATGCCAATTCTGTCTCAGTGCTACTCCAGGAAGGGTGTGACAGGTACATACATAATTATAACCCAAATAGAAAGTGAGCTGTGCCTCTGTAGAAGATCTGGAAAGGTTGCTGTAAGGATTACCAGTGGGAGGGAGAGTAAGGAGGCTTCGTGGGCCAAGTAGCATTTAAAGCTTTGAAGGATGAGAAACATGAAAGATAAGAGTGGTAACAGGATAGGCTAGATGATTAGCAGAAACCTAGGCACAGAGCCAGGTAATGAGAGCATGTAGGGAAAGTAGTAAACAGTTTACTTTTGCAGACAAAGGGTGGGGCACAGTGATGCCAGGCTAGAGAGCATAGTTAGTAAATGGCAACTGTTAACCAGAAATCTTCTAATTGCAAATGTGACCCTTGGAAGATAGTGGAAGCAGGGAGACTAGTTGGGAGGCCCCTGCAAGAATCTAGACAAGCACTGTAAGGCAGGGAAAGACCACCTACAGCCCATGTGCCAAGTCTGCCCCCCACATTTCTGTAAATAAAGTTTTACTAGAACCCAGCCATTTGTTTATGTATCACCTATGGCTGCTTTTGCACTCCAATGGCAGAATTAAACATACAACTCAGACTATATGGCTGGCAAAACCTAATTAACTATCTGGCTCTTTAGAGAAAAAGTCCTCCAACCCTGTGGGATACTACCATGGGCTGTTCAGGGTGCTTTCCAATGTTAGAGAACACAGAAGAGTTGCCCCAGTGCTTAGGCACCGTGATGAGAAGACCTGTGAAGGCCCACAGAAAGCACTGAAGTGGCTCAGTTCTCCATGAAATTGGAAGTGCCTCTTGAAGACGGGGACCTTGCATTTGAGAATTCTAGTTCTTCCTGACCTTGCGTAGAGAGGATGTCATTGTCTGGCCCAGCATCATAGTATATATAATTTTATACACACACATTCTTTCTCTTACTCTTTTTGAATTTACAAAAATGGCACATTTTAAAAATGAGGGACAGGTTTTCCTGAGGTCTGTGTGGTATCCTGTATTAAAAATAGTCTCTGGGATGAAAAAAGAATATGTGGATGAGCACTTAATTTTTGAGAAGGGCAGAAACACCTCACCAAAGTTTCAGAAAAAGCCATTGTTTGTTCTTTTAGGAACTGTTTGCATGCATGCCATATGCTAGGTGCTGTATGTGTGGGACTCTAGAAATACATGGTGAAGTTCCTGCCTACTGGAGCTTCCAGCCTAGCAGAACAAACTGACTGCTTCCTTCAAGTACCATGGATGTGAAATATGTGCCAAGTAGCACAGAGGTGCTAGGAAACCTGTAACCACAGTACTTAAAATCTGTTGTGGGGTTTTGGGAAAGTGACGTGGACAAGGCCCTAAGAAGTGAACTAGCGTGAGGAAGGGTCCTCAGATGTGGATAGGGAGGAGCATCATTGGAGTCTTTACCTTCTTTCTCGGTTACTGACAAAAATAGAGCAAGGTAGCCTAAGATCAAGGACACGAAATAGAAAGGGCCTGATAATGCACCTTCATAGAAGTTGAAATGCTGTGGATTCAGTGCTTATTTGTAAAACATGAAGAATCTGGTGTGTCTAGAGTAGTGAGGACAGCTGTCGGGGAGAGTGTGATGTCAGGTGAAGCTGCAGAGGCACGTCATGCCCATAAAACACGGTAAGCTATTTAAGGGAAGTGGGAAGCCAGGAATCTAAACGGGGGTGACATAATCAGATAGGTCTTTTGACATAGACCCATTCTGGGTTCTCTATTCTGTTCCACTGATCAATATTTCTGTTTTTGTGCCAGGACCACACTATCTTGATGATCACAGCTTTGTAGTACAGCTTGAAATCCATCACAGTCACAACTTGTGATGCCCCCGGCTCTGGTTTTCTTTTTCAATGTTCCCCTGGCTATTCAGGGTCTTTTCTGATTCCACACAAATCTTAAGATCATTTGTTCCAACTCTCTGAAGAAACTCCATGATATTTTGATAGGGATTGCATTGAACATGTACATTGCCCTGGGTAGCATTGATATTGTCACAATATTAACTCTTCCAATCCATGAGCATGGAATATTTTTCCATCTCTTTGTGTCTTCCTCCATTTCTTTCAGAAGTGTTCTGTAGTTTTTAGGATATAGATCCTTTACCTCTTTGGTTAGGTTTATTCCTAGGTATCTTATGCTTTTGGGTGCAATTGTAAACGGGATTGACTCCTTAATCTCTCTTTCTTTAGTCTCATTGTTAGTTTATAGAAATGCCACTGACTTCTGGGCATTGATTTAGTATCCTGCCACACTGCCGAATTGCTGTATGAGTTCTAGCAATCTTGGGGTGGAATCTTTGGGTTTTCTGTGTACAGTATCATGTCATCTGTGAAGAGGGAGAGTTTGACTTCTTCTTTGCCAATTTGAATGCCTTTTATTTCTTTTTGTTGCCTGATTGCCGAGGCTCGGACTTGTAGGACTTTGTTGAATAGCAGTGGTGAGAGTGGACATCCCTGTCGTGTTCCTCATCTTAGGGGAAGGGCTCCCAGTGTTCCTCCATTGAGAATGATATTTGCTGTGGGCTTTTCATAGATGGCTTTTAAGATGCTGAGTAATGTTCTCTCTATCCCTACACTCTGAGGAGTTTTAATCAGGAATGGATGCTGTGTTTTGTCAAATGTTTTCTCTGCATTTGAGAACCATATGAGAGGATCATATGGTTTTCTCTGCATTTGAGAACCATATGAGAGGATCATATGGTTCTTGTTTTTTCTCTTATTGATATGCTCTATCACGTGGGTGGTTTTACAAGTGTTGAACCAGCCTTGCATCCTGGGGATAAATCCCACTTGGTCATGGCAAATAATCCTCTTAAGGTCCTGTTGGATCCTATTGGTTAGTATCTTGTTGAGAATTTTTGCACCAGTGTTCATTAGGGATATTAGTCTTTAATTCTCCTTTTGCGGGGAGTCTTTGGTTTTGGGATCAAGGTAATGCTGGCCTCATATAATGAGTTTGGAAGTACTCTGTCCCTTTCTATCTTTCAGAACAGCTTTAGTAAAATAGGTATCATTTCTTCTTTGAATGTTTGATAGAATTCCCCTGGGAAGTCATCTGGGCCTGGACTTTTGTGTCTTGGGAGGTTTTTGATGACTGGTTCAATTTCATCCCTGGTTATTGGCCTGTTCAGGTTTTCCATTTCTTCCTGTTCCAGTTTTGGTAATTTGTGGTTTTCCAGCAATGCATTCATTTCTTCCGGATTGCCTGATTTGTTGGCATATAGTTGCTCATGATATGTTTTTAAAATTGTTTATGTTTCCTTAGTATTGATTGTGATCTCTTTAGTTCATGATTTTATTGAGTCTTTTTCTTTTTTTTAATAAGGCTTGCCTAGGGGTTTATCTATCCTATTAATTCTTTCAAAGAACCAGCTCCTGGTTTTGTTGCTCTGTTCTACAGCCCTTCTGGTCTCTGTTTCATTGAGTGTTGCTCGAATCTTTATTATCTCTCTTCTTCTGCTAGCTGTAGGCTTTATTTGCTGTTCTTTCTCCATTTCTTTTAGGTATGAAGTTAGCTTGTGTATTTGAGATTTTTCCAGTTTTTTGAGGGAAGCTTTTATTGTGAGATATTTTCCTCTTAGGACTGCTTTTACTGTATCCCAAAGATTTTGAATGGTTGTTTGATTTTCATTAATTTCCATGAATCCTTTTAATTTTTCTCTAATTTCCTGGATGACCAATTCCTTTTTTAGTAGGATGCTCTTTAACTTCCACACGTTTGGGTTTCTTCCAAATTTCTTCCTGTGATTGATTGAGGTCTAGTTTCAAAGCATTGTGGTCTGAAAATATGCAGGGGACAATCCCAGTCTTTTGGCATCAGTTGAGACCTGATTTGTGACCCAGTATGTGGTCTATTCTGGAGAAAGTTCCATGTGCACTTGAGAAGAATGTGTATTCAGTTGAGTTTGGATGGAAAGTTCTGTATATATCTGTGCAATCTGTTTGGTCCAGTATATATCATTCAAGGCCCTTGTTTCTTTGGTGATGTTCTGCTTAGAAGATTTGTGATTGGCAGAGAATGCCATGTTGAAGTCTTCTACTATTAGTGTATTATATAAGCATGTCTTTACTTTGGTTAATTGATAGACTCGGCAGCTCCCACATTAGGGGCATAAATATTCATGATTGTTAGGTCTTGTTGGATAGACCCTTTAAGTATGATATAGTGTCCCTCTCCATTTCTTACTACCGTCTTTGGGATAAACTCTAATTTATCTGATATGAAGATTGCTACCCCAGCTTTCTTTTGAGGACCATTTGAATGGTAAATGGTTCCCCACCCCTTCATTTTCAGGCTGGAGGTGTCCTTAGGTCTAAAATGAGATAGATTAGGTAGGTAGGTAGATAGATAGATATGATTTTATATATTATATATATATATTATATAAAATAAAATGAGTCTCTTGTAGACAGCAAATAGATGGGTCTTGCTTTTTTATCTAGTCTGATTCCCCGTGTCTTTTGATGGGATCATTCAGCCCATTCACGTTCAGAGTAACTGTTGAAAGATAATGAGTTTAGTGTCATCGTATTACCTATTCAGTCCCTGTTTTTGTGGATTGTTTCTCTGGGCTCCCTGTTTCTTTTACAGGGTCCCCCTTAGTATTTCTTGCAGAACCAATTTGGTGGTCACATATTCTTTCAGTTTATGTCTCTCCTGGAAGCTCTTTATCTCTCCTTCTATTCTGAGACAGCCTTGCTGGATAAAGTATTCTTGGTTGCATGGTTTTCTCATTTAGTACCCTCAGTAGATCATGCCAGCCCTTTCTGGCCTGCCAGGTCTCTATGGAAAGGTCTGATATTTCTCCCCATATAATTTAAAAATCTCTTGTCTCAAGGTGCTTTAAGAATTTTTTATCTTTGGAATTTGCAAGTTTCACTATTAAATGTCGAGGTGTTGAACGGTTTTTATTGATTTGGGGGTGGGGGGGTCCTCTCTATCTCCTGGATCTGAATGCCTGTTTCCCTCTTCAAATTTGGGAAGTTCTCTGCTATGATTTGTTCGAATATAATTTGAGGTCCTCTCTCTCTCTGAGTCTCTTCTGGAATCTCAATTAGATGTATATTCTTCTTCTCAAGCTATCATTTATTTCCCTAAGCCTTTCCTTGTGGGCTCTTTATTGTTTTTCTTTTTTCCTCAGCTTCATTCCTTTCCATCAGCTTGTCTTCTATGTCACTCACTCTTTTCTTCCACCTCATTAACCCTAGCTGATAGAACATACAGTTTGGATTCATCTCATTTAATCTGTTTTTAATTTTGGCCTGAGTAGATCTCAATTCTGCAGTAAGGAAGTCTCTGGCATCCTATATGCTTTTTTGCAGGGCCACCAGTATATCTATAATTATACTTCTGAACTGAATTTCTGACATTATATTTAAATCCAAATTCTGTAACTCTTTGGCAAAGAGTTTCCAGTTATTTTTTTTTGTAGTGAATTCTTCCTTCTGGTCATTTTGTCCAGTGCAGAGTGACTGTATGTGTGGGCTGAGTCAAAAATATCAACCACGATGTAAGTAAAATATACCCTTGGTGATTCCGGAGAGGTCAGAGACCAGAAAATAAAAGAAAAAGAACAGAACAAAATAAAAGGACCACTGAAGTGGAAAACAAATTTTAAAACAAATTAGTAAAAGTAAAAAGCCAAAAACCAACAACAAGAAAAAACAAAAGAAAAAAAAAAGAAAAAACAAAGTCAAGAAAAAGAGAATAAACGGGAGGGATAGTGGTGGTGAGGAAGTGGTAGTGGAGAGAATGTAGTCTCCCTGTGGGGTCCTAGAGGGTGATCCTCTTGGTTCTGAATGTATTGTGTTCTGTATGTTAGAAGGTGCTCAATCCCAAATTTATATAAACTGGCAGTACTTAAATGAAGCCCCAATATTGAACACACAAATAGAAGCAAGATAAAAGAGGGGGGGCAGAGTGAGAAGGAAGAGAGAATATAATCTCACAGAATGAACCAACATGCTGTTCCACTTCGTTCTGGGTGTATGTCCGTTGTGTTTTAGAAGGTACTAGCTTCCACTGATGTAAAACAAAATGAGACAGTAAAAACAAAAAACAGGGGATCCCTGGGTGGCGCAGCGGTTTGGCGCCTGCCTTTGGCCCAGGGCGTGATGCTGGAGACCCGGGATCGAATCCCACGTCGGGCTCCCGGTGCATGGAGCCTGCTTCTCTCTCTGCCTCTCTTTCTCTCTCTCTCTCTGTGACTATCATAAATTAAAAAAAAAAAAAAAAAAAAAAATTAAAAAAAAAAAAAACAAATACCCATATCTCATATATCTCCAAAATTAAATTGAATACGTTAAAGGGAATCCAGAAGTGAAAAGTACATCTAAGACATGTAATTGTAGAATTATGAAAGTCAAAAAGGAAAAAATTTTAAAATAAAGATTTGGTAAAATACTGTAGTTAAGGTGGAAAAAGGGAAATTTTTATTCTGATTTAAAAACAAGTGTAACAGAAAGAAAATATACAACAAAAAAAGGGACCCTCTAGTTCTATATACTATTTTCCCTCAGTCCTGGAGCTTTCTAGCCCTGCTTGTTCAGTAAACTTGCTCTTCTCCTCTTCCAGCAGTTCTTCCGGGGGAGAGTCTGCAGTGCTGGTTCTCAGGTGTGTGTACCTGAGCAGAGATGCTCCGCCCCCTGCTGGGTGCTGGGCTCAGTGGGAGCTGTTTACCCCATGGGGCCTTTGTTCTCTGGCGGCCCCACCTCTCCCAGGCACAAAATGAAACAAGGAGGAACAATAATGGCCACAGCCAGATCTCCAGCTCTAGAGTCGAGCTCTCCACGAGTAACTAACCACCGAGCTCTCCACAAGTAACTAACCACAGCTCCCAGTCCTCACTGGCCTAGATGCTCCAGGGGCTGGAACAGGTGCGCTGATCTGCACAGCTGGGGGGCACCCAGCGGCAGGAGAGTCCTCACTGTCCTGTGCCCTCCCCGCTTCCACCTGACATGGGGGGAATGGAGCATCACTGGCTTTGTCCACTTGGGGGCCCTGGTGTCCAGGGCCCGGTGCTGCTGGACCCACGCTCCCAGGGACTGCGTCTCCCAAAGGGAACAGAGTGGATTACAGCCACCTCCATCCCTTACCGGGCTCTATTGTAAAGGCTGCCCCAGAGCCAGCCCGCCTAACCAACTGGCTTCTCCCCAATGCCCTGAGGGCCGTGGCACTCCAGCCTTTTACTGAGATAGGACCACGGTTTGCCGTGAGCTTTCCCCGAGGGGCCCCTCCTCTTATAGTGACTCCGGGAATCCTGAGGCTTCAATGCCCCTCCTGCCATTCTGCCCTATTTCCCTGCTGAGCTCTTTTCTGTCAGGAAGAACTCAAGTGCAAATTTTTAAAGTTCCGGCTTCTCCAGGGCTGGGCTCTTGTGCCCCAGAGGCTTCACCGATCTGCTTCAGCCCTGCTAGTCACGGTTCCCCTCCCCAGCTTGATGTTTTATTTTTTTCACCATCCTATCTTGGTAAAAGCAAAAACTTTTCTCTCTGTAGCTGTTCCAGCTGCTATCTCTTTAAATCTCAGGTCAAATTCGTATGTGCTCAGGATGTTTTTAAAGTTACCTAGGTAAGTTTGAGGACCCCTACTCTTCGATCATCTTGCCCCCTCCCTCCTATTAGCTTCATTTTAAAGAGAGATTTTCTTTGAAGTATATTTTCTGTGTGCATTTAGATTCAACCACTTTGAAACAGATCATAAAACATTTGTCTTGAGAGTGGCTTCTCTAAAAAGAAGAGAAATCTGAACATGCAGTCCTGAAGTTTTTCCAAGCTTTCCTGGCCTGTCTTTGGAGTAATTTCTTCATATTTTTGCTTTCCTGAATCTGACATGGGACTTGGTGTGTCTAGAGTACTCAGATGAAAATGTTAGTAGACAATTGTGAAAGAGAGTCTAGAGCTTAGAAAACATTAGGGAAGATAGGTATTTAGAAGCTTTAGGTTTCTGAAACATAAAAATCTGAGTGGAGATGTGGGTTTTAATCTAGACCCTACCATGTAACTCTCTGGGCTTGTCACTTTTCTGGGATTAGCAGTCGTTACTTATAAGACTAGACAGTTGATCCTACAGCCCTCTTCCAACTTTAAAAAGTATTTTAGAAGAGAAAAAACATTTTTTCCTAATGTGCTGCTCTGGTCTTTGTGGGGGAAAAAAGACCTTTTAGTAGGTTTTAGGATATATGGTATGAAAGTCTTGGATTTCTATAATAATACCTTTTCATCCTCCATATCAGTGATTTATTGTATAGAAAATTAAAAATAGAGCAGAGGCAGTTTCCCTTGATAAGTCATTACTTGCTCTTGCATGATTTGTTATTTCTTGTTAGTAATCAGTGATCCCACCCCCACCCCCACTACAGTTTGCTTAAATGAGCCTTATTTCTGATGACTGGCACCTTAGGTCTGTCAAGATGGAAGTCATGTGGCTGACTCAGTGGAAACAGGAGTGTGGGTTAGGTGTTGGATTTTTTTTTTTCCTGTCCAATTATGAGTTTGATAATGCCAGAAATTTTGAAATTGATAATCTTAAGTCCCAGAGGTTCAGGTGAAAGCAGGGGAGTTTGTAGGGAAGTGCCTGTCTCCTGTTGGGCTATACCACCCCCTAATGGAAACTGCTTTTTATTGATATGCTACAGAATAGAACACTTTTTCCTGTTTTGGAAAGAGTTTTAAAATCCATCTTCACTCCCACCCCCTTTCCTGGAAAACGTAGATTGGGCCTGTATGTATTTTCATGATGTACTGGTTTCCTGAGACTGCTATAACAAACCCAGAGGCTTAGAACAACAGAACTGTATTCCATCACTGCCCCAGAGGCCAGAGTCTGAAATCCAGGTGTCTAGTGGGATGCACCCCCTCTGGGAGTTCCAGGGTGGATCTCTTCTGTGTCCCCCACCCTCTGGTGGCTGTTGATAGTCCTTACGGTTGCATCACTCCACTTTTTGCCTCTGTGGTCACATTGTCTCCTCTATGTCTATGTTTCTTCTAAGCAGATTTGTCTTAGTATTTATGGACCCTGCCTAGATAATAACAGATGATATAATCTCAAGATCCAAAGGCAGCCCACCTGGCTCAGTGGTTTGGCGCCTGCCTTCGGCCCAGGGTGTGATCCTGGGGTCCTGGGATCGAGTCTCACATCGGGCTCCCCGCATGGAGCCTGCTTCTCCCTCCTGCCTGTGTCTCTGCCTCTCTCTGTGTCTCTCATGAATAAATAAAATCTTTTTAAAAAAATTCCTTAAACACATTTGCAAAGGCCTTTTTTCCCCCCACATCAGTTCACATTCATCCGTTCCAGAGGTTTGATGTGGATACATTTTGGGGGGGACCACCATTGGACACATTACAGGTGGTTGGTGCCTTGTCTGTCCATTTTCTCTGGATCTTTAAATTATCACTGCTGCTAACTCTGTTCTGTGTAAACCAGCGTTCCCTTTCATTCCTCCTGGTGGCCTGTATGGAGACAGCTTCTATCAAGATCCACCACAGGTGCTGCTCAGTTACATAGCAGCTTCCTTATTTGTGTTGAGTGTGGGTTGTATTATTTCCAAAAGCCATTTCATTTTTTAATGGGGAAAATTAATGCCAGCAAACATGTTAAACAGTGTTAGAGTTTGTAAAAAAAAAAAAAACAAAAACAAAATGGGAAACTGGACAGCGTCACTAAACTGCATATAACTAGAAGTGCAAGTCATTAGCAGAAACATTGCATTTTGCAAAAATGTAGAAGATTGTAAGAAAAATACTAATATTCCTCTTGGAAAGCTATCTTTAATTGTTGCTCTTCTTTTTTCTGCAGGCCTTCTAGATAACCCTGAGCTTCGTGTGGTCTTGGTATTTGGCTATAATTGCTGTAAGGTGGGAGCCAATAATTACCTGCAGCGAGTTGTCAGCACTTTCAGTGATATGAATGTCATATTGGCGGGAGGCCAGGTGGATAACCTGGCATCGCTGACTTCTGACAAGTAGGTCTCATGTGCTTCCAGTTTCTCCTATGCATGACCACAAGTGTTCTCAGGTTTTTCTTACCTAGGCTTTTTAAAATGCATGTTTACAGAACTGCTAAGCTAATAGTTCACTCCGTTTTGCAATACTCAGCATAATTCTGCTTACTGTTAGGGAGTAAAATTTTTATGTTGTCTTTTAATAACTTATTTTAGTTGAATTCATCCTCTCCTCTAAGTTGATTTTCAGCATTGTCTACTGGAGTCTCCCTGACAGCTCTATACCCTGTACAACCATAGTGATCACTTCCTCTGTAGTTCTGTTTCCTCCTCTAAAGGAAACACATGGTTACACAGTGAATCCTCATGGTAAAACTTCTTAGAACCTCCGGTATGCTGAGTTCTATGGAAATCTTCTGGAGAGGGAATAACATTACCTGTGACAGTTCTCAAATCTGTCTTCCTCACCAGAGAGGAAGAGGTGAAGAATGCAAGTGCACTGAATTCTAAGCAGTAGAATCACCTAATTCTCAGTGATTACCTGTGGATTATTTCTCCTCAGACCTGCTCTTCTGTGCGTCTTTGCTTTTACCTCTAAATTGTATGTCAGCGCAGTGATGATTTAGCACCTCATTTACCTTTTAAATGCCAATCTCACTCAGACCAGGCATACAACATCTGGGATGCGAGCCTGTTAGCACGGTCAGTTGACTGTATAGCATTTTCTTTCTTTCTTTCTTTTTTTTTTTTTTTTTTTAAAAGATTTATTTATTTACGATAGAGAGAGAGAGGCAGAGGGAGGGAGAAGCAGGTTCCATGCCGGGAGCCCGACGCGGGACTCGATCCCGGAGCTCCAGGATCACGCCCTGGGCCAAAGGCAGGCGCCAAACCGCTGAGCCACCCAGGGATCCCTGTATATCATTTTCTTTCTATACCTATTGTGGGAAATAAGCCTCAAGAATCGTTACCCTTTACATGACACATTAATTTTAATGTGGTCTTTGTACTGTGTCAGTGGGTAAAAGAAGCCATTGAGTAAATCAAAGCTCCGTTTTGACAGTGGCCAGATATACCACCTTCCAAAAAAAAAAAAAAAAAAAAAAGATGGATAAATAATTCTTTGAGACATACTGACAATACACATTGCGATTGTATGTCAAAGAGGAAACATAGTAAGTTTAAGGGGGCAGTGGAGGACTTGAGAAGGTGGATTTTGCTCCTCAGTAAAGGGTTTTGCTACTAAGTTAGCCTTACTGTCTTAATCATTAAGCTTTTAGAATTAAGTATCTTGTTAGCCAAGTAATCTTGCCCATTTCATCAACTCACATGTTGGTAAACATGATAGAAATATAAGGTATTTGTTTTTCTCCTATAGGTGTTTACTATATTATGCTCTATAACTTTGATACTTTATATTTTCTTTAGTAAGGATGAAATACTTCGTTTTTTAAAAGAGCAAATATAAGCAAAACATGTTTTTATCTTTAGATTAAGCTGAATTCTAGGCTGAAAGTAATAAATAAGACCCAGCAATAGAATCTTGTTTCTTTATGGACCAGATAATGTAAAGCTAAAACTTCTGGAGTTACAGGTTCCTAATAAGATTATTGTTCATGATTGAATATCTAATATATCTTTTTTTAGAATGTGACAGCCAAGGTAAGGGGGAGAAAGATACCAAACGTGTAAATAATACTAGAAAGCTTTATTTAGTAGATATCATGTATATGTATAAAATTTTTAAGATTCCTTCTAAGAAAGTGAAAAAGGTTAAGGATATTTTATATCTTTCTAAAAACCCATGATGGTTTTCAGAAATCTTTGTGGAGATACATTTGCCCCTCAAATTTGTGACTGAAAAAACAGTTGTTTATTTCCTCATAGATCTGCTTCCCTGCCTTCTTTTAAGTGTTTTCATAGTTTAATTTTTAATCCCTATTATACTGCTCTTAGCTAAAGGTAAGCCTCGGGCTAGATGGAGGCTGTTAAAGACAGCTGCTCCTGGCCAGTGAATCACTTTTCTTTTACCTTTTAAAGTTTATATTTTATTTCATGATGTATCACCACATTTTTCTAATTTGATTTCCAGACAGCCTCTGGATATTGACGCCACTGGTGTGGTTGGACTGTCATTTAGTGGACACCGGATCCAGAGTGCCACGGTGCTCCTTAACGAGGATGTCAATGACGAGAAGACCGTTGAGGCTGCGATGCAGCGCCTCAAAGCTGCCAACATTCCAGAACGGAATACCATTGGCTTCATGTTTGCATGTGTTGGCAGGGGTTGTCAATATTATAGAGCCAAGGGGAATGTTGAGGCTGATGCATTCAGAAAGTTTTTTCCTAGTGTTCCTTTATTTGGCTTCTTTGGAAATGGAGAAATTGGATGCGATCGCATAGTCACTGGGAACTTTGTATTGAAGAAATGTAATGAGGTAAAGGATGATGATCTGTTTCACAGCTACACAACAATAATGGCACTGATTCATCTTGGGTCATCTAAATAAAGCCGCCTGTAAAGTGGCTTTCACAATATATGACTTTCCGGCTCTGCCTTTCCTAGAAAATGGAAACAGATGGTGTATTTCAAAAAAGAAACAAAACAAGAACAACTTTATATGTGTATCAGTTTTGTAGCTTTGAATCTCTAAAGATTATATTAGGGGTGGTTTTTAATAAGTTTGGTGAAGGACAGCTTTGTATATAACATACCACAAACAGAATTGGGAGCTTTTGCATCATGCACAATCCTAACCGACGATGGCTGTATTGTACCAGATTATGTAGCTGCTGTACTGTGACTTTATAGTCTTCCTATAGCATAGGAAGATTGAGAGAGGATTCATCAGTAGGATGAAGATTTAAGACATTCCATGACTACCTCTGCATTGTTAGATCTTTTAGTAAAATCATGAAGACCTTTTTTTCTCCCTTACTGAAGGAGAAAAATACATGGATAGCTTGAGAAATCTTTCTCTGCTTTACGGTTTTGCCTATTTTTTCAGAAGCTGTAACAAATTGCTGACTTTTTACTTATTTGATAAAAATTAAATAACTATTTTTGTTCTAGTGCCCTGAAGTTGCTTAGTCAAATAATTGCCAAGACTAATCAATATTTTATTGCTTTATAAGGAAAAAATTTTCCTTTTCCCTCAGTGAAGAAATTCTAAGAGAAAATCCTTTTCTTCACCTAGTTCTATATAGCTGACAATTACATCACCTTATTTTGGTTTTATACCAATAAAACCTACCTTGGAAACTCACTTAGACAGTGTTTTTTGTATATCATTGCTTTTGGTGAGTGAATGATGGAAGTAAATAATACTTTAGAAATGAAAACCCAGAATAGTAATTGTCAGCTAGTAAGTCTTGCCATGTTCCCCGCAGAATGATTTTTAAACTTGTATTTCTAATTATGCTAATACCTAAAGGAGCTATGTTGAGAGAACACCAATTTTCCCCACTGACCTTCTTCACATAGTGCTAGAACCTTGGATTCAGTTATTATTTCTTCAAATAAATTTTCTACCTCTTTATTTCCTCCTTATGGGATCCCTATAATGTGAATGCTATTATGCTTGATAGTGTTGCTGAGCTCCCTAAGTCTATTCTTATCTTGCATATTTTTCCCCCCTTTCACATGCTTAGCTTCATTACTTGCCATTCCTCTGTCCTCCAGGTCTCTGATTCATTCTTCTCTATAGCCTACTATTTACTCCCTCTAGTGTATTTTTCATTTCATTTATCGTGTTTTTCATTCCCGATTGGTTCTTTTTTAACCTCCTTGTTAAGGGTCTCACTGATGTCCTCCATTCTTTTCTCGAGTCCAGTGAGTATCTTTATGAATCAAAGGCATCCAAATTGGTAAGGAAGAAGTAAAACTCAACTATTTACAGACGGCATGATCTTATGTATGTATCTTATGTATAGAGTCTTTAGACCCTAAAGACTCCACTAATAAACTACTAGAAGTTGTAAATTCATTAAACACATAAGAAAAATTAATATACAGTAATATATTTCATTTCTATACACTAATAAGGAAGTAGCAGAAAGAGAAATTAAGAAGAGTCTCATTTACAATTGTACCACAAATAATAAAATATGTAGGAAATAAACTTCACCAAAGTGGTGAAAGACCTGTACTTTTGCAAGGTATAAAATACTGATGAAAGAAACTGAAGAGGACACAAAGGTAAAGATATTCTGTGTTCATGGATTGGAAGAGCAAATATTATTAAAATGTCCATACTACCCAAAGCAATCTACAGATTTAATGCAATCCCTATCAAAATACCAACAGTATTTTTCACAACTAGAAAATAACAAAATTTGCATGAAACCACAAAAGACTCTGAGTAGCCAAAGCAATCTTCAGAAAAAAAAAAAGAAAAAAAAAACTTCCTAAATCTGGGGAAAGGAAACAGAAATCCAGATCCAAGAGGCCCAGAGATCCCATCAGCAACTTCAACCCAAGGAGGTCCACATGAAGACACACAATAATTAAGATGGCAAAAAGTAATAGAGAATTTTTAAGGCAGTGAGGAGAAAAGACAGCAATTAAATACAAGGGAAACCCCATAAGGCTAGTAACTGATTTCTCACAGAAACTTCCTAGGCCACAAGGAAGTGAAAGGAAAAAAATATGCGGCCAAGAATACTCTATCCAGTCAGCCTACCATTCAGAATTGAAGAAGAGATAAAGACTTTCCCAGACAAAAGATAAAGGAATTCATGACCAACTAACTACAAGAAACTACAACTATAAGAAATGTTAAATAGGATTCCTTGAGTCAAACAAAAAGACAGTAAGTGAGAGCATTAAAAGTAGGAAGCACCAGAACAGTAAAAGTAAGTATATCTGTAAAAATCAGTCAAGGGACTCATGAAATAAAAGGATTAAAGTATGACACCATAT
Source organism: Vulpes vulpes (assembly GCF_048418805.1). NCBI lineage: Eukaryota > Metazoa > Chordata > Mammalia > Carnivora > Canidae > Vulpes > Vulpes vulpes. The sequence goes on along the minus strand of NC_132794.1, from coordinate 77,196,187 downwards.
ACCTAAAATATGGGGCTGGGCGGAGAAGTAAAGATTGTGTTCAAACTTAGGTGATCAGAAATTTAATACAGGCTAATTAACATATACAGAAAATGTTATGTACAAACCTAATGGTAACCACGAATCAAAAAACAATAAAAGAGGGCAGCCCGGGGGGCTCAGCGGTTTAGCACCACCTTCAGCCCAGGGCGTAATCCTGGAGACCTGAGATCAAGTCCCAGGTTGGGCTCCCTGTGGAGCCTGCTTTCTCCCTCTGCCTGTGCCTCTGCCTCTCTCTCTCTCTCTCTCTCTCTCTCTCTCTCTCTCTCTCTCTCTCTCTGATGAGTAAATAAAATCTTTAAAAAAAAGTCCCATCTATATGCTGCCTACAAAGACTCATTTCAGACTGAAAGACACATGCAGATTTAAAGTGAAGGGGTAGGGATCCCTGGGTGGCGCAGCGGTTTGGCGCCTGCCTTTGGCCCAGGGCGCGATCCTGGAGACCGGGAATCGAATCCCACGTCCGGCTCCCGGTGCGTGGAGCCTGCTTCTCCCTCTGCCTGTGTCTCTGCCTCTCTCTCTCTCTCTCTCTCTCTCTCGGTGTGACTATCATAAATAAAATAAATTTTTTTAAAAAAAAGTGAAGGGGTAGAGAAATATTTATCATACAAACGGATGTGTAAAGAAAGCCAGGGTAGGGGACGCCTGGGTGTCTCTCTGCCTGTGTCTCTGCCTTTCTCATGAATAAAAAAATCTTAAAAAAAAAAAAAAAACTAGGGTAGCGTACAAAATACAAATAGACTGTAACAAGCAATACAAAATACAAAGTAAAGTGTAACAAGAGACACAAAAGGACCCTATATAATCATAAAATGGAAAAACCAAGAAGATTTAAAAATCATAAATATTTACGCATCCAACAAAGAAGCATCTAAATACATACAGCATTTAATAACAAACATAGAGGAATTAATAGTAATAGAATAATAGTACAATAACAACACTTTAACACTCCACTTATGTTAATGTATGGATCAAATGGAAAACCAATAAGTAAACAGTAGCTTTGAATGACACACTGGACCAGATGGATTTAACAGATATATTCATAACATTCCATCCTAAAGCAGCAGAATACACATTCTTTTCGAGTGTACATGGAACATTCTCCAGAAGAGACCACATAATAGGCCACAAAAGAAGTCTCAAGAAATTCTAAATGATTGAAGCCATACCATGCATCTTTTCTGATCACAATGCTGTGAAACTAGAAACCAGCCACAAAGAAAAATCTGGAAGAACACAAATAACTACAGGTTAAATAACATGCTACTAAACAATGAATGCATCAACCAAAAAAAAATTTAAAGGAAATAAATGGAGACATAAAATGCAAACGCAATGGTCTAAAATCCTTGGGATGCAGTAAAAGCTGTACTTAGAGGGATGTTTATACCAATACTGGCCTACTTCAAGAAGCAAGAAAAATCTCAAACAACCTAACCTTCCACATAAAGAAGCTAGAAAAAGAACAAACAAAACCCCAAACCAGTAGAAGGAAGAAAATCATAATTATATTGGAGCAGAAATCAAATAGAAACTTAAAAAAAAATAATAGGAGAGGGCAGCCTGGGTGGCTCAACGGTTTAGCGCCTGCCTTCGGCCCAGGGCCTGATCCTAGAGACCCAGGATCGAATCCCACAACAGGCTCTCTCCATGGAGCCTGCTTCTCCCTCTGCCTGCGTCTCTGCCTCTCTCTCTGTGTCTCTCTCATGAATAAATAAGTAAAAAAAATAATAGAAATAACTTCTGACACCACAGAAATAAATACAATTGTAAAAGAATATGAAAAATTATATGCTAACAGATTGGGCAACCTAGAAGAAATGGATAAAAATAATATTTATTTTTTAAGGGTTTTATTTATTTCTTCATGAGAGACACACAGAGAGAGGCAGAGGGGGAAGCAGGCTCCATGCGGGAAGCCTGATGTGGGACTTGATCCAGAGATCCTGGGGTCACGCCCTGAGCCAAAGGCAGATGCTCAACCACTGAGCCACCCAGATGTCCTTGGGAAATGCAAATTAAAACCACAAGGAAACTGACGGTGGGGAAAGAGAAAGATGATAAGCAGCAGTAAAGATTAGAAAGTGCAGACTGTGGACATCCCTGTAATTTGATCTTCTTGAGATTGCCACTGTTAACACTTGGCTATACCTCCCCATGTTTTCTATGCAAATAAATGTCCATATTTAAACAACAACAACAACAAGGAGATATCACCTCACATCAGTCAGGAATGGCTAAAATCAAAAACATGAAATAGCAAGTGTTGGTGAGGATGTGGAGAAAAAAGAACCCTGTGCACCGTTGGTGAGAATACAAATTGGTGCAACCACCATGGAAAACAATATAAAGATTCCTTAAAAAATTAAAGAAATTAAAAATAGAATTACCATATGACTCAGTAATTCCACTAGTAAGTATTTACCCAAGAAAATGAAAACATTAATTGGAAAAGATTATGTACCCCTATGTTTACTGCAGCATTATTACTTTTTTTTTAAAGATTTTATTTATTCATAGAGACAGAGAGAGAGGGGCAGAGACACAGGGAGCTTGACGTGGGACTCGATCCCAGGTCTCCAGGATCACACGCCAGGCTGCAGGCGGGCGCTAAACCGCTGCGCCACCGCCACCGGGGCTGCCCTACTGCAGCATTATTTATAATGGCCAAGATAGGGACACAACGCAAGTGTCCATGGATGAATGAATAAAGAAAATAGATGACAGATGATAGGTAGATAGATAATAGATGATAGATAATGGTATATATGTGTGTATATATATGTGTATATGTATGTGTGTATATATATATATATCCATTATGGACCCCCAAAAAACAAATGAAATCTTGCCATTTCCAACAACATGGATGGGCCTAGAGGGTATAATAATACTAAAGGAAATAAGTCAGAGAAAGACAGATACCAGATACCATAGGATTTTACTCATATGTGGAATTTTAAAAATGAGACAAACCAAAAAATGACTCTTAAATATAGAGAACTGGTGGTTGCCAGAGGGGAGGAGGGGGAGGAAATGGGTGAGACAAATAAAGGGGATAAAGAGTACACTTATCTTGATGAGCACTGAGAAGCATGTAGAATTTTTGAATAATGGTTATACTGTATACCTGAAACTAATATAACACTATCTGTCAATTATACTTGAATAAAAAAAATAGACCAAAGACCTAAATGCAAGACCTAAAACTATAAATGTCTTAAAATAAAACAGAAGAAAAAGCTTCAGGTCAATGGGTTCGGCAATGATTTCTTGGATATGACATCAATGTCACACATATCAACAGGATGAACAAGTTAGATTTCATCACAATTTAAAACTTTTATGTACAAAGGACACTTTCACCAAAGTGAAAAAGCAAATCCATAGGGGAGAATAGCTGCAAATCACTTAAGGAGGGCACGTGATATGATGAGCACTGGGTGGTATATGCAACTGATGAATTGTTGAGAATCACATCTGAAGCTAATGATGTACTACGTATGTTAATTGAATTTAAATTTTTAAAAATATAAGGTACAAAAATCACTTATGAGGAATTAATATCCTAATTAATATGAGGAATTAATATCCAAAATATAATAAAGAAGTCAAATGCAACAACAAAAGACAATCCAACTCAAAAATGTACAGAGGACTTGAATAGAAAGGTATTCAGAGAAGACATACAGATGACCAGCAAGCACATGAAAGATGCTCAACATCACTTATCATTAGGGAAATACAGGTTAAAATCATGAGATGGGGATTAAGCGTGCACATGCGATGAGCACTGGGTGTTGTATGGAAGTGTGGGATCACTGGATCGTACGCCTGAAACTAATATTACACTGTATGTTAACTGGAATTGAAATAAAAACTCAAAAAATAAAATAAAATAGACCTAAACATTAAACACACACACACACACACACACACACACACACACACACACACCATGAGGTGCCATTTCACACACATTATAATGGTTACTAACAACAACAAAACTGGCAAAATGTGGAGAAATTGGCTTGAAGAGGAAATAGTTAACAGCTGGGGTGGTACAGTTGGCCTGTGTTTGCTTCTCTGCCTCAACTCTTTACTAGCTCAGATTTTTGGTGTTCAGAGCACCCTACAACACTTCACTTTCATACTTCCTAAAAGTCAATATTACTTTCTTTATATTATATCTCAGGGTAACTTTATTATTTTTTTATTTAAATCCAACTTGCCAACATATAGCATAACACCCAGGGCTCATCCCATCAAGTGCCCCCTCAGTGCCCGTCCCCCAGTCACCCCGACCCCCCCACCCACCTCCCCTTCCACAACCCCTTATTCATTTCCCAGAGTTAGGAGTCTCTCATGTTCTGTCTCCCTTTCTGATATTTCCCACTCATTTTTCTCCTTTCCCCTTTATTCCCTTTCACTATTTTTTATATTCCCCAAATGAATGAGACCATATAATGTTTGTCCTTCTCCAATTGACTTACTTCACTCAGCATAATCCCCTCTAGTTCCATCCACATCGAAGCAGATGGTGGGTATTCATCATCTCTGGTGGCTGAGGAATATTCCACGTGTATATAGACCACACCTTTATCCATATTTCAGGTAAAGTTGGAAAAAGCTGCCTGAAGAAACTGTTCTGGCCTAATGAATTATTTATATTGTCCCTAAGAAAATGAAAGCCTCATGTTGTAAAAAAAATCATGCCCTAAAAATGAAAAGTCTCATTAAGAAAATAGGTTTGGAACTTTGTAACCTAAATGGTAACCAAAAAAATAATCCCAAGTATCTACAATTATCTGCACTGAAAATTAGTCTATCTTCTGCAGTTTGTGGATTTGTGTTTCTTCTTTTTAGATATAGGTTCTTGAAATCAATTACTTTTAATAGAAATCATTTCATTAATATTAAAAATATGGTCTAGAGTTAGCCTTCTTAATAAAAGCTCTTTTTCTAATCACCAGGTGGAAAGTCTTCATAGCATATCTGCATTTGCAGCTTCCCCAGACAGCTCAGCATGGTGAAAAATTAGGCGGTTTTTGAAGCCTCTGAACTAGCCATTCCTTGCACTTATGGGACATTTTTCTTAGAGTCTTCATATATTGCTAAGAGTTCATCTTTTTAGTTGTAAGAAAGTTTGCCTCTGTTTGCTTTAACACATTAGCTTACAGGAAAAATGAGGATTGAACCACTGCAACTTGCACGCAAGACTGGTATCGCTCCCGATTTACTGGTTCTGTATAAACCAATGAAATGTTACAGACACCCGCATACGTTGCAGTAGAGCAGACTTCATGTTTAAGTCTTTTTTAGGGAAGAAAGAAGGATTAACCCTTTTAATCCCTTTTACCTTACAGTATTTATTTTCTGCCTTTATGACAAAAAAGGAATGATTTGGTTCAGTTTGATATTTCTTCAATGTTCTCCATGACTTATGGAAAATAAGAATAAGATATTTTCAGGGCTCCTGGGTGGCTCAGTTGGTTGAGCATCTGCCTTCGGCTCAGGTCATGACCTCAGGGTCCTGGGATCCAGCCCAGCATGGGGCTCCCTGCTCAGTGGGGAGTCTGCTTCTCCCTGTCCCTCTGCCCCTCCCTCGTACTTTCTCACTCTTAAATTAATAAAATCTTAAAAAAAAAGAACTAAAATATTTTCTCCATCTCATTTTTTCTATATATGCACACCCACCAATATATTTATTTTTATTCACGTTTACAAACCCGCTCTTGTGGTTTTGTGATGTGGCGAGCCCGTAATCTGGCCCAGAACACCTAAGTCAAGCCAGCGGCCTGGCACAGCGCTCGTCAGCACACAGGGTCGCACGGGCAGCCCCGCTCAGGGCTCACAGAGGTAAGTGTGCCCGCCCTTCTCCACGGCCCACTCTCCCCTTCACAGAATGAGAGTAGCACCACCTGCCTCACGAGAGGCGTCGGCCTGTGTGAGGTGCCCCAGGAGCCGGGGCCTGGCGGGGATGGCACCTGACACTCCTGACCACCCCGCCGGGCTGCCCTCCTTGCACCTGAGGGACGGTGCCCTAGAGCTGGGGCGTCGGTGCAAGAGAGGTGACATGACTACAGTGTACATGTGTGCTGGGACTTTACCCAATGAGCAGTTGTACCAGAAGGTGGCTGATGAATGAGCAAGGCCTCAGGGAGTTTCCTGGTGAGACTTCACAGAGGAATGGGGTTCTGGACATTATCACCACAAATGCAGCAAAGAATGACAAACTTAGCAAACCATTAAAACACATTTTACTCAGTTAAACAGTACAGGAGCACATCTCAATGTCTTGATAACTCAAGTGATGATTTAGAGCAATTAAAATGCACCATCTGATAGCATCACTCAATAATGGCATCTCTTTCGGTCTTTTTACTGTGATACATATCCGGTAGTATTTACTGTTTTAATCGTTTTTAAGTGTGCGACTCCGTGGCATTTAGTACATCCACACTGTTGTACAACCACTACCACCATCCGTCTGCAGAACTCTGTCATCGACCCCTCCTGATAGTGTACTCATTAAGTAGTAACCCCCATTCTCTTCTTGGTGCCTAGTAACTACCGTCCTATCTTCTATCTCTATAAATTTGATTAAAGATCTCATGTAAATGGAATCATACAGTACTTACCTTTTTTGTCTGGCCTATTTCACTTACCATAATGTCTTAAAGGATTATCCATGACGTAGCAAGTGTCAGACTATCGTTCCTTTTTTAAGGCTAAATAACATTCCATTGTGTGAATGTACCACATTGTTTATTGATTATTGAATAAACATTTTGGTGAATTCCACTTTTTAGCTATTGTGAATAATGCTTCCATGAACCCTGGCACACAAATATCAATTTAAGTCCTTGCTTTCGATTATTTAGTGTACATGCCCAGAAGTAGAATTGCTGGATCACAGGATAATTCTATGTTTAGTTTTCTGAGGCACTAATTTGCTGTTTTCTAGTGTCACTGTACCATTTTACATTACCATCAACAACACCAAAAAGTTCCAGTTTCTCCACGTCCTTGATAACAATTGTCCTCTGCTTTATGTAATAGCTATCCTAATCCATGTGGACTAGTATCTCCTGGTTTTGATTTGCATTTCCCCAATTATTAGTGATATTGAGCATTTTTTCATGTGCTTTTTTTGCCATCTGTAGATCTTTGGAGAAATGTCTAGTGAAGTCCTTTGCCCATTTTTGAATTATGTTGTTTATTTGTTGAGTTGTAGGAGCCCTATATGTTCTGGATATTTATCCCTTTTCATATATATGATTTATATTTTCTCCCATTATGTGGGTTGCAATTATACTTTGTTGATAATGTCCTTAGATGCATAAAAATGTTTAATTTTAATGAAGCCCATTTTAACAAAGTTTTCTTTTGTTGCCTGTGACTGGTGTGATATCTAAGAAATCACTGCCAAATCCAATTTCATGAAGCCTTCTCGCATGATTGCTTCTCAGAGTTTTATAGTTTTTTATCCAAGTAAGAGTCCAACTTCACTCCCTTTGCACGTGGATATTCACTTTTCTCAGCACCATTTGTTGAAAAGCTGACTGGTTTTTTAAAAACAACTTCACTGAGGTATAATTTAGATCTCATAAATTCACCTTTTTAAAGTATATAATTCAGGGAACCTGGACGGCTCAGTTGGTTAAGCAGCTGACTCTTGGTTACAGTTCAGGTCATGATCTCAGGCTTGTGAGACTGAGCCCCAGGTCGGGCTCCACACTCAGCAGGGAGTCTTGCTTGAGAATTCTCCGTCTCCTCCTGCCCCTCCCCCTGCTCATGTACTCTGTCTCTAAAATAAATCTCTTTTTTTAAAAGTATACAATTCAACAAATTTTAATAATTTGCGATTGTGCAACCATCACCACAATCCACTTGTAGTAGGATACTATCTCCAGTCCACTTGCAGTCACTCCCCATTCCAACCTCCTACCCTGGGCAGCCGGTTGCATAGTACTTCCAGGTTCATCCATGTTGTAGCATCTATTGTAACATCATGAATGTAAGCATCAGGGGCACCTGGGTGGCTCAATCAGTTAAGCATCTGCCTTCGGCTCAGGTCATGATCCTGGAGTCCTGGGATCGAGCCCCCCCATGAGGCTCCTTGCTGTGTGGGGAGCCTGCCTCTCCCTCTCCCCCGGCCTGCTATTCCCCCTGCTTGTGCTCTCTCTGTGTCAAATAAATAAATAAAATCCAAAAAAATGTAAACACACCAACTTATGGTCTTTTGTGTCACTTAGTATAATAAAGGCTTATCCATGTTATAGCAGGTACCAGTACTTTGTTCATTTTCATAGCTGAACAGTATTCCATCTTAAGGATATACTGTATTTTATATATCTACTAAGTAATTTTTTGTTTTTTTATCTACTAAGTAATTGGTGGACATTTGGATTATTTCCACTTTTTTTTTTAATGAATAATGCCACTATGATCATTCATATTCAAGTTTTTGGGTGGCATATGTTTTCATGTATTTTGAGTAGTTCATTTACTAGAGAAGGGATTGCTGGGTGATATGATAAATTTATGTATTAACCCTTTAAGAAACTGCCAAAAGTCTTTCAAAATGGCTACAGTTTTTAATTCCCATCAGCTTTGTAGTCCAGTTTTCCCACATCCTCACCATTAGTTGTTAACATTTTTTAAATTATAGCAGTGTTAATAATAATTTCCATCTCCCTAATGACTAATTATGTTAAGTATCTTTTTGTATGCTTATAAGCCATTTGCATATTTTCTTTGGCAAAATGTAAATTCAAATGTATTGCTCAAATCTTAATTGGGTGACTTGTTGAGTTGAAAGAATTCTTTATATACTCTGGATACAAGTCATTTATTATATATATGATTTGTGAGTACTTTCTCCTAGTTAGTGGCTTGTCTTTTTATATTTATAATGGTGTGTTTTGAAGCAGTAGATGAAATCCAATTTATGGTCCAGTGATAAAGTCCAATTTTTTTGATCAATTGTGCTTTTCACACATAAGCTAAAACTTTTTGCTTAATCTAATGTCACAAAGGCTTTCTAAGTTTTCCTCTATGAATTGTCTTCTAAGCTTTCTTTTATAGAGTTTTCTGGTTTTTAGCTCTTACATTTATATACATTTTGAGTTATTTTTTGTGTTTAGTAAGGACCTAAATTCATCTTTTTACATGTTGCTATCCAACTGTCCCAGCATAATTTGTTGAAAAGACTATCCTTTCTATACTGAACTGCCTTGGTTCCTTTGTCAAAAATCGAGTCTATTTCTAGATCCATTTGTTTATCTTCATGCCAACAGCACAGTGTCTTGATTGCACATTTGTAATATGATGTAGTAAAACAATATGAAGCATCCCCATTTTTTTTCAAAATTGCTTTTGCTATTCTAGATCCTTTGCATTTCCATAGGAATTTTATAGTTTGTCAATTTCTACAAACACACACTTGTCAGGACTTTGTTTGGTATAACATTGCATCTTTAGGTCAATTTTGAGAACTAATATCTTAACAATATTGAGTTTTACAAAATCATGAACACAGTCTATCACTACATTTATTTAGCTCTTGCTTTCATTTCTATCAGCAATATTTTAGTTTTCAGTACATAGACTTTTCACATCTTTTGGCAAATATTTTTTCTGTCCTTTCCTGTCTCTTATCTCCTCAGCAGCTCCAATTACCTCTACATTATGCCACCCAAAGTTGTTGCATAGTATCACATGACATTCTTTTCACTAAAAATTTTTTAATAGTTTCTATTACTGTATATTCAAGTTAACCAATATTTTCTTTTATAATGTGTAATCTGATGTTAATACCATTTACTGTTTTCATCTCATACACTTATTTTCATCTCTGGAAGTTCAATTTAATTTTTCTAAATATATATCTTCTGTATTCCTGCTAAACTTTTGAATACATAGGATACATTTATAATAACTATTTAATGTGCCTGCCTGCTAATTCTAAGATTTGTAATAATTCTGGATCAATTTCAGTTTATTATTTTTTCTTATTTTAAACACATTTCCTGCTTTTCAGGTTGCTCATTTTCTTTTTATTTTTTTATTTTTTTATTTTTTTTTATTTTTTTTTAATTTTTATTTATTTATGATAGTCACAGAGAGAGAGAGAGAGAGAGAGAGAGAGGTAGAGACACAGGCAGAGGGAGAAGCAGGCTCCATGCACCGGGAGCCTGATGTGGGATTCGATCCCGGGTCTCCAGGATCGCGCCCTGGGCCAAAGGCAGGCGCCAAACCGCTGCGCCACCCAGGGATCCCGCTCATTTTCTTTTTAAGTTATCCTTGACTGCATTAGATTTATTTTTAATAAAAATTCATATATTTAAGGTACACAGCATGTTTTAATATTACATATATATAGGAAAGTTATTTACTAAAGTCAAGCTAATTAATACATCCATCTTTTCACATAGTTACCATTTTATTTCTTTGTGGTGATACCATCTGAAATCTACACCTTAGCAAATTCCAATGTAGAATACAGCATTATTAACCATACTCATCAGACTTGTACATTAGATTTCTCAACTTATTTAGCCTACGACTGCAACCTTTTACCCTTTGATCAACATCTCCTTATTTCCCCAACCTCCTCACTCCTGGTAATTACTATTCTTCTACTCTCTGCTTGTATGCAACTTTTTTGTATATTTTTCATGCTAGTGAGATCATGTACTATTATTTTTCTTTCTGGCTGCTTATTTCATTTAGCACATCTCCAGTTCTATCCAAGTTGTCATAAATGGCAGGAACTTCTTTATTAAAGGCTGAATAATGTTCAGCAGCTATTTCTTTATCCATTCATCTGTTAATGGAATATTAGGGTTTTTTTATATCTTGATTATTGTGAATAATGCAATAAACACAGGAGCGCAGCCATCCTGACATACTGATTTCATTTCCTTTTGGATATATATCCAGAAGAATTGCTGCATTACACTAAAATTCTATTTTTAATTTTTTGGGGAGGCTCCAAAATGTTTTCCATAATGATGGATCCAAGTTATATTCCCACTAGCAGTGTACAAGGGTGCCTTTTTCTCCACATCCTCCACAACACATATCTTTTTATAATAGCCACCCTCACAGGTATGATATCTCACCATGGTCTTGATTTGCAGTTCCCTGAAGATTAGTAATGTTGAGCATCTTTCATATACCTGTCAGCCATCTGTATGTCTTCTTTAAAAAAAATATGTATTCAGGTTCTTTGCACCCCTCCCCCTCTGTTTTTTGGGGTCATGTTTACAAAGGGAAAAAATCTAGTTTAGATTAAGTCTGGAAGATTTTTTGGGTTTTTTTGGTCTCCTACATGGGCTCTGTATTAAGATACAATTAGTTCTATGACACTCAGTAAGGAGAGAGAGGAATCATATTTAAGCCTCTTAAAACAGGGCAGTCTGGTTTAGCACCTGCCTTCAGCCCAGGGCCTGACCCTGGAGACCCGTGATCGAGTCCCACATCAGGCTCCCTGCATTGGAGCCTGCTTCTCCCTCTGCCTGTGTCTCTGCCTCTCTCTGTGTGTCTCTCATGAATAAATAAATAAAATCTTTAAAATAAAGAAAAAGCTCTTAAAACAAAACACCTGTAATTAACTCATAAGAAATCCTACATTTAAAATTCTATGTATGACTATTTCATAAACAACTATTATTTCTTAAGAATATAGTACTTGTTTTCCCTAAGCCAACCACCTTCACCATATGGTCTCAGGAGGAATAGGAAAAGGACCATGCAGGATAGATAAACCACAGGAAAAAGTCCTATAGGAGGTGGGGATGGCTCCTTCACATGGTGAAGAGGATGAGAAAGGCCACCATTAAGCAAAAGAACTCCGTGGCCTCCAAGAGGACAAAAGCCCAGAATGGAGTAGGAGATGAGCTGTTGCTTCAGAGAAGGGTTCCTGGCATAACCAAACACAACTAAACCCAGTCCCAATTCTAGCCCCAGAGCCAGTCATTCCTACCGTGACAGCCTCAACCCCAATGAACTTGGCTGCTGTGTCAATGTCCCATGAAATGGTGCTTGTTTGGAAACTGCTCCAAGGTATAAGTGAGGTCAGGGGACACAGGGCATCCAAGATGCTGAAGTTCTCATCTGTCAGTGTCTCTTGCAGTTTTAGCACCACTAACGACAGTGATTGGTTCACCAGCTGAGAAGTGCTCCTGACCAAGAAGAGAATGGAGACAAACTTTGTGAGGTGTACATTTTCAGGGGATGAGGGGCTGTGGCAGGAGAGCTGCTCCTGTGCAGAGAAGACTGAGAGATACAAATAGTTATTTTAATATTTCTTTATCTAGAAAAATAGGGACAAAATAGCATTCCACGTACATTTTCCTCAGAAATAGAGAAGAGCTAAGCATGTTGAAGGACCCCATTTTTGAATTAGTTGGTTTTTTGCTATTGAGTTGTAGAACTTCCTTATATACACATTGCGGTTCAACCCCTTATCAGATATATGGTTTGCAAATGTTTTCTCCCACCTCTTACACTGTATTCTAATATTGTTGATTGTTTCATTTTTTGTGCAGAAATTTTTAAATCTGATGTATCACCCCAATGATCCTCTATATAGGAAACCCAAAAAGTTCTACCAAAAAATTGCTAGAACTGATACACAAATTCAGTAAAGTCTCAGGATAAAAAATCAATATACAGAAATCTGTTGCATTTCTATACCATTAATGAAATGATGGGGTGCCGGGATCCCTGGGTGGCGCAGCGGTTTGGCGCCTGCCTTTGGCCCAGGGTGCGATCCTGGAGACCCGGGATCGAATCCCACTTCGGGCTCCCGGTGCATGGAGCCTGCTTCTCCCTCTGCCTGTGTCTCTGCCTCTCTCTCTCTCTCTCTCTGTGACTATAATACATAAATAATAAATTTAAAAAAAAAGAAATGATGGGGTGCCTCAATAACTCAGTTGAGCATGCAACTCTTGATTTTGGCTCAGATCATGATCTCAGGGTCATGAGATTGAGCCCCACATCATCAAGGAGTCTGCTTAGGATACTCTTTCTCTCCTTCTGCCCCTCCCCACCCCGACTCACATGCTCCTTCTCTCAAAAAAAGAAAGAAAGAAAGAAAGAAAGAAAGAAAGAAAGAAAGAAAGAAAGAATAGGAAAGGAAAGAAAAAGAAAAGAAGCAGAAAGAAAAATTAAGGAATCAACCCCATTTGCAATAACACAAAAAACAATAAGTCATCTAGGAATAAACCTAACCAAACAGGTGAAAGACCTGTACCCTGAAAACTATAAAGCACTGATGAAAGAAACTGAAGATGATACAAATAAATAGAAAGAGATTTCATGATCATGAATCAGAAGAACAAATATTGTTAAAATATCTATACTACCCAAAGCAATTTACACATTAAATGCAATCCCCATCAAAATACCACCAGCATTTTTCACAGAGCTAGAAGAAACTATTCTAAAATTTGTATAGAACTAAAAAGACCTCAAATAGCTAAAGCAACCTTGAAAAACAAAAGCAAAGCGGTGGTATCACTATTCTGAACCACAACTTATATTACAAAACTGTTGTGATCAAAACAGTAGGTATCGGCACAAAAAAAGACACATAGATCAAGAGAACAGAATAGAAAACCCAGAAATAAACACACAACTATATGGTCAATTAATCTTTGACAAAGCAGGAAAGACTATCCAATGGAGGAAAAAAAACAGTCTTTTCAACAAATGGTGTTGGGAAACTGGACAGCATCATGTAAAAGAATGAAACTAGACCATTTTCTTACACCATACACAAAAATAAATTAAAAATAGATAAAAGACCTACACGTGAGACATGAAACCATCAAAATCCTAGTGGAGAACACAGGCAGTAACCTCTTTGACATCAACAGTAGCAATTCATTACTAGGTATGTCTCCTAAGACAAGGGAAACAAAAGCAAATATAAACTATTGGGACTTCATCAAAATAAAAAGCTTCTTCTACACAGCAAAGGACAGAATTAACAAAACTAAAAAGAAACCTACAGAATGGGAGAAGATATCTGCAAATGACATATCTGATAAAGGATTAATATCCAAAATACACAAAGAATTTATGAAACTCAACAGCCAAAAAACAAATAATCCAATTTTAGAAAGGGTAGATGACATGAATATGTATTTTTCCAAAGAAGACATGCAGATGGCCAGCAGTCACATGAGAAGATGCTCAACATCATTCACCATCAGGGAAATACAAACCAAAACCACAATAAGATATCACCCCACACCTGTCAGAATGGCTAAAATTAACAACACAAGAAAAAAACAGATATTGGTGAGAATGTGGACAAAGGAAGTCCCTCCTGCATGGTTGGTAGGAATACAAACTGGTGCTGCCATTGTGGACTCCTCAAAAAGTTAAAAATAGGGGGCACCCGGATGGCTCAGTCAGTTAAACATCTGACTCTTGATTTCAGCTCAGGTCATAATCTCAAGGTTTTGAGAATGTGTCTCCTGTTGAGCTCCACACTGGGTGTGGAGGCTGCTTAGGATTCTCTCTGCCTCTCCTTCTGCCCCTCCCCCATCTCTAAAAAAAAAGTTTAAAATAGAACTACCCTACAATCCAGCAATTGCACTACTAGGTATTTTACCCAAAGAATACAAAGGCACTAATTCAAAGGGATTGGGATACATACATCCCAACGATTATAGCAGCATTACCTACAATTACCAAATTATAGAAACAGTTCAAGTGTCCATCAATTGATGAATAAGAAAGTGGTGTATGTATATATCATGGAATATTAGCCGTAAAAAAGAATCTTGTCATTTCCAACAATGTAGAAGGAGCCGGGAAGTATTATGCTAAGAGAATGAAGTCAGTCAGAGAAAGACAAATACCATATGATTTCACTCACATGTAGAATTTAAGAAACAAAACAAATGATTATAGAGGAAAGGGGGAGAGGCAAATCAAGAAACACACTCTTAACTACAGAGAACTGAGGGTCACCAGAGAGATGGGAGGTGGATGGCAGGATGGGTGAAATGGGTGATGGGGATTAAGGAGGGCACTTGGGATGAGCACCGGGTATTGTATGTAAATGTTGAGTCACTATATTGTACACCTTAACCTAATAACACACTGTATGCTACCTAACTTACTAGAATTTGAATAAAGACTTTTTTAAAAAATGCATTGACTATATGTGCTTGATTTACATTTGGGCTCTTAATTCTATTCCATTGGTCTGTGTGTCTGTTTTAATTATTATAGATTTGTAAAATAATTTAAAGGCGGGAAGTGTAATGCCTCCAACCTTCCTCTTCCCTCTCAAGAATGCTTTGGCTATTCAGGGTCTTTGTGGTTCCATGCAAGTTTTTGAATTGTTTTTTTCTACTTTGGTGAAAAATGCCATTGAAGTTTTGATTGCATTAAATCTGTATATCACTTTGGGCAGTATGGACATTTTAATATTAATTCTTCCGATTCATGAACATGGGATATCTTCCCATTTTTTGCATCTCTGATTTCTTTAATACAGGTTTTATAGTTTTCAATGTATAGATATTTGACCTCCTTGGTTTAAGATCATTTCTAAGTCATCACTTTGATGGTATATTATAAATAGGATAATTTTTATTTCCTTCTTTTTCAGATAGCTCACTGTTGGTGTAAAGAATTGCGACTTATTTCTATATGTTTTGTATCCTGAAACTTTACTGAAGCCATTTATTAGTTCTAACAATTTCTTTTTTTTTTAATTAATTTTTATTGGTGTTCAATTTGCCAACATACAGAAAAGCACCCAGTGCTCATCCCGTCAAGTGTCCGCCTCAGTGCCCATCACCCATTCCCCTCCTCCACCCGCCCTCCTCCCCATCCACCACCCCTAGTTCGTTTCCCAGAGTTAGGAGTCTTTATGTTCTGTCTCCCTTCCTGATATTTCCCAACATTTCTTTTTCCTTCCTTTATATTCCCTTTCACTATTTTTTATATTCCCCAAATGAATGAGAACATACAATGTTTGTCCTTCTCCGATTGACTTATTTCACTCAGCATAATACCCTCCAGTTCCATCCACGTTGAAGCAAATGGTGGGTATTTGTCCTTTCTAATTGCTGAGTAATATTCCATTGTATACATAAACCACATCTTCTTTATCCATTCATCTTTTGGAGGACACCGAGGCTCCTTCCACAGTTTGGCTATTGTGGACATTGCTGCTAGAAACATCGGGGTGCAGGTGTCCCGGCGTTTCATTGCATCTGAATCTTTGGGGTAAATCCCCAACAGTGCAATTGCTGGGTTGTAGGGCAGGTCTATTTTTAACTCTTTGAGGAACCTCCACACAGTTTTCCAGAGTGGCTACACCAGTTCACATTCCCACCAACAGTGTAAGAGGGTTCCCTTTCTCCGCATCCTCTCCAACATTTGTTGTTTCCTGCCTTGTTAATTTTCCCCATTCCCACTGGTGTGAGATGGTATCTCATTGCGGTTTTGATTTGTATTTCCCTGATGGCAAGTGATGCAGAGCATTTTCTCATGTGCTTGTTGGCCATGTCCATGTTCTTCCTCTGTGAGATTTCTGTTCATGTCCTTTGCCCATTTCATGATTGGATTGTTTTTTTCTTTGGTGTTGAGTTTAATAAGTTCTTTATAGATTGTGGAAACTAGCCCTTTATCTGATATGTCATTTGCAAATATCTTCTCCCATTCTGTAGGTTGTCTTTTAGTTTTGTTGACTGTATCCTTTGCTGTGCAAAAGCTTCTTATCTTGATGAAGTCCCAATAGTTCATTTTTGCTTTTGTTTCTTTTGCCTTTGTGGATGTATCTTGCAAGAAGTTACTGTGGCCACGTTCAAAAAGGGTGTTGCCTGTGTTCTCTTCTATGATTTTGATGGACTCTTGTCTCACATTTAGATCTCTCATCCATTTTGAGTTTATCGTTGTGTATGGTGAAAGAGAGTGGTCCAGTTTCATTCTTCTGCATGTGGATGTCCAATTTTCCCAACACCATTTATTGAAGAGTCTGTCTTTCTTCCAATGGATAGCCTTTCCTCCTTTATCGAATATTAGTTGACCATACATTTCAGGGTCCACTTCTGGGTTCTCTATTCTGTTCCATTGATCTATGTGTCTGTTTTTGTGCCAGTACCACACTATCTTGATGACCACAGCTTTGTAGTACAACCTGAAATCTGGCATTGTGATGCCCCCAGCCATGGTTTTCTTTTTTAAAATTCCCCTGGCTATTCGGGGTCTTTTCTGATTCCACACAAATCTTAAAATAATTTGTTCTCTCTGAAGAAAGTCCATGGTATTTTGATAGGGATTGCATTAAACGTGTAAATTGCCCTGGGTAACATTGACATTTTTACAATATTAATTCTGCCAATCCATGAGCATGGAATATTTTTCCATTTCTTTGTGTCTTCCTCAATTTCTTTCAGAAGTGTTCTATCGTTTTTAGGGTATAGATCCCTTACCTCTTTGGTTAGGTTTATTCCTAGGTATCTTATGCTTTTGGGTGCAATTGTAAATGGGATTGACTCCTTAATTTCTCTTTCTTCAGTCTCATTGTTAGTGTATAGAAATGCCATTGATTTCTGGGCATTGATTTTGTATCCTGCCACGCTACCAAATTGCTGTATGAGTTCTAGCAATCTTGGGGTGGGTGCTTTTGGGTTTTCTATGTAGAGTATCATGTCATCGGCGAAGAGGGAGAGCTTGACTTCTTCTTTGCCAATTTGAATGCCTTTAATGTCTTTTTGTTGTCTGATTGCTGAGGCGAGGACTTCCAGTACTATGTTGAATAGGCTGAATAGCAGTGGTGAGAATGGACATCCCTGTCTTGTTCCTGATCTTAGGGGAAAGGCTCCCATTGCTTCCCTATTGAGAATGAATTTGCTGTGGGCTTTTCGTAGATGGCTTTTAAGATGTCAAGGAAAGTTCCCTCTATCCCAACACTCTGAAGGGTTTTGATCAGGAATGGATGCTGTAGTTTGTCAAATGCTTTCTCTGCATCTCATGAGAGGATCATATGGTTCTTGGTTTTTCTCTTGCTGATATGATGAATCACATTGATGGTTTTACGAGTGTTGAACCAGCCTTGTGTCCCGGAGATAAATCCTACTTGTCATGGTGAATAATTTTCTTAATGTGTTGTTGGATCCTATTGGCCAGTATGTTGTTGAGAATTTTTGCATCCATGTTCATCAGGAATATTGGTCTGTAATTCTCCTTTTTGGTGGGGTCTTTGTCTGGTTTCGGAATTAAGGTGATGCTGGCCTCATAGAATGAATTTGGAAGTACTCCATCTCTTTCTATCTTTCCAAACAGCTTTAGTAGAATAGGTATGATTTCTTCTTTAAATGTTTGATAGAATTCCCCTGGGAAGCCATCTGGCCCTGGACTCTTGTGTCTTGGGAGGTTTTTGATGACTGCTTCAATTTCCTCCCTGGTTATTGGCCTGTTTGGGTTTTCTATTTCTTCCTGCTCCAGTTTTGGTAGTTTGTGGCTTTCCAGGAATGCGTCCATTTCTTCTAGATTTCC